>NC_091344.1:8275214-8630214 GCF_038502225.1 Cherax quadricarinatus | reverse complement strand
TTAAATAAAAGAGAGAATAAATAGAAGCTCCTTCATTTATCTGACACGTCATGAGAAGCAGTAAAAGAATTCCGAAGGACAGGGCAAACGCGATCCTGCTGAATGACCGATTACGAAAAATGTTTGATGAAATGTTAAAAATTTAAATTGAGCTCTAGGAAAAACAAACAAGACAAGAGAGACTCTAGGTGATGACGAAAAGTGTAGGAACAAATTTTTGGGGAGGATGGGAAGGGTAGCCTCCATGATACAATTTTACCTGTAAACATATGTGTGTGTACTAACCTAATGTGTGTGTGTGTGTGTGTGTGTGTGTGGTGGAGAAGTGAAAACTCGTTATTTTCTAGAGCGTAATATCAACAATGCTTAACCTCTCCCCGTGAAAATGTACTGAGAATCAACGATGATTTATACCTTTTTTAGGTCGGGCATTAACCAAAAAAAAAAGTGTTCTGAGATAATGCATTTTCTGGTTCCTCTGGAAAAATGCAGCATGGAACCTCATTACTGGAGCTTGAGAACAGCTTTCCCACTGCAACAGCGCCTTGAACTACTTGCATCTTTTGCTTGCAGGTGAGTACAGGTGCCGCCAGCAATTAGTGGATACTGGGACACCTTGATCACCTTGTTCCGATGGCTAACCATCTATTTGTTAGTCCATTCACTGCCTGGCCCCATTATTTAGAAACTTTCGCGAGGTATGTATCTCTCGGTGTATATACACCGAGATGTATATATATATATATATATATATATATATATATATATATATATATATATATATATATATATATATATATATATATATATATATGCGCGCCTCTCAGTGTATATACACCGAGAGGCGCATATATCTCGGTACATTTACAGCCCCGAGAGTTTAATTTAATCACTATTTTAGGAATTTATGTATTTTTAATTGTTAGTATACAAGTGCAATGTAGTCGTAATAATGCAAGCACACACGATAAATATTAAACTTAACATAATAAGACAATTCTTCCGTTCAACGTAAGATTTTTTTTATTATTATTATTATTATTATTATTATTATTATTATTATTATTATTAAATAGTAGATATTCACCCATACATTATGTTCATAGACTCAGAAGGGCGGGGGATAGGGTGGAGGGTAATCTGGTTTAATCCCAGGAAAGGAAGGGCAACTGCAGCACCTTGGATTAAGAGCCCTTCTCAAGGTCAACATACTTCCTTTCAAGGGTACTCGGCGATCAAGCCCTTATTGGGGAAGGGCTTAACCAGTAGGGGGTTATAGGGTGCCTTAGAAACGGGAGATGATCAGATTTGACCCGATGAAAGGGAAGGATTGTCCCAGTTCTTTGGATCAAGAGCTTTTCATCCGTTTAAATTGATCGTCGGAGTATTTTTTTAATTAGTGTCTGATCTGTGTGACCTACATAGAGAGTGGTGAGTATTTACTCTGCTCACTGCCACTAACTCACACTCTCGTCCAAGATTCAGAAATAATTATAATCTTAGCCACAATTTTTTATAAGGGTGGACCGGTAAGCCAGCGGAAGGCCTCGGTCAGATGACTAAGAGCTCCAGCGGCAGGTCATCATATAACACCCGCGTCAGGAAATACTTGTCCTGTTTCCTCACATATCTTACCTAACCTAATCAATTTCTCGGGTCTTAAGAAACAATTCATTCACCTGTAAAGTCTCATGGCTGGCAAATGTTAGTGGCCCCCTTCCGGGAATTCCTATGCAGTTTTCTTGCATAGTGTTACCATAGCCATTTAATGTAGGGTATTGCTATGTACTTATATCATATACATACTATTAATTATATTAGCAATATGCGCTTATGAATCATAAAAAAACTGTTTAATGAGATTTAATCAGATCTGATCCCTTATAGGAATATATCGTCCAGACGCAGAGTTTGTCACCGGCTCTCATTCTTTTCCATTGACTGATTACCTACAGTCTTTCAAAATACTCATAACTCACCACTTTGAGGTGGCTGCTCTCTGATTTCACATATACAATACTTGCTAGCTATCATTAACATTCTGGCTGTCAAGTACATGCTATCTATCATGTAGTTGCTAACTATCAAATACACGCCCAGCTAGTATGCTCACAAATATGTTGTAAACAATTCTAGAGACCATTTTTTCCCTGCTTGTTAATGCAATACTTCGTGTAAAAGTTACACGACAAGTTCCGAAGATTAAATAGGCATCGCAAGTCACACACATGGAGCGTTGTGTCTTAACTCAGCCAATTGTGTTAGTATCTATCCTCTTACAACAGTGTTGAGAATATTTTATTATTATTATTATTATTATTATTATTATTATTATTATTATTATTATTATTATTATTATTATTATTATTATTATTTTATTATTATTGTTTTTATTATCATTATTATTATTATCATTATTATTATTATTATCATTTTACTGTTATTATTATTACACTCCTTTTTTAAAATATCGCGATAAAATAATACTGCTTAGAATATGTAGTGCATCTTACCTAATTAATATATTTACAACAACATTAAACTACAACAGAAATATAATCACAGTTCCGTCATCAGCTACACGTTACTATCCAATGCCAATATTATTACGATATGTAAGTACTTAGCATTTTATTTAATTGTTAAAGAGAAAAAAAAAAGGCCTAAACCCAATATATTTATATAATCGAAAGTAGGTTTATGGGGAACTAATGTAAATTATTTAACATTAAAACAGTGAAATGCCATTTCATTTTTTGTTAAATTCTGCTTTAAATTCTGAAAATGCAGAGACCCCCCCAGCAGAATTAGAGAATTAGAACCTATATATAAAATTTTAAAAGCATATGAATTTAATACATGATAATTCTTAAATTTCATAAATTTCTGATTGAGAAAGGTTTCGTAAATGTAAACCTGTGTAAAGAGAGAAACAGTTATGCTCAAATGTTCTAATTTGGCATCAATGCTTTTAAATAATATTTGAGCCTAAAATGTAACTAAGTGTTAAGGGATTAAAAAAAATAATCTGAACGAAATCTGATAATATAGTTCAAAAAACAATTCAGAAAGTTTATCTCTTATAGATAACTACTATTCTCAAAGCCTGGAAGGTTTATATATATATATATATATATATATATATATATATATATATATATATATATATATATATATATATATATATATATATATATATATATATATATATATATATATATATGCAAAACAACCACTCTGAAAGAATAGAGAAATTCCAAGCGCTTTCGTGACTACTCACATTATCAAGGAACTATGAAAGTAAAGCATCCAAGGAAGCTATATAAGGGGTCTGGCCAACACCTCACTATCAGATCCCACAACGGTTAAACACCTGACGCGCGCCGGCCCAACTGGACAGGTCCTTTGCACAGGACCTGTCCAGTTGGGCCGGCGCGCGTCAGGTGTTTAACCGTTGTGGGATTTGATAGTGAGGTGTTGGCCAGACCCCTTATATAGCTTCCTTGGATGCTTTACTTTCATAGTTCCTTGATAATGTGAGTAGTCACGAAAGCGCTTGGAATTTCTCTATTCTTTCAGAGTGGTTGTTTTACATATATATAATATATATATATATATATATTATTTCTAGGTTCTTCGTTTCTGATTGTATTTAATATTAGGGATAACTGATATTCTGAAATATAGTTACATTACACATATAACCAGCACATAGAAGAGCGAAACATATGACAGCGTTACGACTTAAATCATTAATGGTTCAAGTCGGACCGAAATGTCGTCGTAAGTCTCATTCTCCTAAGTGCGGGTTATTTGTGTTTTGTTCCTGTCACGGTATTGTGCTTGTATATTCTCTAATACTTACACACACACATACTTCGTAATGAATAATGTGTGTGTGTGTGTGTGTGTGTGTGTGTGTGTGTGTGTGTGTGTGTGTGTGTGTGTGTGTGTGTGTGTGTGTGTGTGTGTGTGACGTGTATTCTCGTTTTGGAACTCTAAAATAAGTTTCATGTCGAATATTAAGAAGCAAAATAATCTACCTAACATCATAACATGGTATCCCATGTCAATAGCAAAAAAAAAAATCGTCAACATAATATTTTATCGTCTTTAAAATGAAGGTTTAAATTTAAAAGTGACAATATTAAGTTAAGCATTTACATAGAAATAGAAATAATTATAAGGGAAAATTTGGCAAAATGGAGAACCCATTGTAAACTTGGCATGGAGTTTATCAGTAGACATTACACAGGATACAGAACATACTTCCAACAACAAAGATGAAAATTCTCAGGTGCAGAACAAGCTGTTAATTTGACAACGTTTTTCTGTGTGTAGAGCTTTAATATACTTTATGAAGCTCTACAAAGAGCAAACTGTTCTCACAAAAAAAAGCTTGCTCCTCGCCGGCATTTTTTCTTCAAAGGAAAGAGCACGAAAACCTAGAAATATTATCCTTGTATTTATTTGATATTTATTTTACTGATGTATTTATTTCAAGTTTTATTTCAAACTAATTTAAATTTTTTAATAACGTAAAGGATTTTGTGCAGGACTCATGATTCTAGGCAGTGAATCACCGGTCTCTCCATCACTCGGGCTTACGTGGACGACGGTGAGTGTGATGATGAAGCGTAAATAACCACAAGAGGAATTTATGGTTCAAGCTGGAATTTATGATGGTGGTAAGAAGCAAGACGGCGATCTCAGCAACAGATCCTCACAAAAGGCTATTTCTTATGAAGCTGACGACAGGTGAGATGTGGAGTGAGTGAGGGAAGTTGGAGAAGTAAAGGGGGATGGTAAATAGGGAGGATAATGGAGGGTCAAACAAAGGAGGTAGAGATGCGATGTTGAAAGACAGATAGAAATGAGTTTAAAGAGTAGAATGCAAGAGTAAAAGGATACAAAGTAAATAAGACTTGAGAGGTAAGAGGATTGAAGAGATAAGATGGAATAAAGAGTGCTGTAGGAAAAAAGGCAGGACGAAATATGTTTGGAGGTGACGTAAGAAGATGGAAGAGAGCAGAGGGAGAGAAGTCAAGACTTTATTTAATATTAAACAAAACTGAGTACGCAGACAGTGTGGGAATATCCCATCATGTAAGAAAGTTACACTATGGGAACAATTTCTAGGTCTTCCCTGTCACATTCTATCACACCTTATGGGACAGTGTACAAATGAAGTAACAAAATCAGTTGCCTCAAGTGGAATATGTCAGCAGAGCAATTTTTTTTTATTTAGGAAAACTTGATACATAAGCTATGTACTCCTTCCGTATTCTCGATGATAGGACGATGAGGACTGAGCCAGGTCTTTACTCTGGGTACAGTAACTATAGGACGTTCAAATAATCAACTTGTCAGACACTTCACCATCATGGAATATTGGTCCAGAGGACATCTACATAACCTTCTCGACTCCTACAACTACTACCACCACTAACCCTTCCCTTATGTATGACTTACTACCCGTCCCTTTCCACCTGACGCCAGTATATAACGCCAGCCTTCTTGCCTGTGCTCTTCCATTCACGTCCTTGAATTTGTATTTATAAAGTCGCTGAATCGCGAAACGTCTACAATAAAGATACCTAGATGTTGCACATGTCTCTTAAATTTTAAGACAGTAATTGAATGAATGATGATGAAAGTGTATGTTATTTTTCTGGTCACCCAACCTCGGTTGTAGACTGCTGATGTGTTAAAAATGCATTTCTGCATTCTTCACATATACTCACACACATACATTCTCTCTCTCTCTCTCTCTCTCTCTCTCTCTCTCTCTCTCTCTCTCTCTCACACACACACACACATACACACACACACGCACGCATATACACATAGGGCTAGGAATTGTGAATCGACCCCTGCAATCACTTCTTGGCAGGTCTGCACACACAAACACACTCGATGACAGCCGGAAGTTCAGAAAACAGAAGTCACAGGGATGTATGGAGATATTTCTGTAGCCTTAGAGGGGTCAGGAACTGGAGCGACCTGCGAAATGGTAGAGGCAGGAACCATACATAGTTTTAATGTGTATGACAGTATACACGCAGTCAAGAAAGGGAAATGTGTATCAGAAGTGCCCAGCAATAAAGCTGGGCTAGCTGAGGTGGGGGCCAGGTGAGGCGTGGCCAGGTCAAACATGACCCCAGCAACCACGAATAGGTGAGGACAAATAGGTGAGTACACATACACGCTAAGGAGGACATATAGCTAGAAGTTGAAAAACTATCGATGTTAGGAAGCATTTCTTTAATAGTGGTCAGGAAACCGAACTATGTAAACAGTGGAGTGCAAGAGACAGGATTTATACATAGCTTTAAGAAAAGGTAAGATAATGCTCTCGAAGTCTGAAAAGAGAGAAAGGCCAGCGGAAAGGAGGGGCCAGGAGCTGAGACTCAGCCTCAGCAACCTCATATACAGTAGGTGAGTACATAGAGGTTAGTAAACAAACATACTGATAAACTGGAAAAGAGAGAGTGAGAGCAGGTTTTTCTTGTGGATGAGTGAGCACAGAGTCATCTTTTATTGTCAACAGTAAACAAAAGAAGATCGAATAAATGCTGGTATTTTGTTTGTCGGAGAAATGGGAAAATTTCTCCTGAAGCGGGAGTTACTCATATGACGACCAGCTCGCTGGAACTTTCGGTTATTCGACCAACGCCTTCAGCTACAGATCCATCATTCCTACAGAAACATCATGTAAACAGAAATCACTTTATAGGATGTGATGGGTTTCCACCCTCCTTAAAAACCAAATGATCAAGATACAGCAAATTTCTCAAATCTCTGAAGGAACAGCCATGGTGGGGACATGAAGGAGGTGTCGACATGGAAGAGGAGACGTGACACAGGCGAGAAGACGAGACAGAGCGAGGAGACCAGAGTGATCTAAGACGAGGGGCAACAAAGAGAGAGAAGATAATAACCTTAACGATAACAGCAGAATGTAAACAGTAGAGGTAAATATTAAGACATTGTAATTCACGAAGATTACATATGAGAAGCTAATAATGACCAGGCTTATAGCTGAGGAATGGATAAATTTGACCTCACCGTCGCGCTGCCAACAACAGCGAAGAAAAGATATATTATAGAACGAGCTTTTATTAAAGCAGAGTCTTGATTTGTTATGATCTGTATCAAGTCAAAGTATACAAAAATAAGGCAAAAAAGCTATTTTTTTTCCAACAAGTGTCTTTTCCTTTAGGGGAAAAAGATTAGCAATAAGAAAAAAAAAAAAGAATCACAAACATTTAGGATAGAAAATAAAATATTTATTATTAATTACTTATGTTGTGTATGGATAAAAAGAATAGGACGAGAAGGGTGATATTTACACGAAAAATGTGTGTGTGTGTGTGTGTGTGTGTGTGTGTGCGTGTGTGTGTGCGTGTGTGTGTGTGTGTGTGTGTGTGTGTGTGTGAGTGTGAGTGTGTGTGTGTGTGTGTGTGTGTGTGTGTGTGTGTGTGTGTGTGTGTGTGTGTGTGTGTGTGTGTGCGTGTGTGCGTGTGTGTGTGTGTGTGTGTGTGTGTGTGTGTGTGCGTGTGTGTGTGTGCGTGTGTGTGCGTGTGTGTACTCACCTAGTTGTACTCACCTAGTTGAGGTTGCGGGGGTCGAGTCCGAGCTCCTAGCCCCGCCTCTTCACTGGTCGCTACTAGGTCACTCTCCCTGAGCCGTGAGCTTTATCATACCTCTGCTTAAAGCTATGTATGGATCCTGCCTCCACTACATCGCTTCCCAAACTATTCCACTTACTGACTACTCTGTGGCTGAAGAAATACTTCCTAACATCCCTGTGATTCATCTGTGTCTTCAGCTTCCAACTGTGTCCCCTTGTTACTGTGTCCAATCTCTGGAACATCCTGTCTTTGTCCACCTTGTCAATTCCTCTCAGTATTTTGTATGTCGTTATCATGTCCCCCCTATCTCTCCTGTCCTCCAGTGTCGTCAGGTTGATTTCCCTTAACCTCTCCTCGTAGGACATACCTCTTAGCTCTGGGACTAGTCTTGTTGCAAACCTTTGCACTTTCTCTAGTTTCTTTACGTGCTTGGCTAGGTGTGGGTTCCAAACTGGTGCCGCATTCTCCAATATGGGCCTAACGTATACGGTGTACAGGGTCCTGAACGATTCCTTATTAAGATGTCGGAATGCTGTTCTGAGGTTTGCTAGGCGCCCATATGCTGCAGCAGTTATTTGGTTGATGTGCGCTTCAGGAGATGTGCCTGGTGTTATACTCACCCCAAGATCTTTTTCCTTGAGTGAGGTTTGTAGTCTCTGACCCCCTAGACTGTACTCCGTCTGCGGCCTTCTTTGCCCTTCCCCAATCTTCATGACTTTGCACTTGGTGGGATTGAACTCCAGGAGCCAATTGCTGGACCAGGTCTGCAGCCTGTCCAGATCCCTTTGTAGTTCTGCCTGGTCTTCGATCGAGTGTATTCTTCTCATCAACTTCACGTCATCTGCAAACAGGGACACCTCAGAGTCTATTCCTTCCGTCATGTCGTTCACAAATACCAGAAACAGCACTGGTCCTAGGACTGACCCCTGCGGGACCCCGCTGGTCACAGGTGCCCACTCTGACACCTCGCCACGTACCATGACTCGCTGCTGTCTTCCTGACAAGTATTCCCTGATCCATTGTAGTGCCTTCCCTGTTATCCCTGCTTGGTCCTCCAGTTTTTGCACCAATCTCTTGTGTGGAACTGTGTCAAACGCCTTCTTGCAGTCCAAGAAAATGCAATCCACCCACCCCTCTCTCTCTTGTCTTACTGCTGTCACCATGTCATAGAACTCCAGTAGGTTTGTGACACAGAATTTCCCGTCCCTGAAACCATGCTGGCTGCTGTTGATGAGATCATTCCTTTCTAGGTGTTCCACCACTCTTCTCCTGATAATCTTCTCCATGATTTTGCATACTATACATGTCAGTGACACTGGTCTGTAGTTTAATGCTTCATGTCTGTCTCCTTTTTTAAAGATTGGGACTACATTTGCTGTCTTCCATGCCTCAGGCAATCTCCCTGTTTCGATAGATGTATTGAATATTGTTGTTAGGGGTACACATAGCGCCTCTCCTCCCTCTCTCAATACCCATGGGGAGATGTTATCTGGCCCCATTGCCTTTGAGGTATCTAGCTGTGTGTGTGTGTGTGTGTGTGTGTGTGTGTGTGTGTGTCTGTGTGTATGTGTGTCTGTGTGTATGTATGTGGATTTACATCTCTGTATATGCTTAACATCGCTTAACAATTCGCAAACGGGCGAGATAATGTTTGGAAATCTCTGTGTATGTGTGGTTAAGTGTGGAGGTAAACAGCACGAGGGGCTGACCACTGCCAACAGCAAGAGGGGCTGACCATTGACAACAGCAAGAGGGGCTGACCACTGCCAACAGAGGCTAGCCATCCTTCCTGGGGGAACTCCCGCCTCGGACCAAGTCCTCCCCGAGGACCTAAGAAAAAGCCGCCTCTATCGGTGTGTCTGAAATAACAGTTATCCCATGTTACTAAAGCAAGTTTATGCGCTTCTCAAAGGCCTTGGAGAGTCAATGTAAGAAAGTTGCTAGGCACCAGTGCTTGTGAATCTTAAGGATTTCCTTCTCTGCCGATGTTTGTTACGATATACACTTCTGTGCCACATGAGTGAGCTTGAAGTATGCCTAAAACATTACTTGTTATTTATTACTGAAATTTAATCAGCTGCTACTTATATAAAATATCATAATCTTGCAAGAAAAAATGTTAACTGCACACTCTATAGCTCATGAATTAATAAAACATGTTGCCGGTGAGGGGCTTTTGATTCAAGGAATTTAACCTGTCTTTCCCTTCATTCAGTCAGATGTGATTGCTTCCCATTCCACAGAAACTGTACGAGCTCAACGGGTTTACCACTTACCTCTAAATATAATATAAATTCAGTGATCATGATTCAGCTACTGAAGCATAATCGTTTATCGACTTGAGTGACGCATCACTAACTCCACGTTCACTGGCGTATTTATATTGAAATTCAGGAATGGAGTTTGCCTTCACTACTTCCTCCACTCACGAGACCTGCTTACTCACTGCTTTCACGATGAAGAAGTTTTAAATATTTATTTGGCTAATTTGTGTGTATAGCTTTTATGTATTTTATGTCGTTCTGGTCCTACCCATAGCAAATTGACCATGCCTGTAAGAAAATTTTTGTAATATCACAGTAAAAATATTTAATATCTAACCCAAAATTTGAATAAGTAATTTTAGGTGACATTTGATTCCCTCCTGGGTTTTATTGGTCTTGATAATATTGGATTTAACGACATTCTAGGACGAACTGAATCGTCGTCCAAAGATTCCTTTTCAACATGGCGTAATTTGTAAATTTGTTTACACGCCTTGAGAATATAAATGAGTATCATAAGTTGCACTCATATCCCCTCTACACAGGTTGCAAATCATTTAATTTTATCAGGCATTCATATCGGATTAAAATATGAGTTTCAGGCTGCTGATGAGTATTCTAATATTGCACTATATTAATCTCAGAGATTCATTTCCGAGACTGCTGAAACGTTATTTTTTTATTTGCCTAGACCGAAGCTGATATTACGTTGTTTGGCTGAGCTTTTAGCTTTAGTCTCCAAGGCTGTTCTTATTGAATATGTGTCACCTAATTCTCATTTCCAATAGCTTGCCCGTCTCACCTCTGTAAAATTCAGAGCGTTGTGAGCAAGGTACACTATAATACATCCAGTTAATGAGTACTATATTTCCTACTTTGTGTTATTTTGGGTTCTTTAAAAAAAAAGGAGGACAAACATTACGTAAACAGGTGTAGATATGTCGTCCACACTTTGCTGTAATGCGATAAACACTTAGGAACGAGCAAAAAGACAGCAGAAAATAAATTAATATATTTCCATCACCAAAGTTGTTTCCACGAGTGTACCACATTACTTCACAGCTTTGGCAGGCTTTCTTGTGATTGGCTGGTTGAACCAAGGTACTGGTATAACGACAGGCCCCCTGATCGTTAAACCCTTAGCACCTAGTTCGCTTGTTGGGAGGCAGCCTATATGGGTGTGTGACATACACTACATAAAATGTAACATACTCTTAGCATGCCACAGCAAATATGAGCAAGAAAGGATGAGTTTGAAAAAACCTGCCTAGCATGGGCCAGTAGGCTTCCCGCATTGCTCTACCATTCTTATAGTCATATATTCATAATAATTTTTAATGTTCGCTTATACACTGAACATTCTGAAAGCTCAAGGGAGGAATGGATTTTTTAACTGAAAGGTACTATCAATACATTCCTCAGTGCTTATTCCACATACGGCTTTGTATTAAAAAACGTTTCCGTTGCCGGTAAAAGCAGGATTAGCTAGTGAATCCCCTTAGAAGAGGGGTGAAGAGAGGAAGTTGCGACAGCGAGATAAGGGAGGGGCGAGAGGAAATACGATGAGATGGGAGCTGGGGATGATGCTAAGTGGCAAAATATCTAATGAAAGAATCAGCAACAGAGATTCTTTGTTGTCAAGAGAAAGAGGATAAACGAATAAATGGACAAGAGTTGATAGACAAGAAATATAATGATAAAAGGGGAAAATAATGAAAGAAATTATATTGAATTAAAGATTGTATAATTAAGAATAAAAGTTCAAGAAAATTGTGTGGAGATATCAAAAAGAACGGAAAAGGATGAACAATTTACAAAAAAATAAATTAAATAAATAAATAAAATAAAATTAAATAAATTAAAGAATAAAGATCTGAAGAGAACTAGCTTTAACTGAAGGCTATGTTTTGCTTGGAACGCCGTGTACAATGGAGGTTCCTAGTTAGTGGGCTGCTCATTTACCATCTTTGTGTTCAGCCCTTGCCTTATATGTGTTCATTCCGTTGCATACATGCGTGTTCAGTCCGTGTTAAATATGTGTGAACCGTCCTTGCATTATACGTCTGTATTTTCTCATGCTGTCATCAACCTCTCAATGAACGTATGTTCACTTTATACACACACACACACACACATACACACACACACACACATATATATATACATATATATATATATATATATATATATATATATATATATATATATATATATATATATATATATATATATATATATATATATAATGTGTGTGTGTGTGTGATTTAGCTGATATTTTACAAATTCGATTTATTTGCTATCGTAGATCTATGAGAGGACGAACACATAACTCACTTTACGTGTGTAAATCAAGAAACTTTTAAGAAAGAGATGAGTGCATATTCAGCAGCCATTGATCTTGAAAAATGTTATGATAACTAACAGGAAATATTACTGGACATATTAAATGAGTATTGGGCGAAGGCTGAATGAAAGCCTTTTGTCTGTGCAGTAGAAAAAAATGAATGAGGATCAAATGTGTACATAGTGACTGGTTTAAGGTTCAAGGTGAAGAAAGACAATGGATCATTATGTCGTTAAGGCTAATTAATGTGTGTGTTAATTGAGTAGGTGAAGGGGATGGTCCAGGGAAGCAACGAGCTGCTACGGAAGAGGAGGTCAGGTGGACATTGCATTGTGTACTTTGAAAATAAATCTCGCTAAATTTGCATGGCAGTCATACATATCTCGTACTGAATTAGTGCATGAGTAAACTAAAGATATTTAAGCTGAAAAAAAATGTAGCTAAATGTTTTATTGTAATGCATTTTAGAAAACGCTTAATAAAAATCAGATTATTGACAAAAAACTGAACAAAATTTTAAAATTAAAAAGAGTGTGTGTTGAATTGGGTTTGATTTAATTTTCTTCACTTCACAAATCATCTTCAGCGAACCCCTGAGAAACTTATTTCTTCCCATATAAAGTCTCCACACCAATACAATGAACTAGCTTACGAACTAAATCTTTTAACTCTCCGTCGACCTTTAATTGGATCAAGTCATTATTATATTCTAATTAAACGAGTGTAATTTAGTTTGTGTATAAATCTGGAGCACCAATTATTTTGTATTCAAGCTAGGCAAATATTTTTACTGTAAACTAGGTAGTAGAACGTGAAGCAGACGAAAGGACGACAGTCGTATTAGGGTAACAAGTTAAGAAAAGGTGAGGGGGGTACTTGTATATAAACAAACTGGTGTGAGAGGAGGAAATATAAAAGTCAACGAAAGAAATGTGGTGAATAGCCTAAACTACGACGATCAGAAGCTTCATTTGTTGACCTTTCTTTTAGAGGTGGACTTTGTGCAATAGTTATATAGATTTGTGACGGCAACTAAAACACAAAACTCAGTATGCAATTTGGCCACAATTCTGTCAAAGACAAGCTGATTATAAACACTGGAAAATGTTACGCTGCATCACGAAAGTCCATGAAATGGACTTATCCTTCATATTAGTCAAATTACAATTTAAGTAATAAAAACGAAACATACAGAAATGTGCGAGAAGCAAAGATCTGAGGAAAGAAATAATAATGAAACTGCAACGCAGAAAGGAAGAAAAGTTTTAGCTAGGAGATGAATGAGGAAGCATATGTATTGCAGAGAAGAGGATGCAAAATTAAGGACGAGTACAGACTGGTAGGAGGAAAAATACATGTAGGGAAGCAAATAATAGTATATTTAAATTAATATATTTTTATTGGGGGGGCGCAATAAAGATCCCTGAACACCAGTACTTAACACAGCTATACTTATTTTACTTCTTCGGTGGAAACAAATAAATTAATATAGAAAGTGTTCTGTTTAGGAGCAAAGACATGAAAAGAAAAGAAACTTCATTATATTTATGTGCTGAGAGCAAGAAAACTTCAGCTCAGTCAAGCTGAAAGAGATATTACGAGCAATGATATAAGGAGAACCGTCAGGGAACGTGGTTTCTGCTATTTATAAAAATCCTTTTGCATAGTTTTGTAGAGAGTAGATTTTCCTTCGAGTTTAGATTTTTAGAGAAAAACTTAATCTGAATAAATTCAGAACTTAATGAAAAAGTTGCAATAATAATTTTTTCAGTATACACTCAGGCATTTATTATATCATCTCTTTGAAATTGTTTTTCAATTTTATTGATTTGGTACCATTGTTTTTGGAACTCCAAGAAACACTTATTATATAAATTAAATTAAAAAATGATAAATTGTTTTCGTCAATTAATTTTTTATGTTAGTAAATCACACGTGTATTGATTTGAAAGACCTCGACAAGCAGATTAAATAAACCCAGAGGTGTATTTATATCTCAGTGTAAATACGTTGAAAATTTATTTTAATTCCAATCTTTGCATATAAAATATTCTTGAATAGTGGAGTAAAAATGAAATTCAGCATCAATGGCTTTCCTACAATTGATTGACTTTAACCCTGAAGAACCAGCTGACGGTTTTCCTTTAAGACGATTATTTGAAAATATTATTAAAAACAAATCACTCTGAGGCCTAGAGTTATAACTTGAATGGAGGGACCCCTAGAATGGAGGAATCTCTATAGCATAAGCCTCCCAATATCTCCCTATCTCAACTCCTTCTAGGGAAAGATATGGAGGCAAAGGATCCCAGCGATTCCCCAGGAACGTAGCTGTAGAACACTAACCTTCGCGACCTATGAAACAGAACCCCACACCAACCCTTAACCCTCCCTTTCGCATACCTGTCCGCGTCCGCCCGCTCCGCCAGCCAGAATCGCAGGCACGCACGAGTGGTGCGCATCTTACCGTCAGTGCTTAAAGTTTTTTTCGGAGCTCATGGTGCACATGAACCAGTACCGATGGTTCTCCTGTATTCACATGTTGACACTTCGTGATCGTAAACGGGTAAGAAATATGCATTGTAACAATTACATACGCAAGGTTATACACATGTAAATCGTATTTACCGTCTTGTAACTCAGACACGTACGCGGGGCTTGTTAATGCCTGATTTATGCAATTATTTGTGATATGATGTGTGATTTTGTACAATAAAATGAACATAACATTCAAAACATAAGATCATGGCTACATAGACCAAATAAATAGTGTTTTAGGCAACAGAATCTGTATTTATTTTTACGTGGTGGACCGGTAAACCACCCGAAGTCGTCTGTCAAACGACCAAAATCTACACGAAAAATTATACTAACTTTCCTGACGAACAAAATATGAACGCCGCCAGAATAGTCAACTATGTGTGGTAGCACACAATATACACTCAGTGACCACTTTATTAGGTACATCCTTCTAGTACATAGTAGGGTCGTCCTTTGCCTACAGAGAAGCCTGAATTTTTCGTGACATGGATTCAACAAGGTGCTGGAAGCATTTCCAAGAGATCCTGGTTCATGTTGTCATGACAGCATCAAGGAGATGCTGCAGACTTGTCTGCTGCACATTCATGCTGTGACTCTCTCGTTCCACCACATCCCAAAGGCCTAGGCAAAATTCAGATCCTACCATCTGCATGTCGCTGCAGAAATCTCAATAAGTCAGACACTTCGACATTTCCTATTCTTAGACGACAGGTGTAATCTACTGCTATAGTCTATCTTCTTCAAGGTTCGACTTGTTGTGCGTTCAGAGATGCTCTTCGTAACACGTGGTAATTTGAGTTACTGTCGTCTTCCTGTCAGTTTGAACCAGTCTGGCCATTCTCCTCTGACTTTTCGCTCACAGAACTGCCGTTCACTGGATTTTTTTCATACCATTTTTTGTTATCTCTAGACACTGTTGTCCGTGAAAATCCTATATCTGCAGCGTCTGGGATATTCAGCCCCTCCCCCATTCCATCTGGTACCAACAATCATTTCCCGGTAAAAGTCATTTTGATCACATTTCTTCCCTATTCTCATGTTTGGTCTCAACAAGAGCTGAACATCTTGACCATATTTGCATGCTTTTAGTACGTGATTGGGTTATTAGATATTTATATTAACGATCAGGTGTACAGGTGTACCGCTGAGTATGTACAACAGTCACGTTCAACGGGCATTCAAAACTAAGACTAAAAATTTTCACATGAAGGTTGTTCATTACCACTTTCTAGATCCTGTGAGTGGTAGTGAGTCATTTCTAACCCCCACCCTCCCCGCCCCTAACAAGAACCCTCCACACCCCACCCAGCCTCCTCAACTCCACCTGTTCCGGGAGAAGAATGGATGTTATTGTTCTCTGTTGATGGGTTTCTTGTCCACTCAGAGGCGGCGCCCTTCAGTCTCCGTTGGTGTTCTTGTAAGAAGAATTCTCAGCAAATTCAAGGTTGTTGTGCCGTGACGTCATGATGATAAACCACCAAGGGGACGATGTGGTGGAAGACAACATAGTAGGAAAAGGAAGTCACTCGATTACTCCAGACTTCCGGCAATAACAAAGATTTTATTCGAACTAATAATCCCGGACCCCCTCAAGAGTTAGTGTCATATCTAAAGAATGGGTGATACTATCCCTTCCATTAGATTAAGCCTGATTTCCTTCCATTTACCAAACGCTCTATGACCTCCTCGAGTTTGAAGAGTGAAGGGCTCATATTCAAGGTAGACTAAGAAAACTATGCACAGTGGCTTACATACATTGATGTCCTCAAGCCGTTTAACAACATATTCCGTTATTAACATAAGAAGCTTTCGCTGAGCAAAACGTTTCCTCAATAAAAATATCCTTGTTTAGTTGTATTGTCCATATGTCGTACCCTGCCCGGGATTTTTTTCTGGTCCATTCGATTGCTAGACGGACGTTCTACCAATCAGCTTCGAGGTACCAAGGAATGACCTCTATATATTGTTGTCATGGTCGTCGTTCTTACAAATCTAATGACGCAACTTAAGTGTCATAAAAGGCGAACGTGATACAAAAATGCGTGGCTGAGATGTTTTGCCAAGAAACAGGCGTCAATGGGAGGGTTTGCTAATACCCACACACACGGAATCTGTGTCAGTGGCTCACCAGGATTTTATACCTGGAAACGTAAACTGCAAGTCAGAGTGTGATGAGAATGTTGGATTCCTTGTGGCCAGCCAGCGTGGCCAGGGATGATCAGGGGTGGCCAGCCAGTTTAATGAGGAGTGGCCAAGGAGAGGGTGATCAGGAAGTCGGTGTTTTTTTTTTTTTTGAGTGGGTATAGAACTGTTGCACAGTTCTGTAACCATAATTACATCATACAAAAAATCAACCTATTCTCCAGTTAGGGCAGGTATTATCACACGAATTGCCCTTCGTGCATTTCTGTATGCTCGCTATTTCATGATAATTTCACTAATTGGTATTCTCGGTCAAGTTAGGTTAGGTTTTGATGAGGTTAGCGTGTATAATAGCATATAATTACTTACACAAGTTGGGTTATTTGTGTATTGTTCCAGTTACGGTATTGTGCCTTTTTCTTCTACATATTTGCTTAAAATTACTCAACAAAATAAAAATAAAATGAAAGTTAAGACACATGTGCAACATCTGGATATCTTTATTGTAGACGTTTCGCCATCCAGTGGCTTTATCAATACAGATTCTAGGACATAATAGGAAGACAGTAGAACTATATACAAAAGATGAGGTAATCAGTCCCTCGGCCTTGGAGTTAGTGTTCACAGCATCGTGGTGGAGGAGACTCTCCTCCACCACGATGCTGTGAACACTAACTAGGCGAGTACATCTAAGTATAGCTGAATTCAATCGAGCACAACTAGGTGAGTACAATTATGTCAATACAACTAAGTGGAGTACAACTAGGGGACTGCACTAAGGGGACTGCAACTAGGTGAGTACTACTATGTGATACAATTGGGCGAGTACAACAAGAGTAGCACAACCACTAGAGTACAACATGATTAGTGCAGTTAAATGAGCAGGCACCCACGAAGCTCAAATTCTCTCTAAATGTATGTAGCACTAAAGAAACGCTACTAATCACGTCGAGCAACAGAAATTTGACCTCTAATCAGCCTCGGTACGAATATCATTTGTGCTGAAACCCCTAATTACGAGTCGTACTGAATTCTCCTTCCTTCATTACAAGATAAAAAAAACTCCAGGTTTCTGTGTCGAAATCCACGTTTCTTGTTTCTTGAGATAACTTGGGGCCGAAATGATTCCTCGCGTTCCTTTACGTCCGAGTGTGTTGTGGGGGAATGTTATGATTATTATTTTATGGTCGTAGGGTGTGGCTAAGCCTATGGACTAATCAGCGCCTAGACAGTGGAAGGGATAATCAGGTTTGATTTGTGGAAAGGGAGGGTTGTTCCCGCTTCTTAGGTTGTGACTGTTTCACCAACATCGAAGCCTCACCCTTGAAGGAAGGGGAATAGGAGAAAAATTTAATGATAATAATTACTGTATTTCATAAAGCGTTCACTTGCGTCATTCAAAGTGTGGAGTGGTGGAAGCTCGATCTTCCGTCCTGCAATCGTGTCCTGGTCTCTTGAGTAGTCACACAGTTGAGATTCTGAAAGAGAAGAGGATAAGATCAAATAAAAATTCAACTGCAATCTCCATTGAAGAGAGAATTACTAGAATTTACTGTATACAAAAAATGTATGCAGAATCTCAGGCCTGGTCTCAGACCGGGCCGCGGGGGCGTTGACCCCCGGAACTCTCTCCAGGTAAACTCTCCAGGTAAACTCCAGCGAAACATTGTGTTCGTGAATATATGTAGGCCTGCAGCCGGGACGACCAAAATTATGTTCTCGTTCATCATACAACAGCACAGACACACATCATGAAATATAATGAAGCCAGTCTGCTATTCCTGGAAAACGATTTACGCCGACGCAAGTATTTGGAATCAGCCATGACAGCAATCACCAACACCATGACACAAAAGTCTAGACAGTTAGGTCACAGACTGTAGCTCCTAATGCAAATATGACACAGCAGTGCTGTCTGTGAAACTTTACTTTTAGAAACCCTGTAGCCTAGCGGTAGTGAAGCTGGACCTGCTGCCATTCAGTACCACGGTTAGAATCCCCGTTTATTACAATTTATCTTGAATTCATATATATATATATATATATATATATATATATATATATATATATATATATATATATATATATATATATATATATATATATATATAGAGGACTAGAATGAAATTAGCCCCGAGGCACCCACACTATCGTATGTCCTCGGATCACGGTACAACACTTAGCTCTGCTGTGTGCATGATCTTTGAAGGTTGGGTGGTCCTATGGGTTAGAGCGTCGTGGAATTTTCGCTCACCATGAAGCAGGCCAGAACAACACGGGGTCGAGTCCTCGGCTAGTCGCAATGTCCCATCCTGGCTAGGTGCGTCATTCTTGTAGGATTGCATGGTCCTGTAGGTTAGAGCGTCATGTGTTTTCGCTCACCATGAGGCGGGCCAAAGCAGCATGGGTTCGAGACCTTGGCTTGTCGCAGAGTTGTTATTGATCAATACCACTCGTTCGTGGTGTGTGTGTGTGTGTGTGTGTAGCTATTATGGCACAAGATTCTTAAACTGATTTTTATTATATTATTTTCATACTTCATTAAAAAAATAAGTAAAACATTAGTACAAAAATACGATTTACACATAATTTACACGTAACTCGGAACATCAGAGATTTTATAAAGAAATCACCTAATATTATGCAAGCACTGAGGCTATTCAGGAACACAGGGCAGCTGATCCGCTGAGTGAAGGGATCCTCCAAGACAGAGGGAGTCTGTGAAGGAACTGGGTTGAGGTCAGGCAAATGTTTGATGGGTCGCCTTGGCTGTGTGCACTGGTTGTTGCAGACCAGCAATGATACTGCCTGCGGTGCACTGCTAGCTTTTTTTTCTTTGCAGACGAGGATACTGTTGAGTGAGGGTGATAGTGTTTTGAGGGATTAATCGGGTGAATGGAACGGTCTCTGGTGAAAGATTCGGAGAGAGAGAGAGAGAGAGAGAGAGAGAGAGAGAGAGAGAGAGAGAGAAAGAGATAAACCGTTAAAATGTTATATGTTGAAGTGTATTAACTTAATGAAGTTAGGGAGGACGTTGAGGGTTATGTTACAGATTAGGTATCACTTCAAGGGAATGCCCTAGGTGCTAGTGAAGGGCTCTAGCTCCGAGGAATTTTATCTACTCTTCCCTACCTTAGATAAAATCTGATTACTTCTGATTACATAGGTGCTTGGTAATAAGACGCAGTATGCAGTCTTTTTATCAACCAGAGACCTTACTAACTCTCGAAAATTGATCCCAGGTGGACGAAATTTCTCAGTAAAATATTATAATCCGCATATTTTTTCTTTTAAGTATTTTTGTCGTTATATTTTACCATTGATTTATACACAAATCAACCAAAAATGAGAAATGAATGAATATTTGACACAGTGATCATTTTTATTATTATTATTATTTTAGTGTTATTTTTATCATTATTATTTCAGTTATTATTATTATTATTATTATTATTATTATTATTATTATTATTATTATTATCATTATTATTAAGTTAATAAGGATGTGCTAATCTCGTAGGGGCCACATAGCGACTGGGGAATATGGACCAATCTGGTTTGATCCAAGGAAGTGAAGATTCGGTCAAATTCCCTGGATCAAGAGCCCCTCACCAGCATCAAGGCACGTCCTTTGACTCGAAGACAAATGTAGCAAAAAAGTTTGATCAGCAAACATGAAAGTCATGACATTGGAAGCAGGAGATCTACAGAGTAAACAATTGTGAAAGATATGGAGTAAGCTGACATGTAATAAATCAGTGTCATGTAAACAGCTGCAGAGCTTTTATTACGAACTATGTTTCGCTCAGTATAGCTAAATAAAGCTCTGAGGTGTTTTTTTTATTAACGGTTTGTTCTGTTTATGTGGCTCTGATTGACTGTAAGTAAACATTTATTTAAGGAAAGCTGCATCATGAGTGTACAATGATTACATGAGTTTAAACATTATGAAAGTGAGCTGAGCTCTTTAAAATGCTTACTTGCAAAGGGGCTTCCTTATCAAGGTCGTGAGTACTGTTCTTTAGTACATTATAGGAGCGTTATACTTCATTATATCATGGGAGCATCAAACTTCCCCACATCATGGAAGCCTAAATTAACTGCATTCTTACATCAGGGTAAATCTCTGATAAGCCGTTGCTTCACTGCCGTAAATAGATCCCAAAGTCAAGTTGGTTTGGCCGAAGCAAACTGACAGCTTCTGTGCGAATGTTTCTGACTCCCGCTTTGGAAGCAAGACTCCGCAGGGTGTTTTCCAAGGCGACGGACCTGTTTTCCCCGTCCTTCTTTCATCAAGGTACAATGGCGCACCGAAGAAGAACCGTTTAGTTTCATGTATCATCCCAGCAAGACAGCTGTTAACAAACTATGTTTTAGCATAGGGGATCCCAACGGCTGCGCCAAGCTGCGGAATACCTATCCCTTTGAAGTATTGTGGTCTTATAGTAATAACCATAATTTTTGAAGGTGTTGACCGGTCAGATGATCAATAGCTGCAGTTGCGGGTCATCATATGACTAAAACCCGCGTCTAGAAACGTCCTGTTTACTGATAAACCTAACCTAACATGTGATCTTATTCCAGAATAGCCTTTTTCCTTCACAGAAACTGATGGTAGTAACACTCGCTTTATTAATGCCTGACTCTTGCAAAATTAATGATCCTGGCATGGAGTCATTGATATCATTGTTGTTGGTGACACTGACTGCCTTGGGTTGGTGCTTATCTTGTAGTGTTTGGGCTGTATCGATATCTCTGGAAACTGTGATAGCTTTACAATCTTTCTCGCTATCGGTGGTATTTACCGTGTGCATTCCTTGGCGATTCGTACGTTGACGCTAGGAAAGTTGCACACTACTCTGATGGGTGATGAGGCTGATGATTTGCCACCTCTGCGTGTACTGCTAGACACAACGTGTCTTTATTTAAAAACACGTTGCTCCGTGCCCTAATGGAGCCTCGGGCGTCTAAGTAGCTGGACCTTCCATTTACCTGCTTAAAGTAGGTCTGTGAATTTACCTGCAACGTGTAAAAGACCTGACTTTATGACCTGAGATGGATCCTGCTTGCCGAAGGTTTGATTACCACCAGGAGCTCCTCACTACTGATTAGGTTGTCAGAGAGTAATAACACTAACTTACGTATGAAGCTTATATAATAACGCTGACATAATTTATATATTTTTCAACGTAATAACTCTATCATAATTTATATATATACTCAATTACTGAGCTCCAGTACCACGTCAACCTGCTACCGAGACCAGATTATATGTAGGTTACTAGATTACATTATAATATGAAATATAATTTTGAGATTTATAATAACGTATTAGGCATAATAATAAGTCTCAGAGAATATATAATTTCCTAGAAAGACGTAAAAAAATTAGGTTGTAAATGTAATCTTAAAATGCATATTTTTTTTTTATCAGACGAGAGGCAAGAAACCAGCGTAAATTAATATAAAATTCACCCTCTTCAAGCAAGGAGAGGTTCTTGATGCTAGAGAAGGGTTAGTGATCCAAGGAAATGGAGCTGTCTTCTCTTTCCTTTGATCAAATTTGATGTTCTTCCCAGGTACTGTATAACTCCTGCCGGTTCACCTCTTCCCAATGAAAATCTAAAATTAAGAATAAAATAATAATTATTATTATTATAATGTATTTTAAGTTATCACAAAAGAAGACATTTAAGTGATTATATGAAATTTGTATTATTATTACTTTCTTTTTTTTTATTTATTTTTACTCCAAAATAGTGCAAACCAATCCTAGATTTCTGATAGAGTTCGATATCTTTCAAACGTATTTTTATATAAATCTTTCAATATTAAGCTGATTTTGAAATATATTTTCGTTTTCTTACAATGCTGTGGTCAGATATATATCCTGTCATTGTAGAATAACTTGTGTGAGTTCCACAAAATTCTTCTCATGATTTCCGTGGTATAAACGGGAGAAGAAACCCTAAGAAAAATGCTAGCAGAATTTAGATATCGAAAACATTTTTTATATAAATTAACTCTACGGGAATTGCCCTCTAGGTAATGCTGAGGGAAATACTGTATCAGTGGCCATGATGTAGTTATGTATCAGTGGCCATGATGTATTATTGTATCAGTGGCTATGATGTAGTATTGTATCAGTGGCCATGATGTATTAATGTATCAGTGGCCATGATGCATTACTGTATCAGTGGTCATGATGTAGTATTCAGCCATGTTATCCTCACATTATCTGAGCCATGTATGATTTCATCCCATACATATGCATTTATACATCTACACATGTATACATAAGATCACACACATAATCACAGAAACATATCTGCACGTTACATATATGCACTTGCATGCATACATCTGGATAAGCATTCTTATGCAAATACATACATACACTCACGTATACAAATGCACACGTGCCCATGTATGCATATGCATACCAATACACATGTATGTGTATACATATACGTATGTAAATATATACAAAAGTATACATACATACACACACATACATTAAAGTTTACATTCGTAAATACAGCAACACAAGAGACGAATTAGGGGTACAGGAGACATGGCAACTCCTCCAAATAGTGAACAGTATATGGTCAGGAAATGAATACGGTTGCCAACACTTATTGTTGTAACAGAGGCGATGACTGTTGGATAATTTGTCGATTTCTTTATTTTAGTTCACTGTGCTTTAGTTAAGGCTGTGTATCATCTATTTAAGGCTGTATATCACATATTCACCTCCAGTCTAGAATTTTTATTCCTGGTGAAATCTTGAGTCTGGAGCTCCCTTTTAGGAGCTCCGAATATGTTGAGGAACAGCTTTGTTGCTTCGAAGGTGTTTCAGCGTTGGAGTCGTGATTCTTTGTTCAGATATTGCTTCGGTGTTTCGAATCTGTTCAAAAACAGCTTTGTAGTTGTGAATTTGTTAGGGAACGGCTGTTCAAGAAGAGCGTTGGAGCTCCGAATCGAGACTTTCGGACCATCTGTGTTTTGATGTGTCAGACGGACCCAAGACTGAAACTAGGTTTATACTGTGCTAGTGTACGTAGAGTGAAGAGTGTGTAATCTTTCGTTTATACACTGACAATTAACTTTAATTACCATTTTAGTGACTGAAGTGTAGTCGATATTCTTGAAACCTAATGACCCAATTAACATGCATGGATATTTTTTTTCTCTTTAACATTACATGAAGTCTAAATAACCCTTTGATATGCCTATCGGTAAATAACTATACGAAAAGTGTTTTTAGACAAAATAAGTTCGTAGACAGTGTTTTTAGACAAAATATTTTCGTAGACAGTGTTTTTAGACAAAATATGTTCGTAGACAGTGTTTTTAGACAAAATATTTTCGTAGACAGTGCTTTTAGACAAAATATGCTCGTAGACAAAGTGTTTGCTGAAGAAAAAGTGTCGATAGACAAAAGTGATTGTAAACGAAAAGTGTTTTTAAACGCAAAGTAAATGCAGATGAAGTGGTCGCAGACCTAATAATGTTCACTGAGGATATAAGTGTTAATATATGAAAAGTATGTGTACACAAAAGTGTTAGTAAACCCGGCTGGGGCCCAGCACTACTTTGAACCACCTGACCCCCAGCACCGCCTGGACCTCTCGGCACCACCTGGCATCGTCCACCATCATGAGGTGAATTTCATGCTAGACAGTGGAAAGATTATAATAATCTGAGTTCTACTGTATCGTCAGGATTATTTTTATGGTAAAACTGAATAGTAGTTTTATTACTCCCAGTTTCTAACTTGTATGTTGATACTTGCCGGTGTAAGGTAAGGGTAAAATTGGGAATAATTTCTGAGGATATAGATGAAGGGTAGACCAGGGGATTCTTCTTAAAAGTATGTCGTCTTTCTGAAGGTGTGGGTTGATTTATTAGTCGGGATACTCACTGAAGATTATTGCTGACAGGTATAACTGGGTATACTTGCTGGTGTGGCTGAAGGGTTTACCTGGGGTTAGGACTCGTGTATTATTAAGTGATTAAAAAATAACAAGCATACAGGAGAGAGGAGCTTACTACGACGTTTTGGTCTAAGTAGGATCGAAACATCGTCATAAGCTCCTATCTCCTATGTGCGGATTATTTACAAATTGTTCCGGTAACGGAATTGTGCTTTTCGTGTTCTTTAATTATTGTTTTTACCTTATAGGTAAGTGAAAGCTGAAAACTCTTCTTGGAACAGTTGCCGCCCCATCAGTAAGGTAAGTTGGAACACCGTCAAAGCAAGTTTGTTTTACAACGGTTGCATTTGTTAGCGTGAAGTACGTATAAGAACAAATAAGGAATATTTGCCGATCTATATAAGTATGATATATTCCTTATCGTTACATAGGGCGTAAGTGCCTATCACATCACCGACAGGGCATTAGAATTACTTATTTTCCCTAGCAATGGACATGTAAGACACCATATACTTGCTTGGGCTAAGGATATGGTATATCCCATGTCCGTGCGTTGGCCACGGAGGATATGGATGTCTTGGCCGGGAGGACATCCTTATTTAATATTAAGGGAATCTTTCCCTCTTGTAAATCATTGACATTAAGAGGCATTAAGAGGAAATTGTAAGACAACTAGTGCTCACTCTTCAATTCACAACAGTGATTCACAAGTTGTTTTTGTCAGTGCCCCAAAATTTAAAATACCTTTCGCCTCACGATCCAATTGATAACCGCACCTGTGCGACTTGTACATAGCTTCACAGTAAATCGTAAAGCAAAATAATCGGCCCCGCGGTTAGGAATCTGGTCACAAAAATTGGCAGAGAAAACATTTCTCGAGGTGAGGACCCCCTCCCACCCCTCAAAGAAGAAAACATTGATGTCTGTGAATGTTTGTAAGTTGGTAGTAGTGTTTGAATACGTTTTATCACTATAATATCAAGTAGCAGGTGGAAGAGAAACATTACAATACAAGCGTTTTATTTGTGTTTTTAATATTACTTTTACCCCTCTTGGTGCTTTGATATTTCTTCTTCCTATTATTGAAAATATTCTGTTCTTTACTCCCCTCAAGGAAGGTTCCTTGATGTTGGTGAGGGGCTCTTGATTTAGGGAATTGGATCTGTGCTCCAGTTCCCCGAATTAAGCCTGAATGCCTTCCACATCCCCCCCCCAGGCGCTGTATAATCCTCCGGGTTTAGCGCTTCCCCCTTGATTATAATAATAATAATCTGTTCTTTACTTTGGGGTCCATGAGTCAACCGCGACCCATCAGGAGACATTCGTGTGTAACAGCTTTGTAGAATAGTACATACTCAATATTTAAGTCGTTTTATTAAGGAAAAGTTTAAGCCACTAGTAACTTTAGTAATGAGGTGTAGAGCTTTATTTAGATTTATAAAACTTTGCAGTGAAACGCGTGATCTGCATCTTGCGTCTTTAACTAAAAACATGTTGGAAATGCGCCATTTACACCAACTTTTGGATCTTCCGTTGCCTTCTTATTAAACATCTCACTCATGAACAGAAATGTGTGTACACCAATGATATCAAAGGGCGACCAAGCTTTGCTTTTAATGACCTGGTTTATTGACTTGCAAAGAAGGCAAGTCTTTGATTCACTGAAAAGTATTCTATGTAACCAGTTATTTTATAATGACACCTTTCTGGCAGTTTATTCCATATATTTAACAAACGATTAAGAAAATGCCTTTGTTGTATAATAATTTATAACGGTTGATTGGTGTTGTCATGAACCGGAGGATGTTAAATGCTTTTTTTGTTTTGTTTTGTTTGGTCCATTCACCATTAGATAATTTTAGGAATTTGTATTAGTACCTAGCTTGTGTTTCCCAATAATAAAAATAATAATTCGTCATAAAAGGCTGAATAATTTGTACCGATAAATGGGGTTTATATTATTTACTTTTAAATCTGGGTGAACAACTTTCGGTTTGCAAATATGGTGACCAACACTGTTCACAACAACAATAATAATAATAATAATTGGCATTAGTGGAGAATCGTTAAACGCTTGGGGAATCGGAGAGCACTCGGGTTCGATACGAGAGATGTTAACCCCATTTGCCGCAGTCATTGGTAATTAATGAACCTGTATCTGAGTACCTCCGGTGAAGCAACTCCTCTCGTTCGTTTAGACCAGGACGCACCGACGGCTTGTAAATTAGTGTTCACGAATTACTCTGCATTTTTGGTATGTTGATTGCCTTGGTGCACTGCCGTCTTGGTATATTTACTGCCTTAATACACTGCTTTCATAGTATGTTCATTGCCTTAGTACACTGCCTTCTTGGTATGATTGTCTCGGTATACTGATTTTTTTTGTATGGTTATTACTTCAGTATACTGTCTGCTTAGGTCGTTTACTGTCTGTTCCTATTTACTTAGACCCATTTTTTAAGGGGGAAGGGAGTAAATTATTTTTCAGTCTTAACGCTAGAATATTTTCTTCATATGCCTTCATTAGATCCATGATCATAAAATAATTTGCTTTTAACTTTTATTTTGTATGTGTATAATTTGCACTTATCAACATGGAAATTTACTTGTCACTGATTAGTAAAATTTACAAGTCAGTCTGATTACAATCTCCAAATGGTTCTATAACTTTGCTTTCTAGTTTTGGATCACAGTTAAATTTTAATATTGAGTCGCATATCTCACTATCGATGTCATTTATATACATCATAAACAGAACCGGCCCCCTGCCTGAGCCTTGTGGAGTGCTGCTCATTAAGTAACCTGTCCGCGGCAGTACTGTGTGGACTTCTCCCATGTGGCTTTATAAACTGTCGTTTTTGGTTATTTAGGCTAGGTTTGGTTAGAGGGTCGTCTAGCAGTCAAAATTAATTGCAATATTCCAGAACATTAATAGGTGTTTGTAATGAAGGCGAAATAAAAACAGTGGACTCATAGCTGCTCCCTTTGTGCATTCCAAATGTTCATCTCGAATTCTTTAAAATTTTTATGTAATATTGTGGCATCTTATAATTGGTTAATTTTGGTTGCAATACAATATAACCTGAATATTTCTAGCATAATCAAAGTTAGATATGAAATTTGATGTTAAGATACAGATTAAACGGCTTGACAAATTTTACTGGTTTTAAACAGTGGGAATTGCGATTGCTGCTTAGGAGGTGGTATATTACTTTTAGTGAGTGTCCCAAAACTGACCCCTGTGGCACGCTTCTTCTGACTATTCAAGTGCATTTTCATTTAGGACTTACCAGTGATTCCAGGTAACCAGTTTTCAAGCCATATCAACTCCGTGATAAAAGTTTTCTGATAATCTTGGCATATCACATCGACCGCATTGCTGTTATATCTCTCAAAATATCGTAAAGCAGATGAAGATTTGTTGCCAGTGAAAAAAATATTTAAAGGCAAGTCCAGCAGTTTTTAATTAATTTATGACACTAAATGTTATGGAGACAGTGTATGAAGGAAAAGTTCGCGTTTAGTGCATTAATATTTATATTAGGATGAATGTATGTTGTTTTGGCCTTTATAACTTTACTCTTGATGAGTGTATGTCATTGGCACTTGTTAGCCAGGTCATTAAATCACAGGGTGATTCACCTAGTAATGTGGAGGTATTTCTTTCTCTTACTTTATTGGATCATTCCTTATTCACATTCCACAGCACTCATGAAAACGTAAGCTACTCTTTTCTTATTAGATATTTTTATTTGTTGTGATGTTATTTAAACTCTTAACTACTTTATACATGTATTTGGTTACTAGTAATGATCTCATCATGGGTTATTTACCATAAATGTTTTGTCATCTCTTTGTATGGCCATCAGCTGTTTTTTTTATTTAAAGTCTTTCAGGCAGCCTACCTCTTGCTTTCCCCTAGTCCTCAGGTTTGGTTTGATTCGACAAACCGTTAGGCTTCAGGAAGGAGCTGACTTAAATTGATGCTACGGTTTATGTGACGTGATCCTTCATTGACTGGCTCTTCGTGATGACCAGTGTCATGAACTCTTATTTACTCTCTTAGGCCCAAAATTAATTGAGCCCGAGTACCTTCTTCACCGGCGATCCTTAGTACAACCTCTTTAACACTCCTGGGTATACTAGTGACCAGAAGCAAGCTGTGCTTTCTCGAAGCTGGAAACTTGCCGCACCCTCAGTAGTGATAGCGCTTCTTTGGAAGGGCTGGAAGATCATGTCAAAGAGTTTGTATTGCCATTTTAACTGGAGGCTGTCATTAGACTATGACTTCATTGTCTTTGTTCTACAGTAGGTACGCTCATAATTATCAGTGTTTTGCTTTTTATTTATTTTGCTTGAGTATAGAGTGGTAATTTCACTTTTTAGTGATTATAATGCAGGTATTAATTAAAGTTTATCAACATACCCTAGAGTTAATATACCTATATTAATTTAGTTTTTCATAAATCTAAAATGACTATTCATCGAATATTTATAGCAGGGAAGTATGTCGCCCTTACATATGGTGACTCTTTACCCTTACATAGATATAACAATGGCAGACACATCAGCGTACCATTTTCCAAGACTTTTTAGTAAATTTACTACACTTATCAAAAACACTCGTCTGATTTTGGCTTTCTGCTTCAGATAAAGTGTAACAAAGACATTTCTAGAGTTAGGATTTGAGGTTAAGGTAGATAAATATGTTTACTGACGGACTGGAGTTTGATGAGGAACGAATTTACTTCTAGTCCCAGCAGGTGTGTGTGTGTGTGTGTGTGTGTGTGTGTGTGTGTGTGTGTGTGTACTCGCCTATTTGTGCTCACGTATATATGGTTGCAGGGGTCGATTCATAGCTCCTGGCCCCGCCTCATCGCTGCTTGCTATTAAGTCCACTCATCCTGCTCCAAGAGCTTTATCACACCTCGTTTTTTCTGTGTTTGGGATGTGTTTGGGGTATTTGTGTGTCTGTGTGTGGGGGGGGGGAGGTGGATGGGTGTGTGAGATTACACGTCAACAGAATGTGTTTCAAAACTTTATAGCCATACTCGGCCAAATATAATAAATTCAGCAGAAGTATATATATCTTGCTTTTATTTTTTCTTCAGAGGCTAATCACTTCTGCATTATTTAAAATAATGTGGTGTAAGAAAAGCTCACATGTATATTGGTAAATAAATTTCAAAGTGTTAATATATACTGGATAAATTTCACTGATATATTTCGCAGGAAGAAAAGATGAGATCCTTTTAGCAAGTGTTTAATGATATGATTCAAGTTCACTCGTAAAACAGCAGGAGCACCTTCCTCCCAGGCTGCTCATGTTTAGTAGAGCTGAGGAGGGGAGAGAAGTTGTTGGTGCTGAGTGGAGGGGGTAATGGCGTTTGGGAAGGGGTTGAGGAATGGATTAGTGGTGCAGGGCCTCAAAAAAAAAAAAAAGATATTCTGATATGCTGGTAGCTCTGTCGAGGTGTAGAGTTGCTGGAGACGAAAGATGTGGTGTTGGGAAACGGTATTGGTAGGGGTTCTGAAGTGGGTCAACGGGTGGGCTGTTATGGGCGCAGAGAGCATAGTGAAGACAAGTGGTGCTTGAGAGGGTGTAATTACTAGGTGTCAGTCGCTTGTTGATAGACGTTTGGCCTGTTTTGTGTGTGTGTGTCCCCTCAAGGAAGGTTCCTTGATGTTGGTGAGGGGCTCTTGATTTAGGGAATTGGATCTGTGCTCCAGTTCCCCGAATTAAGCCTGAATGCCTTCCACATCCCCCCCCAGGCGCTGTATAATCCTCCGGGTTTAGCGCTTCCCCCTTGATTATAATAATAATAATAATAATGTGTGTGTGTGTGTGTGTGTGTGTGTGTGTGTGTGTGTGTGTGTGTGTGTGTGTGTGTGTGTGTGTGGGCGAGTGATCTGTCTGTTTTCTTGTATTTAGCTGCAACAATCAACTGAGCTGGTTTTTCCTTGTTAAATAGATCATGATTCCTTTTACTGCTCCACTTTACTGCTTGGAAATAAAAGGTCGGGACACGTATAACTCTCTGCCTTTAAATTTATTAATACATCACTACAGTTTTACACTGCAAATCATCATTAAAGAATAAATGTCGTGAAAAAATCTATGAAAATATTTCCTACGAAGATTTCGTTATGAAAAAAAAATCCTGCAAAATCTTGATTATTATAATTAGTTTTTTGACATCATTAGGTGTTACTAAACCGGTGAAGAGCTCTTCATTCACGGAAATGGGGCTACTCTCCCTTTACCTTCCCCGTCATAAGCGCAGTATGACCCTTTACAAATTTAGCTCTTATCAGCTAAAATAATAATGATCTGATTGCAGTCTACTGTAAACCAGCCACAACTTCCCATTTAGAAGCTCATGTCCCCTCATGTCCTTGTTGCTGGTGAGGGGCTCTTGATCTAGTGAATTGTATCTTTGCTTCACTTCCCAGAATTAAGTCTGAATGCCTTCCATCGCCCTCCCCCACAGGCGTTGTATAATCCCTAGGGATTAAACGCTCCTCCATGACAGAAGTAGCTAATGTTTAGCAAAGGTGGTGGTAGTGGTGAGTAAGTCGTGATGGTGGTTTCAGTTCAGTGAGGGGTGGGGGGAGGGAAGGCGGCAGCTGTGGTGGCGGCGCCTGGGAAAGGGATGATGGCACTGAAAGCAGTTGAGAAAGAGAATAAATTTAGGCAATACAAAAACAACTTTCTTTGTCACGTTGTTGGCGTTATATATTTTCATACGATGTGCAACAGATGTCAGTGAGGAACCAGCCACAAGAGAAGGATGAACAAAATTTAAATTCGTAATAAAATTATATAATTATTATTAGTATATTAATGGGGATGCTTTAAACCCTCATGAGTCACAAATAGAATGGAAATAATAATGAAAATAACTACAACTACTAACGAATACCAGACAATAAAACAAAGAGGCTGTCTAAACTAAACAACAAGCTACTCCTTATTTTTCCTTCACTGATATTATCCCTCTAACATTTAAATAATGTTACAAAGTATATATAAGATATTTAAAGATGTTTTGTGAGTCACTAACACTGTGATGTTGGTGCATTTCTGGAAAAACAGATAAAGCATGAGTGATGGCGAATGTGTTTTCTTAGCTCGGATCACCATGGCGTGGTGGGGAAACAGCCGAGTTAAAAAAATAAATATAATTTAATATATCATAAATACAATTCTTTTTTCTTAAGAATATTCTGCAAGGCAAACCTCTTTTAAGCTGGGTATGTATGTATGTATGTATGTATAATCTTGAGGTCCTGCTTTCATATACGGCTATCAAGGCACCGTTTGGGTGGGTGTTTTGATGCTGACGTAAGGTTTTGGATCTAAGGAATTGGAGTTATCCTTCACTTTTTAGGATCAAGCCTCCTGAGTTCAATGATGTCATTTTGTATATTTTTTGTCGAACTTTTGAGGATGTTTAAGCTTAGCAATACATGGTCTTCTTTCTTTGTAGGTTCAGAGGCATAATCACCGGGCCCGGGCCTTTTCCAGGTGGCGGCCCAGTCATGGCTCCCTTTCGCGGGAGGTACAAGTACCTCCTCGACTTCTGGGACTAGCTGTCCCCAGGCCTAGCCCCATTACTCGCCCCCACGGGGCTCAGAGGGAGAAGCTAGGCACACTGGACTACCACAAACCCAGCCCACACTGGGCTCGAAGGGTCTGGCAGCTGCATAGCAGCAGACGATGTCAGGAGGTGCAAAGGCAGCAAGCACTACAAGCTCCTATTAGAGCCTCACCCCAGTTTTGGGCCAAACCCAAGCGCTGAGGAAGCTCAAGAATGCCCCTTGCTGTGAGTGTTGCTGCTGCTACTTGTTCGTTGCACTCTAGCAATACGTGTGAATGCTGACTGCGACACTTTGCAAATAAACGATAAAATTTCGTCTGCTGTCGAGGTAAATGTGTCCACTTCAGCAACACGTGTACATTCCAATACTGAAGTGAGGATGAATATAGCACTTCTGAATTTTTAGTTAAATAAAATACGTACTTTTTCAAGCACTGTTCAAAGTACCTATGTACATGATATTCAGTTTTTCTCAAGGAAGATTCTTGAATCTGGAATTGTACTTTGTTTCCCTTGTATTGACTCTCATTGCACCCTATTTCTTCAGGATCCGTATGACCTCTGTAGGTTTAGTGCTTCCCCCTTAATTATATTGATAATGCTATTCATTTGTTAGCATCTCATCAGCAGTAACTAATGCACGTGAAAATTTGTTTCCAACTTATTCAATAGACGAAAATTGGGGTAAATTCCAACTTTATAAGATTCACAATCAGCGTACTCGAAAATGACGGAAACATCTTTTCTCAGTAATTTTAATTCCCAGAATTTTATTTTTCTCCTCGGCTGTTTACCGACGAGGGAAATGACGTAATGTTGGTGAAGGGCTTTTGATCCAAGGACTAGGAATTTTCCATCCTTTTTAATTTTGGATCCATCCTGATTAGCTGCAATTCCCCAGGCGATGTATGACCCTTTCGGGTTTAACCTCACGAATTTAATAATTGTTTTTGATAAATTTTAGGAAACCTAAAATATTTCGAGGTTCAATGACTGTCTTGGAGTTTGGCACACTTTTAACGTGGCGTCTCGGCGAGTTTATAATATAATTATTGTGCCACGAAAATGGGAGGCAATCAGATTTGATTCTAGAGAAAAATTAGCGCCAGTTCCTTGAATGCAGTTGCTGTGTGTTGTATGATATTGCCCTTGTTAATATATCTACAAACTTGCATGGAATGGTCTCGTTGGAGATATTACAACGTCGTGATGGACATGTGTTCCACTGTAAACTTTCCTCAGATAAAAGAAGTCCTTCGCTATCAGAAAGGTATTCCCTTTCAAGGGGAGCAATTGGACAGAAAAATATAAGTCGGGGTCCAAGGGAGTGAGGAGGGTCGGGCCTCCTGATTTTGAGCGACTGGTGAAGGGCTCTTGATCCAAGAAAATACTATGGTGGAAGAATGGGGTGTCTGCAGCCTTCCCTCCCCATTAACTCTTATGCCCATTCCTCAATTCTTGCTCGTTACTGTCTCAACTAGTGTCCTTTCCTCCCCTAGTCGTTCCCTTTCTTTCCTTCAGATATGTCTATTCCTTTAAGTCGTTTCCATTCCTTCAAGTCATATTCATTCCTTCCTAAAATCAAGCTCCTCTCTTCGTCATATTCGTTCCTTCTAGCAATGCTCATTCCATCTTTAATTCTCGAATCTTTGCTGATGACTATAAATTCGACCTCCGGGTTTAGAAATCTCTAAGAAAGAATTACTACGCCTCACAGGCATCTTTGATTGAACAACAGTCTCCGGCACTTTGTACCAACCAGAATAGCTAGTTGAATCACTGGCTATAAAAGAGGCCAAATTAGAAAGGGCTATTACCCAGTCTAGCAACATCACTTCCACCTCATAAAGGACATCCTGAAATGGGATCGCCTCTTGTCGGCTGAGACGAGCGCCCAGTCCAACCCAGGCGATAAAAAGAGTTTAACATCTGTATTAAGAGTTGATCGTGACCGGTCCCTGTTTTTTTTCCTGCTTGTCGCATGTACCTTACGTCTGTGTACTTGTTCTGACAAGTGTGTACTTGCTATGACTGGTGTGTGTACCTCTCTTGATAGGAGTGTGTGCGCGCTTGCTCTGACGGCTCTCTCTCTCTCTCTCTCTCTCTCTCTCTCTCTCTCTCTCTCTCTCTCTCTCTCTCTCTCTCTCTCAACGGGTGTGTAGATGTGACAGGTGTGTGTGTGTGTGTGTGTGTGTGTGTACCTCTCCTGGCGGGACTGGCAGGAGGCGAACAGGCTAGATACTGCCAGTTCTGGTGTCACCTACAGCCACACTTTCAATAAGAAACTTAAATTACGAAGATTTTAAATTCTCGGGTTGAAAAAGTAATTGTTTGAGGCAGACAAATGATAGACAATCTTGAAAATGATGGAATATTGATGAACTTCGACCAGAAAAAAAATTGTATGACACAATTATTTTAAATCTTGTAAGAAACAGTTAGTGCTGTCACCAATTACAGTGCATTAATGGCTCATGAGAGAGTCATAAAAGTGGGCAAGAGTTCTTCTTGCGCACACCAGACGTAACAATAAATGGAAGAATACTGTGCTGAGGCTTGCAGTTAATATCAGTTAATTTCTTATCAGTATTTTAAGACATATTTTCGATTCAGTTTATTTTTTCAATATCAGAGTTGTCAGCCGACAACTAAAAAATAACAAGCGAGTTTCTACATTGTTTTAAGTAAATCTTTAAGTGAGGAAAAATTATTATTCACAACTCGCACACAAATTTAAGATTTATCTTTAAACAGATCCTTAATTTATATGACGTTTCGCCAAGTGAGAGAGATTTTATAGTGAAAAGTCATTTAAAAAAAGATTCTGCCTATGAATCTTTGGTTTAGTAAGTGTTGGGATGCTGACTTTTTTTTCATGACGTTCTAGACCGTTTTCTTTCGCATTATAGTCCTGTCTTGAACGGGAAGGCTGCAAGTTGCTCGCTCTTCTTGCCATGTTGAATTATCTCTTATCTTCAAATCGCTAATCGAAGATAAGAACATAAGAAAGGAGGAACACTGCAGCAGGCCTGTTGGCCCATACTAGGCAGGTCCTTTACAATCCATCCCACTAACAAAACATTTGCCCAATCCAATTTTCAGTGCTACCCAAGAAATAAGCTCTGATAACTGAAGAAATAAGCTCTGATAACTGAAGAAATAAGCTCTGATAACTGAAGAAATAATCTCTGATAACTGAAGAAATAAGCTCTGATAACTGAAGAAATAAGCTCTGATAACTGAAGAAATAAGCTCTGATAATTAAGATGCATTGCACATATTCTTCAATCTGATAATCCATAAAAAACAATTATGGTATATAATTTCCCGCATCTTAGTCACTCGATACTTTTTATATCGTGATTGAGGTTCACTGGAACCAGCAGTTGGGAATTTATAACGTCTCTAACTCTTCCAATTTTGACGTGAAAATAATTATTTTCTTGTGTCTTCTTGTCTCTGAAACTATTTTATGGGTTTTCCCGAGTGTTAAATCTTTCAAATCTGGATCCAAAACTCCTTCAATGTCCTAGCAATAAATATTGGATATTTGTATGTATTTCTTTTAACTGCGAATTATTGTAAACTAGTTTTTAAGTAAAGAATTATATATATTTCAACTTGTATTTCCATCATGGGTTCAGAAGTTGACTGAAGTTTAAGCGTGAATTCATTTTTTTCACTGCTTTGAAATCTACATTCAGGATTCATAAATGTTTTGTCTGCTTCAGATATATTTCCAGTAAATACTATACAGTAAAAACGTAATTTAACACACGTTAGCCAAAGAACCAGTCACTAGGGAGAGGAAAAAAAATCCTAATGTTTAGGCTTTGAAGTTTACTGGTAACATTACGCATTACCGGCGGTTTTGTAATGTCGTAGGGAAAAAAATAATTACAAGATATGGAGCTTGCGATGTCATCAATCAAAATAATCAACGAGATTAATCCGGATGACAGGTTTCCCTGCGCAACCGTGATGGAGATTTATTATTTTTTACATGGGGAAGCGCTAAATCTGTAAAATCTGTAACGGTCACACGGCGCCTAGAGATAATCATATTTGATACTAGGAAGTGAGCGGGTCGGTATTTCCAGTTCCTTGGATCAGAAGCCCTTCAGCATATTCTCCCTCTCACGCGAAGGATGAAGGTGGTTATGGAAGAAGCACATGCGAGAGATGCAGAAGAGTTAACATTGTAGCTATAAGGATTAATTTTCTTTGTCATGTCATCCACCGATCTTACTGGTGGATTTTTATGTTTATGAAAAAAAAAAATAGAAGTCTCCTCACACGGATCTTTGTCTTATGGTAATTCGCTCAAGCAACTGCTGGAGTAATGGAGCTAGATTTTACACTTCATTTCAGAATAAAGCATCATTGTATAGTGTCCTAGAATATACAGTGTAATATGTTCTTTCGTAATATTTTCCTTTTAGTGTCTGTTTAATAAAAAAAATGATTTTTTACGTTATATCAACCTTGTATAAGTGCTTATGGAAGTTTAATTTGTTAAATAGAATATGAACAGTGGAGACAAGTATGTTTTTATGGCTTGACTTGCTGTTAGTGTGAGTAAGGTAACATCAATGAAAGGATTCAGGAAAATCTATTGGACGGACGTAAGTCCTTGAGGTGGGAAGTACAATGTCTGCACTCTGAAGTAGGGGTGGGGATGCTGTGCTTCGGAAATTCATTTCAACTGTGATATCTACGCACTTCTGGCAAGAAAGCTATTGAATTAGTGACCATGAATGCGTTACATTTGGCGAGTCACTCTTCCTTAATGGGAGACGTCAGTGAATTAAGAAATGTACAGCGAGACGTGTGTGGCACTGGGAGTTCGCTTTAATTCCTGTCATATGGGAATGGAAGGAAGGGAGACAAAGGAGAGGAAGAGGATAAGAGAGAGGCGAAGGATGGGCAGGCAGGAGGAAGTATAAGGTGGATTTAAGGAAGGAAGGGAAGGAGGGAGGGAAAAGAGGAACGAATAGTTGAATAGTTAAGGAGAGAAGGATGGAAGGAGAGAGAGAGAGAGAGAGAGAGAGAGAGAGTGAAGCAAACGAGTCTGGGTGGGAAGAGACACTGGATGTGACTGCTGCTGCCCCTCCCAGGTCTCAGACCCCAGTTTGGTCACTAACAATGTCATTTAAATTCCAAGGACTTTGCTGCGACATGGTAGTGTTTGTTGCTTGAATTTTATTTCTCCGGGCTGTAGCTTCCTTTGTCTATTTCTTTCCATTTTGTTTCCATGCCAGTCAAGACTGTTCAAAGAAACGCTTTCTATTCAGCGTTTACGAAAAATTTATTTCCAGTAAATGTTGTTTTTTCTAACTGTTGCATATGTGTCTTACCTAACAGCTCTCATACACTTTGAGAAAACGTATTAATCTCGTCTCGAGAAAGGTGCTTAGATGAGGGTGAAGGGAAGTTCTTGATCCAAAGAACCGAATTTACAACTCCTCTAGATAGAAGACACTATAAGACCTCTAGTTAAAATGAATGTATTAATGTGCTAGTGCTTTCCTCGTATTTTTAATTTTCCTTTCCTCCCAGTAGGTGGTTAGGAGACTTGATACCGATGAAGGGTCCTTGATTCAGTGAGTTCGACTTGTTTATTTTCTTGACTTGAATCTGATTATCTCGAAATCCCCAGGTGCCGTACGACCCCTACAGGTTCAGCGCTTCCCTGTGAATTCGGTCCAGCGTTAGCTAATATATCTTTGTGTTTTTATAAGATTTGGTTTAAAGCAGGGCCTATTTAATTTTTTACGAATAGTTTATATAAACAGACGATATTTTTCTGCTTTTCAGAGACCATACTTGGATTAATTTAAGGATCATTTTAAACCTTCTGTAAGGAAGGAAAGTAAGAACATAAGAAAGGAGGAACATTGCAGCAGGCCTGTTGGCCCATACTAGGCCCATACTTGGCCCATAACAGGTACCGAGTTATTTCTTGATGAACACTTAGCACAAGTGCTGGTTTTAATAATACAATATATAGAAAGGTAGTAATGCTTGCTATTGTAGGTCTGTATTTTTTATACTTTTTTCGGTTTAGAAAGACACGTGAGCAAACACAAGGACATATCAGAAAACGTTTTGTTCCTGAGCCCTTGATCTCTCTCTCTCTCTCTCTCTCTCCCTCCCTCCCTCCCTCCAAAGATGATTTTTTTTTTTGCGAGAGTCTTTTTCTGTAACAGAAAATGGACAGTAAATTATCACCTCATATCTATACCTACAGTTTCAGTTGTAAAGGTGTTCGCTATATTAAACTCTGCCTTTGGCTAATTGAGGTTTATTACTGGGAACACTGAAACTGCCACGAATGAGAAAAACCACAAATTACATTACATTTTTGTTAATTCTTTAACAAATGATCACTTTAGGTATACGGATCAAATTACACCTCTATATTCAAACATAATTTATTAAATTAGTTATTCTAACCATAATGTTTGATTTATTACCAGTATTTTAGGAGCTTCCAAACTAAAATATCCGAACACTGATGAGTGTTATAGCGGACCTTTACTTAACTAGCAAAACCTTTTCTTTTCATCCACAAGATTTCATTCTGAAACCAAAGATCATGTAATATATGCTAATTTAGATTTTGCACTTTGATGAAATGTGTGGTAAAAACTTCAAAATTATTGAATAGTTACAAAAGTGGTTATAATAGAGCATTTCATGAGAAGTTTAGAGGTCTGTGTAACGAATAAATTAAATCTGAACTTAATATAGCAGTTCGATTATTTACGTTTTTTCCTAGTGTAGGATTTTTTTTTTATTTAGTCGACTTTGCTTGGTTTATTGCATTCGTAAGTCAGTATCTGCCTGCCTCCATGTGAGTAATTTGTATATGGGTATTTATTTCACTTTATCGTATTACATTACGTAGTAAAAAATTGTTTTTTGATTTACTGTGCTGTTGGAGTGTTAGCAAGCTAACATTTATAAAGAAATTTAGGAAAACTGGTTAGCCGAAAGTACTGTACCTGCACTCTGGAGGAGGAGTGGGGATGTTGCACCTGGAGGGTCGTATACTATACCTGTACTCTAGAGGAGGAGTGGGGATGTTGCACCTGGAGGGTCGTATACTGTATCTGTACTCTGGACGAGGAGTGGGGATGTTGCACCTGGAGGGTCGTATACTATACCTGTACTCTGGAGGAGTGGGGATGTTGTACCTGGAGGGTCGTATACTGTACCTGTACTCTGGAGGAGGAGTGGGGATGTTGCACCTGGACGGTCGTATACTGTACCTGTACTCTGGACGAGGAGTGGGGATGTTGCACCTGGAGGGTCGTATACTGTACCTGTACTCTGGAGGAGGAGGAATTGGGATGTTGTACCTGGAGGGTCGTATACTGTACCTGTACTCTGGACGAGGAGTGGGATGTTGCACCTGGAGGGTCGTATACTGTACCTGTACTCTGGAGGAAGGATGGGGATGTTGCACCTGGAGGGTCGTATACTGTACCTGCACTCTGGAGGAAGGGTGGGGATGTTGCACCTGGAGGGTCGTATACTGTACCTGCACTCTGGAGGAAGGGTGGGGATGTTGCACCTGGAGGGTCGTATACTGTACCTGCACTCTGGAGGAAGGGTGGGGATGTTGCACCTGGAGGGTCGTACACTGTACCTGCACTCTGAAGGAAGGGTGGGGATGTTGCACCTGGAGGGTCGTACACTGTACCTGCACTCTGGAGGAAGGGTGGGGATGTTGCACCTGGAGGGTCGTACACTGTACCTGCACTCTGGAGGAAGGGTGGGGATGTTGCACCTGGAGGGTCGTATACTGTACCTGCACTCTGGAGGAGGGGTGGGGATGTTGCACCTGGAGGGTCGTATACTGTACCTGCACTCTGGAGGAAGGGTGGGGATGTTGCACCTGGAGGGTCGTACACTGTACCTGCACTCTGGAGAAAGGGTGGGGATGTTGCACCTGGAGGGTCGTACACTGTACCTGCACTCTGGAGGAAGGGTGGGGATGTTGCACCTGGAGGGTCGTATACTGTACCTGCACTCTGGAGGAAGGGTGGGGATGTTGCACCTGGAGGGTCGTACACTGTACCTGCACTCTGGAGGAAGGGTGGGGATGTTGCACCTGGAGGGTCGTATACTGTACCTCACTCTGGAGGAAGGGTGGGGATGTTGCACCTGGAGGGTCGTATACTGTACCTGCACTCTGGAATAAGGGTGGGGATGTGGCACCTGGAGGGTCGTATACTGTACCTGCACTCTGGAGGAAGGGTGGGGATGTTGCACCTGGAGGGTCGTATACTGTACCTGCACTCTGGAATAAGGGTGGGGATGTTGCACCTGGAGGGTCGTATACTGTACCTGCACTCTGGAGGAAGGGTGGGGATGTTGCACCTGGAGGGTCGTACACTGTACCTGTACTCTGGAGGACGGGTGGGGATGTTGCACCTGGAGGGTCGTATACTGTACCTGCACTCTGGAGGAAGGGTGGGGATGTTGCACCTGGAGGGTCGTATACTGTACCTGCACTCTGGAGGAAGGGTGGGGATGTTGCACCTGGAGGGTCGTATATTGTACCTGCACTCTGGAGGAAGGGTGGGGATGTTGCACCTGGAGGGTCGTACACTGTACCTGCACTCTGGAGGAAGGGTGGGGATGTTGCACCTGGAGGGTCGTATACTGTACCTGTACTCTGGAGGAAGGGTGGGGATGTTGCTCCTGGAGGGTCGTATACTGTACCTGCACTCTGGAGGAAGGGTGGGGATGTTGCACCTGGAGGGTCGTATACTGTACCTGTACTCTGGAGGAAGGGTGGGGATGTTGCACCTGGAGGGTCGTACACTGTACCTGTACTCTGGAGGAGGGGTGGGGATGTTGCACCTGGAGGGTCGTATACTGTACCTGTACTCTGGAGGAAGGGTGGGGATGTTGCACCTGGAGGGTCGTACACTGTACCTGCACTCTGGAGGAAGGGTGGGGATGTTGCACCTGGAGGGTCGTACACTGTACCTGCACTCTGGAGGAAGGGTGGGGATGTTGCACCTGGAGGGTCGTATACTGTACCTGCACTCTGGAGGAAGGGTGGGGATGTTGCTCCTGGAGGGTCGTACACTGTACCTGCACTCTGGAGGAAGGGTGGGGATGTTGCACCTGGAGGGTCGTATACTGTACCTGCACTCTGTAGGAAGGGTGGGGATGTTGCACCTGGAGGGTCGTACACTGTACCTGCTCTCTGGAGGAAAGGTGGGGATGATGCACCTGGAGGGTCGTATACTGTACCTGCACTCTGGAGGAAGGGTGGGGATGTTGCACCTGGAGGGTCGTATACTGTACCTGCCCTCTGGAGGAAGGGTGGGGATGTTGCACCTGGAGGGTCGTACACTGTACCTGCACTCTGGAAGAAGGGTGGGGATGTTGCACCTGGAGGGTCGTATACTGTACCTGCACTCTGGAGGAAGGGTGGGGATGTTGCACCTGGAGGGTCGTATACTGTACCTGCACTCTGGAGGAAGGGTGGGGATGTTGCACCTGGAGGGTCGTACACTGTACCTGCACTCTGGAGGAAGGGTGGGGATGTTGCACCTGGAGGGTCGTACACTGTACCTGCACTCTGGAGGAAGGGTTGGGAGGTTGCACCTGGAGGGTCGTACACTGTACCTGCACTCTGGAGGAAGGGTTGGGAGGTTGCACCTGGAGGGTCGTACACTGTACCTGCACTCTGGAGGAAGGGTTGGGATGTTGCATTTGGAGTGTCGTATGATTTGTGATATCTGTGCAGTTCTCGCAAGACAGCTGCTGGATAAATGATGATTAATGTGCTTTATTTATAAATACTCTTCCTTTGTAGAGAATACACACACACACACACACACACACACACACACACACACACACACACACACACACGAGAGTACACGCATACCGTGTGTATATAAAATATGTTGTGCAGAATAGGTAAAACTGGTCAATTAGCAAGAACTCATTTAAAATTAAGTCCTTTCTAAAATTTTCTCAAACTTTTAAATATATATTTTTTCATTAATATTAAAATTTATAATTTTGCACCAAAAGAATCTTAGAAAACTTACCTAACCTTATTATAACACGCGCAATTTATTTTAGCCTAACCCAACTAAATATATTTTAGAAACATTTACAATAATTTAATACTAAACGAACACAATGAAATATATTTTTTTCGTTAGTTTCAGAATGGTTTTTGGGAAATTATTGCATCACAAATTTTCGCTTTTCTTATATGGCAATATGAGCGTTGCTATTTAAGCCAAGATCGCAAGATTTACATAGTTGGCACGACATACATATACGTATATATATATATATATATATATATATATATATATATATATATATATATATATATATATATATATATGCTGCATTAAGAATAAAATATTAAGCGCATTACGAACTCGAAATAACTCGTCTTTTTCTCAACCTAAAAAAATAGATGACTGTACACTTTTTTTTTTCTTTAGATTCTATAAAGTCTTTCACAATTAAATACTGGCAGAATTTCCAATAACACAGCTGTAATAGAAGGCCATCCACATATCCTTGTCCTGAAGACGCCCAGAGAGTGAAAATAACGGTTTAGATCGGCGTTGGCCTTGATATAATATCTATTTTCGTTTTCAAATCGGGTATAATTGATGCTTCATGTCGAGTTAATTTAATGTTCCCTGGGATAACTAAAGTTGCACCTGGCAAGCATTTCTCACGCAGCGGCAGTATGTCTGGAGGGTTCTGTTAGCGGGTGTTCCACTGGCGAGGATGCCTGCACGTCCTCCGTTTCAAGGATGCTGCAGACAATTGCTTGTCTCTTTGTGCTCCTCGCGAGCCAAAGCTTGAGTTCTGCCTGCCATCTTCTCTCCCTGCGTCTCCTCCCTGCCTGTGCATCCCGATAACCTCATCGTCCTACTGAGGTCTCACAACTCAGACTGATGGATTTCATTGGTTTTTATATGCAACTCGTCCTTCGTGATGATATGTGATAGTGAAACGCACCTAGCTCTTGTTCCCACGATTTAACTCTCGTATAGAAGCGTAATTACTTACTGTGTGTTCCCACATTGTGCCTATCATTGAGAAAAGTGTAGCCACATGCTGTGCCTATGAGTTCTATTTTATTTTTTGTTTTTTGTTAAATATATAAAAATAGTCTCGATTCAAGGAATTGAAGATTTAGATGTATGTTGACTCCCGGTGTCTTCACGCATGCTTGCTATCAGAACGGACTTCAGTCATTCGTTGTTTCTACACACGGAAAAAAAAACATGTGTTAACTCAATACGTCCTCCAAAGATCAAGTTCGGTTTCCAACTTGATACAGCGAGTCAGTTTCTAGACGTTCTCATCCGTGATCAAAATTCGATTTTCGTTTTTCAAGATTACGTTGAGTTGGCAGCTGGTGAAATTGTTTAGACGTTTATATAGATAGAAATCACATGATCGTTATTTATATTATATGAAGGTTTAATTAATAAGTTTTTTCCATTATTTTGAATATAAACTTTGCAAATTGTACGTTCTTTGTAATATCTGGGTTTTCCTAAAATGTCATTGTACAGTATTAATTAAAATATCTGAAATTCTGAGCAAATGTTATCAATCTGCCTGTAAGAGGTAAAACTATACAATAGTCTTGTATAATTGTTCAACAATCTCTCCAGTGGCTCAGTTGCATAACTAGCTTGCGACTATTCACTGCCTAGCTGAAGATCCAGTAGCCCCTTCTGCAGCTGCCTTCCCTGCTCTTCCTGCCGTCTCCTGCCTGCCTTCTGTTATATGACCTCACTTGCCTCGGCGGATGCTCACTGCTGATTTCGGCCTCCCTCTCACATCGCCATAGACACTTGTAGTACTTCGGTACCACTTCCACCAAACCTACCTTTCTTACCCTCCTCTCCTTCACCCTCCCATCCTTTTCCAGTATTTCCATCCTTCCCCATCCTTCTTCCCCATCTTACCGCAGCTCTGGACGTATTTGAGCATAGCTGAGCTCAAAATTTTCAGCCCTTGGGGAACTAGTTAATAAGTCTTTTATTGTCTTTTGTTTATCCATGTTTCGTTGCACCACAGTCCACCAGGTGGACATCAGGTATATACCTTTGATACACCTTTGATGAGTTCCGAGAGTCTTTTTATTCCAGGAACCCGGATTATTTGGTCTGGTGTTTGGTCAACCATGCTGTTGCTGCTGGTGCCAATTGCCAGACATATCCACCACAGCCTGGCTGATCTGGAACTAGCCGTTTCGGTGATAAAATATGAAAATTAAATTAAGCCGTCCTCTCAGCGTCAGTTTACAGATCTGTATGAAAAGTAGCTAAAATACATATACTTTACTACACTTTGGCAATTCTCTCGACGGCATCGTTTAATTATGAACAAAAGTAGCAAAACTACCGAGAAATCTCTAGGTTGTTCTCTTAACAGACTTACAATTATGAACAGAAAAGCTGGAAGATATATGTATGAGTATGAGGACACAGTATATAGATTTACTTTTATAGGGACTCTTGATAAAGCTGTACCTTGAATGAAATGTTTTCCTAATAATGGTTTTTGTATGCTGTCTTCACACGTATACTTGTTAATATTACTCTTGTGCATCAAAAATCTATGTACTATGCGAATTCTAAACGATCGTCTCCACAGCCGCGTATAATTTTGGCTTTCGAGGGGATAAATGATGTTTGTGGAGTAGCTGCGATGGACGGGACTGACACAAAGGAAGGGCCGCAGGGCCGGGCGTGACCTGTGTGTACGTGGAAGGTAACCAAGCGTGCTCTGCTTGACCTTCTGGCTCCTCCTGCTAGCTACTACCCTGTGTGTGTGTGTGTGTGTGTGTGTGTGTGTGTGTGTGTGTGTGTGTTTGTCATAGGCATATCTTCCCTAGTCTTCTCTCCCATATTCAAGTGCAATTTCTTTATCTTCTCATTGAGTGATTTCCTCAGATCCGAACCTTGTCTTGTTGCAGATATATGGATCGTCTCAGGCTTCTCAACATGATCAGGTCGTCTCTCCACGCTGATGCTACATAGTTTAAAATCTCAAACTAGGATTGGTAATTTCGAAGAAGACTTTAGAGTATATATACTTCTAAGTCTTCTTCGAAATTACTGATTCTAGTTTGAGATTCTTTTATTGAAGTTAGTTGTTTCTTCCTTCCTAGTGAATACTCCGTCAATGGCGTTTTCTGTACTTCTCCGAATTCTGTGACCTTGGGCTTAATTGAATTGAACTCCAGCAGCCATTCGCTTCAGCAGCCCAGCAGTATGTCTTCTTCGAGGCTGTCTTTGTCCATTTCCTTTCGTATTCTGCTCAGTATTTTTACATCATCTGCAAATAGAAACACACGGGATTCGACTACCTCTGGCAACTCATATACATATATCAGGAAAGAAAGGGACCTAAGGGGGAATCCCACTTATTATCTTCGATTATCATGAAAAGCTTAGCCTACCCATCCACATTTAATCCACCTGTAACTTCATCCTTCCTGTAACGTGTTGGGTCATAAGGTTTTTCAGTGTTTCCTTCCTTTAACATCCACAGCTTCCTTTCAGAAGCTCATCCTATTCGTTGACGACCACGTTTTTTTTTTTTTTTTTTGTAAAGAAATATTTCGTGCAATCTCTCACCAAGTTGTTCACAATTTATATATGTGTACTCTTGTCTTCTGCGTTGCTAATTAAGCCTGTTTGTTTACTTATAAACTCTAGTGACTTAAAAGGCGGTTATCATATTAGCTCTGCTTTTATCTTCCATCAACAGCAAAATTAGTGTCCTCGGTTATATATTTATAACTCGCATTTCACAATACTCGACCTTATTTTATTCCGTGTCTCTGATCTTTTCTCTCATTTGTTTCTTCAGTGTGAGCTGCTCTATACAACAGCTGTATACTTCAGCTTGGGTCTAACGCACAGTGTAAACATATTTAACACACCTCCATACATAAAATATTCTTAAATTAGCAACTGTTGTTCATAACTAAAGAATTATTGCCTGTATTTACCCCCTGTAAGGAAGGTACCTTGGTGCTGGTAAAGGGCTCTTGATCCGATGAATTGTTACCTCCCTCTTCTTTCTCGCATAAAAGCCGATTATCTCCCATCACCATGTGCTGTGAGACACGGATTTAGCCCTTAAAAAATAAATATAATTAAACCTTTACACACACCTTTTTGCTTTCATTAGGATCTCCCCTGATGCTCTGCCTTGCCTATTGAAGGAATCAGGAGGGATGAGAGGTCAGGGACTCCTGTCACAGCGCATGTGTTGAATTAAGACCACTGTGGTCGTCCTTTCAATATATCTGGTTTTTGTGTCCCTGCTGTTACTGATTTTCACACCAAAGTTGTCTTCATATATTTAAATAGCGGTTTCTATCTGTTTACAGGTTGCGATACTTTTTTTCGACTGTGTGTATGTTTTGCGCATGTTGCATTTATTTGCCTAAATATAAGTTCTAGGTGTTCTCTTCCCTGCTATTAAGAGTTGTGCACAGGGCTGATAAGTCTGATGCATATGGCTAATAAGTTTGACGCACAGTCAAGACTGCAGACAGGAATTAAAGGTCAGTGTCGAAACAGCAGACTGATGGTCACCTGGCTAAGTCAGCAGTAGACAGCTAAAGGGTCTGACCAGCTAGATGAGGAAGGTTCAGTGTCAGAGGGTCACTCCAGCAGATCTTGAGACACTGAAGGATCACAGGATCAAGCCAGCTGAGTAAGCTTAAGAGAGAGAAAGTCACAGTCAGTTTAGCAGAGAAGGTAGGTGAGGCACGCCAAGTAGACATATCTTGTATCCTGCAAATCCCTTCCTGTGTTTCCTCGAGTTTTGATAACCCATTCAAACCTCTTGAAGTAACCAATTAGGAGTACATAATGTAACCAGTGTGTAACCCATAATTTAGCCAGTCAAGACCCCATAATATAACTTTTGTTGATCCAATAATGTAACTTGCATGGAACCCAAAATGTAACCAACATGGAAACCAAAATGTAACTAGTGTGGACCCCATAAAATGCTCATTGTTGACCCTCATAAAGTATTCAGTGAGACCATGTGGGAACCACATACGATAAATCAAGTACGCGATGCGTGCTGTGCCTGAAGGAAAACCTCTTTACCCTTATTTTTGTGGACCTGGTGCATTGTAAACCGTTCGGAACACGCATATGATGTCTTCTTGATACTGGAAAGCACTAAACGCCGTAAGGTAGCTTCTCCAAAGCAAAAATTTAAAATTATTCATGCGGGAAATCAAACGACGCTGGAGTTTAATGTTACATGGTAGCGTTATTTATAATATAATCAACATAACGGGGCATATAATTTTGATCCAGCACGAGAAATCGTGAATACCAATAAAAGATGTGTTTTTCACCACTGTGCAATTGCCATCAAAGTTCATACAAAAACCACCTGACCTTATCACTCGTCTCATCACAGCGGGAGATGCACGCTCTGAGCCAGGCTCACAGCATCTAGTATTCACATGCTAAAATTTTGGTCCTCTTTTTCTCGTAATAAAGTATTTGAGTTGTGGGTCAAGTATGCGACCTTGAGGCACTCCGGACAACAGTTGTGGTATCACCTTTTAAGAGTTACGGTACGCCTTTACGGCTTTAAACAGCTGCGGTATTCCTCTTAACAGTTATGGTACGCCATCTAAGAGTTATGGTACGTCAGATAACAGTTGTGGTACGACAAACAGCAATACATTTTAGTCTTAGACAACACTTCGTCCGAGACACGTTCGTTCCCCCCCCTTCCCCGATCATCACTAAATGCTGTTTTTGTCCACTGACCTTCCCTCTCCCCTCCCATCTCCACTAAAATTCCTTACCTTTCTCACTTGTACAGTCTCGTCTATCACCATTCAGTTCCATTCTCAATCCATCCATCCCCACTACGGTACCCTGCTATCGCACGAACCATTTATTTGTCTCATTGAAAAGAATCAGAAAAGTCATTCACAAGTCATCGTAAGGAAACTAATATCCATTTTTCAACAAAAATGGTAAATTAGGATATTACACAACCCAAAACTTATTCAGACCTAAGACTAGTATGACCAACACTTAGGGAAAAATAGGGAAAATCGGGAAAAATCTGCTTCCACTACATCTTCCCCTGAATGATTCCCATGAGTTGAACGTTTCATGGAATACAATGCAATACAATATAGTGCAATACATTCTGGAGTTTTTGATACATCGGTCTTTTCTCCACCAAGGTAAGTTAACCTAACAAAGAAAAAAATACATTCACCATCACCTCATTCGTCACCCAAATTCCCTCACAGAGAATAAAGTAATTTTTGTTTTAGACTACTGCATTGATAAAGTGATTTATTATGTAAATGTCTGGAAGCATGTGGGTTGAATTTTTGAGACGACTACCTTATTTAATGGTGGAATTTACATCTTTCTTCAGGATGGAGGGTCGAAAGGTCGTCTTGATGTTAGTGAAGGGTTCTCGATTATAGGAAGTGAGAACCAAACGGCACAGTACCCTGACTGGAACAATATATAAATATCCCACACTCGGAAGAGAGAAGCTGATGACGATCATTTACAAGTGACTTGTAAATGTTCTAAGTCTGACCGAAACGTCGTCACAAGCTTCTCTCTATGTGCGGAATGTGTGCAGGAAGTGGACTTAAATAACAAAAAGGCACAATACCGTGACTGGAACGATACACAAATAACCCGCACATAAAAGAGAGAAGCTTACGACGACGTTTCCGTCCCACTTCTACCACTACCACTACTACTACCTCTTCTTCTTCTACTACAACTACTGATGAAATTAAGACACATGTGCGGCATCTGGTTGTCTTTGTTGTGGACGTTTCGCCATCCAGTGGCTGGCTGGATGGCGAAATGTCTACGGTGGGGATGCCCGGGTGTTGTGCGTGTGTCATTTCATCCTGTCCGTATTATATACAATTCTTGTACTACTACTACTACTACTACTACTACTACTACTACTACTACCTCCACCTCTTCCTGCCTATATATAGCCGTCCTGCTCCACCTCTGTCAGTGTGACTTTGTCAATGGTCCAAGTCGGACCGAAACGTCGTCGTAAGCTTCTCTCTTTTATGTGCGGGTTATTTGTGTAAGATCAAACCCACATGTTCAGCGCTTAAAAACACTGTTTCAATTAAACTCTACATTGCCGGGCGTTCTAGTTATTATTTTCGTATCATAGTTAAGTGCTAAACCCGTAGCACTTAGTACGGCTGAGGAATGGGATGTAATCCATTTTGACTCGGAGAGGTAGGCTCAGTTCCTTTTACCAAGAACCATAAAATCATTATGGAAGCTCTAGTCAAAACCCGTGTAGAGACAACCCATAGCGAGGAGGCTTGTCTTTGATAGATTAACTACAAAGTAGATAAAATCAGCAGTGTATATGCTCAGTGGTGTGTACCTCTGTGTATATACAACCAGTGGTGTGCATTTCTCTTTGCATATACAGAAGGCGTCATAAATATGCACACGTATGGACATCACAGAAAACGAGACTGCTCACCATAATCTTTTATATACATAATACTAACACATGCATGGGTTCCTCACCTAAGTAAGTATTTTGTAGGATTTTCCTTTTTCTTGATGCACTTCTTAATGCTTCTTGGCACTGGTAAGTGGGACAGAAAACTCAATACCCTTCCACACCTACATAATTGCATTCGAGATTTTTTTGTCTAGAGAGCATGATGCCACGAACTTAAAATAAGAGATAAGATTTCGTCAGGAGGGTTAGCCACCCAGGATAACCCAAGAAAGTCAGTGCGTCATCGAGGACTGTCTAACTTATTTCCATTGGGGTCCTTAATCTTGTCCCCCAGGATGCGACCCACACCAGTCGACTAACACCCAGGTACCTATTTGCTGCTAGGTGAACAGGACAACAGGTGTAAGGAAACGTGTCGAAATGTTTCCACCCGCCGGGAATCGAACCCGGGCCCTCCGTGTGTGAAGCGGAAGCTTTAGCCACCAGACCAAAGGTTCTCTATTGGATTAAGTCCAATGAATTTTCGAACCAGGCATTAAAGTATAGAAAATTCACAAAACTTTAGTCAATTCTTAGTCTTTTAGCAAGGGCACCGTCTTCTATACAAAATTTTCCCTGGCATTTCTTGAGTCCGTCAGGCAAATAGTCTGCTACATGCGTACTTATAAGGACATAAGAAAGGAACACTGCAGCAGGCCTACTGGCCCATGTGAGGCAAGTCCAATTCACTCACTCTTGTATTTATCTAACCTATTTTTAAAACTACACAGAGTTTTAGCTTCAATGACGGTACTTGGGAGTTCCACTCATCCACAACTCCATTACCAAACCAGTGCTTTTCTATTTTTTTCTGAATTAAAATTTTTCCAACTGGAAACCATTGCTGCGAGTCCTGTCTTGGTTAGACATTTTTTGCACTTTATTTACATTCCCTTTATTTATTCCTGTTTTCCATTTATACACCTCAGTCACATCCGCCCTAATTCTAAGCCTTTCTAGAGAGTGCAGATTCAGGGCCCTCAGTCTGTGCATATCTTTGTGTATCTGCCGAGAGGTGTGCATTTGTTCAGTATTATTTACTTAAAGGTGCGCATCTCTGACTAACTCAGCTAACACAAGCACCGTCACCACAATCCCCAGAACAACCACTACAACTACTACCTCTGCAACCATAATATTGCCTTCACTACCGTTAACGACAGAAACAGTACTATCCACCACCACCAACTACTACTACCACCACCACCACCCCCACCATTACCACCATAACCACCATCACTTTCACCGCCTTCCTTCGTATCTCAGCCTAGCCGTCTGTTTACTTGCGGACAAGACAATATAAAGAGAAGACATTTATCCTGGCGCTGGATAGATAACACGAAAAGATAGAACACTCAAGTCTCGCAGAGCACCCAACATTCATAGAGCACCCAGGGCTCAGAGTTCCCAGGACTCGCAGAACTCTGCTCACAGAGCACCCGTTGGCTCACGTTGACACTCCCCACTTGACCTGCCTTACTGTCCCCTCTTCACCTCTGCACATTGATACATAAACTAACAGCAGGGGCTCTGAGCATCCTGTTCTTTGGGAGAGGTGCCTTGATGCTGGTAAAAGAATCTTGTTTTAAGGAAGTGGCGCTACTCGCCTTTCCTTTAGATAAAACCTATTAGCCTAACCCTTGGGCATGACCTACTTCCACATTGGACAAATGTGACACCACCTACGACTGCTGCACCTCTCCTGCCTACGGTTTATAAGCTGCTTCTCCGCACACATGCTGTATTCTATTCAAGACTGATGGACTGACCACATCGACTCAAGGTTGAGGGACTGATTACCTCATTCTCCTCTTGTTCTTCACGATTCTCCTTTGTATGGACTGATAAAGCCCCTGTGTGGCGAAACGTTTCTTCAATAAAGATACCCAAGAGTTGCACATGTGTCTAATTTATCAATGTATCGGTTCTCTGAACCATTTATCTACTAACCTATTAGCCCACCCAACCCACTTATTATATTCCTCTGACTCTGTATGACTCATAAGCGTTTAACGTTTCCTCGTGAATATGAAAAAAATAGTTTAAACTCGATCTCTATATTCCAAGACTGGTGTCTCCTATCTCTTATTATAGCTCCTTAACGTTTCAAAATACCATATACAACTAAGCAAATCAAATGTGTTATTAAAAAGGTGAACCCAAAAAATGATCTGAACCTTTCACCTGTGTTCAAAGTTTGATGCAGACCATAAGAAGCATTTTGTAGTTACTGCACGGAATGAAAACTACAGCTACTGTCAATATTTCCTTTCTAGAGAAGTTTATTATCTATGTTCGTATGACCTTCAAAACTAGGAGGAGCATAACCAAAGAGTATGATATTTAGGATGTTCACTCATGGGTATAATCATAACCAAAATTTTTAAAGAGCTGGGCCGGTAAGCTAGCGGAAGGCCTCGGTTAGACGACCAAAAACTCAAACTGCGAGTCATCATATGACCAAGACCCACGTCAAGAAATACTTGTCCTGTTTCCTGACAAACCTTACCTAACCTAGCTCCTCGTGGGAGGTTACCTGATGCCAGTGATAGGATCCAGTTTCAGGGAACTGGACCTGACCTTCCTTTCCTTAGAACGAGCCTGACTGCCTCGCTTTTCTGCAGCCGTTGTATGACTCTCACGAGTTTAGCACTCTCGCCCACTTCATGAATGTAATGAAAATTATACAAATGCTTAGCCCTATTGCTGGAAAAGGAGAGTCAAAGTAACAGCAGTGGTTTTACAGGGAAGGAAGTTGATCTCGCTTCCAGAGCATTAAAATCAAATGACCAACTTTATGAAATTAGCTGCAGTTATACTTTTAGGCCAGGCATCTGACAGAGTAACATTTGAATAATTCACATGTGGACACTTGAATTAAACTTGGCATTCTAAATTTGTTGTGGGATGTTGAAATCTTCCTATACTCTAACAATATTCAATCCTCTCGCTTTCCTTATTAATGTCTGTTAATAAGGTCTTTTATGACGCGAATTACTATTTATAAAAAGATGCTGGCGTAATGAGAATAATTAAATATTTTCGAAATGTTAATGTTTTTTTTGTCATATTTATTTGACGTGTTACACACAACAGTCACTAGAGATTCTAGGCTGTAGTTCAGAGCTTTCTGCCATTCATCATTTTGTATGTTTCAGGCATGTGACTCTTCACCAGTCATGAGGGATTTGTTGAAGATCTCTACGAGTAGCTTGCACAAGATATCAGCTCACACTCATAATATTCGTGATGATACTCCATCATGTCTTGAACTTTTAATACATTAAATTTCACTAGAAATCTCCCTGACAACCTCAATACTTGTTTCGGTGGTTGATAGTTTCATTCATTATTATTCAGTTGTAAATATACCTTTCTACCATATACTATGAGTATTCCCTGTTCTCCTCACTTGATCGTCTATTGAAATTTTCTTTCTGCCTCAGTTGTGAAGCTATAATTCTGTCTTTCCTTTAAAAGCTTCAATAATTCAAATTGCTTTTGGTTTCGTATCTCACTAGGATATAAATTTTTCTGTCTACTAGTCGCTTTTATGTTTCAGGGCATTGTTCTTGACCTGTGCTTTTTGCATCTTCTGTGTTCCTGAATTTTGCCTAAATTTGCTTTAATATGATCTCTAAACATCTGCTGCCCGACATTGATATGCTTAGAACTCACTGCCCAATAAACACCCATTTTTTTACTTGATAATATTATCAATACATTTTACACTTTCACTGTCGCCTTGTTGCCCAGACGAACGAATGAGAGCTTTGCCTAACTGTGAATACTAATGTCAGTTGATGGATGATCATTCCGATAACAACAGCCCTTTGCATTAACATTTTAAATAGTAATTACCTTTTTCTGTTCGCTTTTGCATATGACTGAGTACAACTTATTATTCAGAGCACTTTCTCCCAGAGACTTATAATAACTATATTGTGTTCGGTTTTATCTATCGTTCTGTTGTAAAATATCAACTAAAAAATTAATGCTAGTGTAAGATTTGTGACAATGAAAAAAACACTAATGTTGATAGATATCCATACTTAGAAACGAGAAAGATGTATATTATCCTTGTTTAATCATGAAAATCTCAGAGGCTGTATTTAGAAAAACTGGTTATATAGATTTAGCACCCCAATTTTATTAAAAATTACAAATTAGGACATGCACAGCTCTTATCTAATTCAAGTCTTTGCATCTCAGTGAGATAGGAAGACTTGAAGTTGCATTATTAAGTTATCAGCATTGATAGGTTGAAGCTAATTGGATGCGACATTCAGAAATCATTGCATGAAAAGCAGAATTTAAATTTCCTATTTTTTTTCCGAGGGGTCTACAAATTGGGACTAAATTTTTCTCTAGGACAGACTATCTTTTAAATTCAATAAGAAAGTAATAAGCTTTATTTAGGATTTGAATAAGGAACATAAACTTTTTACAATGGTTTTAAGAGCACGTGCATTTATAGGCACGTTAAAGTACCATTTTTATAGCAATAAAGTCAAACACTGATTTATTTCTGATCAGAAGAGGAATTCTCCACTTATTTTATGGAAGCCAGTTTTATTAAAATATAATTGGCACATTAAAACTTAACCTAAAACTGAGAGAATATCTTGTGAGGAAGCAAAACGAGGAGAAAACTTTCCTTAAGGAAACAAAACGAGGAGAAAACATCGATGGAGGGAAAACGAGAACACGACTTTGGGTGAAGAAGCAAGACGAGGAGAAGACCTCGCTTGGGAAGCAAGACGAGGAGAAGACCTCGCTTGGGAAGCAAGACGAGGAGAAGACCTCGCTTGGGAAGCAAGACGAGGAGAAGACCTCGCTTGGGAAGCAAGACGAGGAGAAGACCTCGCTTGGGAAGCAAGACGAGGAGAAGACCTCGCTTGGGAAGCAAGACGAGGAGAAGACCTCGCTTGGGAAGCAAGACGAGGAGAAGACCTCGCTTGGGAAGCAAGACGAGGAGAAGACCTCGCTTGGGAAGCAAGACGAGGAGAAGACCTCGCTTGGGAAGCAAGACGAGGAGAAGACCTCGCTTGGGAAGCAAGACGAGGAGAAGACCTCGCTTGGGAAGCAAGACGAGGAGAAGACCTCGCTTGGGAAGCAAGACGAGGAGAAGACCTCGCTTGGGAAGCAAGACGAGGAGAAGACCTCGCTTGGGAAGCAAGACGAGGAGAAGACCTCGCTTGGGAAGCAAGACGAGGAGAAGACCTCGCTTGGGAAGCAAGACGAGGAGAAGACCTCGCTTGGGAAGCAAGACGAGGAGAAGACCTCGCTTGGGAAGCAAGACGAGGAGAAGACCTCGCTTGGGAAGCAAGACGAGGAGAAGACCTCGCTTGGGAAGCAAGACGAGGAGAAGACCTCGCTTGGGAAGCAAGACGAGGAGAAGACCTCGCTTGGGAAGCAAGACGAGGAGAAGACCTCGCTTGGGAAGCAAGACGAGGAGAAGACCTCGCTTGGGAAGCAAGACGAGGAGAAGACCTCGCTTGGGAAGCAAGACGAGGAGAAGACCTCGCTTGGGAAGCAAGACGAGGAGAAGACCTCGCTTGGGAAGCAAGACGAGGAGAAGACCTCGCTTGGGAAGCAAGACGAGGAGAAGACCTCGCTTGGGAAGCAAGACGAGGAGACGAAGCAAGAGAGGAGAAGACCTCGCTTGGGAAGCAAGACGAGGAGAAGACCTCGCTTGGGAAGCAAGACGAGGAGAAGACCTCGCTTGGGAAGCAAGACGAGGAGAAGACCTCGCTTGGGAAGCAAGACGACGAGGAGAAGACCTCGCTTGGGAAGCAAGACGAGGAGAAGACCTCGCTTGGGAAGCAAGACGAGGAGAAGACCTCGCTTGGGAAGCAAGACGAGGAGAAGACTCGCTTGGGAAGCAAGACGAGGAGAAGACCTCGCTTGGGAAGCAAGACGAGGAGAAGACCTCGCTTGGGAAGCAAGACGAGGAGAAGACCTCGCTTGGGACGCACGAGGAGAAGACTCGCTTGGGAAGCAAGACGAGGAGAAGACCTCGCTTGGGAAGCAAGACGAGGAGAAGACCTCGCTTGGGAAGCAAGACGAGGAGAAGACCTCGCTTGGGAAGTAAGACGAGGAGAAGACCTCGCTTGGGAAGCAAGACGAGGAGAAGACCTCGCTTGGGAAGCAAGACGAGGAGAAGACATCGCTTGGGAAGCAAGACGAAGAAGACCTCGAGCAAGACGAAGACCTCGCTTGGGAAGCAAGACGAGGAGAAGACCTCGCTTGGGAAGCAAGACGAGGAGAAGACCTCGCTTGGGAAGCAAGACGAGGAGAAGACCTCGCTTGGGAAGCAAGACGAGGAGAAGACCTCGCTTGGGAAGCAAGACGAGGAGAAGACCTCGCTTGGGAAGCAAGACGAGGAGAAGACCTCGCTTGAGGCGGCTGGACGAGAAGGCAGCAGGGCCTCGCCTGAGGCGGCTAAACGAGGAGGCGGCAGGGCTTTGCTTGACGCAGGAAGATGATGCAGCAGGACCTCGGGTGAAGCAGCTAGACGAGGCAGCATTTGGAAGGACGAGGAGGCGGCAGGGTCTCGGGATAAATAGCAAGACGAGGAAGTGGCAGGGCTTCGCCTGTGGCGGCTAGACGAGGAGGCGGCTGGACGAAGAGGCGGCAGGGCCTCGGCTGAGGCCGCTAGACGAGAAAGCAGCAGGGATTCTGAAGAAGCAGCAAGACGAGGAGGCGGTAGGACCTCGCCTGAGGCAGCTAGACGAGGAGGTGGCAGGGCCTTGCTTTAGGCGGCAAGACGAGGAGGCGGTAGGACCTCGCCTGAGGCAGCTAGACGAGGAGGTTGCAGGGCCTCGGGTGAGGCGGCTAGACGAAGTGGGAGGGCCTCGTCTGAGGCGATTAGAAGAGAAGGTGGCAGTTCGTCGGGTGAAGCAGCGAGACGAGGAGACGGCAGGGCCTCGCCTGAGGTGGCTAGACGAGGCAGTGGCAGGGCCTCGCCTGAGGCGGCTGGACGAAGAGGCGGCATAGCCTCGTCTGAGGCCGCTGGACGAGGAGGCGGCAGGGCCTCGCCTGAGGCAGCTAGACGAAGAGGCAGTAGTGTCTCGCCTGAGGCGGCATGGCCTGGCGTGAGGCGACTAGACGAGGAGGCAGCAGGGCCTCCCTTGAGGTGGCAAGGCGAGGAGGCAGCAGGGACTCGCTTGAGGCATCTAGACTATGAGGCAGCAGGGCTTTGCTTGATGAGGCAAGATGAGGGGGCAGGGCCTCACCTGAGGCAGACAGACAAGGAGGCGGCAGGGCTTCGCATGAGGTGGATAGACAAGGATGCGGCATTGCCTTGCTTGAGGCGGCGAGACAAGGAGGTGGAAAGGCCTCCTTTGAGGCGGCAAAACGAGGATGCGGAATTGCCTCCATTTTGGCGGCAAGACTAGGAGGCGGCAGAACCTCGTCTGAGGCGCCAAGACTGGGAGGCTGCAAGGTCTCGGGTGAAGCAGCAAGACGAGGAGGCAGCAGGGCCTCTATTGAGGCGGCAAGACGAGGACGTGGCAGGGCCTCGCCTGAGGCGGCAAGAAGAGGCGGTAGGACCTCGGGTGAAACAGCAAGACGAGGAGGCAGCAGGGCCTCTATTGAGGCGGCTAGACGAGGAGTCGGCAGGGCTTCGATTGTGGCAGCAAGAGAAGGTGGCAGGGTCTCGCTTGAGGCAGCTAGAGGAGGAGGAGGAGGAGGAGGAGGAGGAGGTGGAGGAGGAGGTGGCGGCGGCGGCGGCAGCGGCGACGGCGGCGGCTGCGGCGGCAGAGTATTGCTTTAGGTGGCTATACGAGTAGGCGGCAGGGCCTTGCTTAAAGTGGCTGGACGAGGAGGCGGCAGGGCTCTGTTTGACACGGCAAGACGAGGAGTAGGCGGGGGCTAAGTTGAGGTAGGACGAGGAGGTGGCAGGGTCTTTTTTGAGGCGGCTAGACGAGGGGGAGGCAGGGCCTTGCTTGAGGCAGCTAGACAAGGAGGGGGCAGGGCCTCCTCTGAGGAGTCTAGACTAGGCCACAGGGCCTCGCTTGAGGCGGTTAGACGAGGAGGTGGCAGGGAATCAGTTGAGGCGGATAGATGAAGCAGCAAGGCCCCCCTCAGGTGGCTAGACGAGGCAGGAAGGCCTTACATGAAACGGCTAGACGAGGCGGCAGGAGGGCCTCTTCTGAAATGGCTAGACGAGGAGGCAGCAGGGCCTCGCTTGAGGCGGTTAGAGGAGTAGGCGGTAATTCCTCGTGGGAAACAGCTAGACGAGGAGGCGGCAGGGCCTCGCTTGAGGCGCCGAAGACGAGAAGGCGGCAGGGCCTCGCTTGAGGCGCCGAAGACGAGCAGGCGGCAGGGCCTCGCTTGAGGCGCCGAAGACGAGGAGGCGGCAGGGCCTCGCTTGAGGCGCCGAAGACGAGGAGGCGGCAGGGCCTCGCTTGAGGCGCCGAAGACGAGGAGGCAGCAGGGCCTCGCTTGAGGCGCCGAAGACGAGGAGGCGGCAGGGCCTCGCATGGGTCGCCGAAGACGAGGAGGCGGCAGGGCCTCGCATGGGTCGCCGAAGACGAGGAGGGGGCAGGGCCCCGCTTGAGGTAGCTAGACGAGGAGGCGGCAGGGCCTCGCTTGAGGTAGCTAGACGAGGAGGCGGCAGGGCCTCGCTTGAGGCACCAAAGACGAGGAGGCAGCACATCAGAAAAATGTTTACAGCTGAAGAGAATTATATATATATATATATATATATATATATATATATATATATATATATATATATATATATATATATATATATATATATATATATATATAAATCAACATATCTTAATTAGCTTTACAACACTGGATTCACACACTTAATAGCATAAGAAAGAAGGAACATTGCAACAGGCCTACTAACCCATGCGGAGCAGGTCCATGTTCCCCCCACGGATTAGACCAATGACCCCCCTCCCCGGATTAGCCTAATGACTCACCCAGTCTGGTCACCTCCACTCAAGGATGGAGCACTGCACCAGACCCAGCAGCACAAGCTAGTCAGGTCCAACTCACACCCACCCACACCCACTCATGTATTTATATAACCTATTTTTATAACTACACAACGTTTTAACCTGAATAACTACTCGGGAGTTTGTTCCACTCATCCACAACTCTATTATCAAACCAGTGCTTTCCTATATCCTTCCTGAATCTGAATTTTTCCAACTTGAAACCATTGCTGCGAGTCCTGTCTTGGCTGGAAATTTTCAGCACGCTATTTACATCCCCTTTATTTTTTCCTGTTTTCCATTTATACACCTCGATCATATCCCCCCTAATTCTACGCCTTTCGAGAGAGTGCAAATTCAGGGCCCTCATTCTATCCTCATAGGGAAGATTTCTGATACATGGGATCATCTTTGTCATCCTCCTCTGTACGTTTTCCAGAGCATTTATATCCATTCTGTAATACGGTGATCAGAACTGAGCAGCATAGTCTAAATGAGGCCTAACCAAGGATATATAGAGTTGAAGAAGAACCTGAGGACTTCTATTATTTATACTTCTAGATATGAAACCAAGAATTCTGTTAGCTTTATTGCGAACACTAATGCGCTGTTGTCTTGGTTTTAGATTACTGCTAACCAGAACTCCTAAATCCTTTTCGCAATCAGTAGTAGTAAGATCTACATTATTTAGTTTATATATAGCATGGTTATTTAACTGTCCAACATTTAGAACTTTGCATCTGTCAATATTAAACTGCATCTGCCACTTCTCCGACCATTGTGCAATAATGGTATATAATACATACAAGATGAAATTAAGACACATGTGTAACATCTGGGTATCTTTATTGTAGACGTTTCGCCATCCAGTGGCTTTATCAATACAAATTCCCGGAATTTGTATTGATAAAGCCACTGGATGGCGAAACGTCTACTATAAAGATACCCAGATGTTGCACATGTGTCTTAATTTCATCTTGTCGGTATTATATACCATTCTTGCACAACTTGTCAGACACTGCAACATCATGGAATCTTGATTCTGAGGACATGAACATAACCTTCACGACTACAACAACTACTACAACAACTAACCCATCTCTTTGGGAAGGACCTACTTCCACTGGGAAATCCCGCCTACCAGTGACTATGCCCTCGTCTGCTACACCTGACGTTAGTATATAAGCGCCAGGCTCCTTCAGAATCTCCACGACTATGGTGCTCTTCGCACCTACTCCAAGGTTGAGGGACTGATTACCTCATCTTCTGTATATAGTCCTACTGTCTTCAAGTTATGTCCCGGAATTTGTATTGATAAAGCCACTGGATGGCGAAACGTCTACAATAAAGATACCTAGATGTTGCACATGTCTAAATTTCATCTCCGACCATTGCATCAGTCTATTCAAATCATCCTGGAGTGCTCTAGTGTCCTCATTAGAATGAATTGGACGGCCTATTTTGGTGTCATCAGCAAATTTGCTTATGTCGCTGTTTATTCCCTCATCTATGTCGTTTATGTAAATTGTGAACAACAATGGGCCCAACACTGACCCCTGAGGAACACCGCTTGTGACGTGCCTCCATTCTGATTTCTCCCCATTTATGCAAACTCTCTGCTGTCTATTTGTCAACCATGCCTCTACCCAGGAAAAAATTTCTCCTCCTATTCCGTGTGCCTTAAGTTTCCTCAATAGCCTCGGGTGTGAAACTCTCTCGAAAGCCTTACTGAAGTCCATATACACAATATCATATTCATTACCATGATCTACCTCCTCAAACACCTTAGTGAAAAAAGTTAGTAAATTCGTAAGACAGGAACGCCCCTTTGTAAAACCGTGTTGAGATTCATTAATCAATCTGTGCCTGTCAAGATGGCTACGAATTGCTTCGGCAATTATTGATTCCATAAATTTTCCCGCTATGGAGGTAAGGCTTATTGGTCTATAGTTCGAAGCCAAGGACCTGTCACCTGCCTTGTAAATAGGTATTACATTTGCCATTTTCCACTTATCAGGCACTATGCCAGTTTGTAGTGATTTGTTAAAAAGATTAGCCAAAGGTATGCTAAAAAGATTAGCCAAAGGTATGCTAAGTTCCTCTTTACATTCCTTTAACACCCTTGGAAACAGTTCATCAGGACCTGGGGATTTGTTAGGTTTTAGTTTCTCTATTTGTCTGAGGACCATGTCACTAGTTACCGCAATTGTACATAGTATATTATCATCATATTCTACATAATTTCATCCAGTTTTACGCCTCCATTGTTTTCAATTTCTACCATAAAATGATTCACACATTTTGGATCTTGAGAACGTCGCATATAAGGTCTTACTTTTATTATGATTTGGCTTAAAAGACAAATCATAATAGCACATTAGTAAATTTTCCCAAATATACCTTTTGTATGATAATAGTCTCAGACAGCCGAGTCTGACCCAGCATAACTAAGGTTTCTTGCACATAGCCCGTAGCGGTATCAAATTTCAGAATGTAAATTCTCAGCATATCCGATATGTATTGAACTAAACAGAAGGAAACAGCAGAGCCAAACTTACCTTTTTTTTGTTTCTGTTGTTTGCCCACTCACCTTTTAAAATTAGAACGACCATAAAAAAGGTTAAAAAAAAAATGTAAAGTCTCTGTGCCTGTTGCACATGTGGAAGAGTATGTTCAGCACAATCTGGCCGGAAATTAGCGAATGGCTCTCTAAATGATTAGAAAAAAAATCAGTCACTTGTTATTATCTTTACCAGAAATACATTTACGTGGTTTTGGTTGTGTACCTAGCAAACTACTTGATAATTTTAACTTTCGTTTTGATAATTAATGAAAAATGAAAGTAACAGAAAGATATTCTGCCTCCATTGCTTTTAACTACAGATAGTCTTGCATTCAGTTATAACTTGACCGTCAATGCTATCTATTGCAGCTGACTTTCGAATTATCGACGAACGAACCATAGCTTGGTCGATGTAATGGTTTGGTAAGATTTCTAAACGAGTGAATGGATCGTTCGTGAGGCGGACTTTTGCATGTGTGCATCTTGCAACCCGTCCCCTTAAATTGGTCATTAATTTCTTACATACTACTGTAAGTAAATTTCTTGTTATACGTTATGTATGTTAGGTCCGGTTAGGTTAGTGTCGGCTATTGCCATACATTCTCCAATAAATTCTATAATGCATACACATGATAAAAACTATTGAAGCTTCAACTGACAAATGGGACCCAGCCAGCGATCTCTATGGTACATAATCAAATATTTAAGTTTTCGTTATCGTGTCAACATCACACATCCGACGATCGTTCGTTAAAATGGGAGAATAGGCTGCTTAGGATAACGGGTTGACATCTTGATTAAGTATAGTACTCCCGGAAGGCAGGAAAAGGTGTTTGCGTGGCTGTGAGAGAGGGGTTGTGTAGTTTCCGGGGAGGGGGGGGGGAAGGACTGCGTGGTTGTTCTGAGGTTGCGTGGTTGTCTGGGAGGGGTAGGTTTTGTAAGCGGATTATAACATGGAATGTGATCTGAGCCAACCTTACCACCCGGGGTCACTGCAGTGAAACTACAACTTGATTTATTGTGAAGCAGATATGGCAAAAGGTTTTCTCTGTTATCTCTTACAGCTGTATTTATTGCTCAACTTTAATAATATTCTTATAAGTTAATCATTACCTGGGAAAGGAATAAAAAATGAAAGTATTGCAGCAAAGTTATTAAACTATATACTCAAGTTTTTTATTAAGCTTCTTTCCACTAATTTTTTTTTCACAAATTAACTGTATAATCCTCCGCGTTTAGCGCTTCCCCTTGATTATAATAATAATAATAATAATTCACAAATTAAACATCTTTGGTGGGGGTTCATATCAAAGGCTTTCTGAAAATATTAATGGCCCACTCTTCTTACAACTCTCTTAACAACTCCAGTAAGAAATACAAAAGATTATTAATGACCCCAATTGTAATTATCGGCTGACATTTTCTTCTTGATCACGGAAGAACATGATAATTAGGATTTAAAGTTCTCTGATCAAATATTCATTAACGTTCATCTAATTCAAGATCAGGTTGCTCAGGGAAATTCAGGTGGTGAGAATATCAAATTGCTTTTATTTACAACCCCTTCAAAGATGAGAGAGGGTCCTTGATGTCTGTAAAGTACTCTTCATCCAGTTAACTGGAGTTCCCCTTCTTTTTCCCAGATCTAACCTGGTTACTTCCTGATATCAAGTTGCTGCAAGTACCATTGGAGTTTAGCACTTTCTCAATGACTTTTATCATTTACTAACTTATCCACAAAATGATTACAATAAACGTGTTATCCCCTGTCGAGCTTCAGCCTCGACATAAACGGATGTTTTTGGTTTCTGAGAAATGCTGCTGTCAGACGATCATGAAAATGCGCATTGGTCATGTTTCATAGTATTCAAGCACTCAAAAAAAAAAAAAAAAAAAAAAAAAAAAAAAAAAAAGTAAAAAAAAAAAGTATCACAATCCATTTCTGTGTGTGTGTGTGTGTGTGTGTGTGTGTGTGTGTGTGTGTGTGTGTGTGTGTGTGTGTGTGTAAAATAAAGCTTTGCACAGAGACAGGCTAAGAGTTGAAAGGGTTTTATCACTCTTTTTTATTACTGGAATGATGCATTTTTTCAGATGTGTACCAGTTTAACTTTTTCGTAAAGAAACCCTCCATCCCCTCAAAAAAAAAAGAAAAAAAAAAAAAAAAAAAAAGCCTGTGTGAATGTATTTTATGTTCACAATCTACATAAACGACATAGATGAGGGCATAAAGAACGACATCGGCAAGTTTGCCGATGACACCAAAATAGGCCGTCGAATTCATTCTGACGAGGACATTCGAGCACTCCAGGAAGATTTGAATAGACTGATGCAGTGGTCGGAGAAGTGGCAGATGCAGTTTAATATAGACAAATGCAAAGTTCTAAATGTTGGACAGGACAATAACCATGCCACATATAAACTAAATAATGTAGATCTTAATATTACGGATTGCGAAAAAGATTTAGGAGTTCTGGTTAGCAGTAATCTGAAACCAACACAACAGTGCATAAGTGTTCGCAATAAAGCTAATAGAATCCTTGGCTTCATATCAAGAAGCATAAATAATAGGAGTCCTCAGGTTGTTCTTCAACTCTATGCATCCTTGGTTAGGCCTCATTTAGATTATGCTGCACAGTTTTGGTCACCGTATTACAGAATGGATATAAATGCTCTGGAAAATGTACAAAGGAGGATGACAAAGTTGATCCCATGTATCAGAAACCTTCCCTATGAGGATAGACTAAGGGCCCTGAATCTGCACTCTCTAGAAAGACGTAGAATTAGGGGGGATATGATTGAGGTGTATAAATGGAAGACGGGAATAAATAAAGGGGATGTAAATAGTGTGCTGAAAATATCTAGCCTAGACAGGACTCGCAGCAATGGTTTTAAGTTGGAAAAATTCAGATTCAGAAAGGATATAGGAAAGTACTGGTTTGGTAATAGAGTTGTGGATGAGTGGAACAAACTCCCAAGTACAGTTATAGAGGCCAGAACGTTGTGTAGCTTTAAAAATAGGTTGGATAAATACATGAGTGGATGTGGGTGGGTGTGAGTTGGACCTGATAGCTTGTGCTACCAGGTCGGTTGCCGTGTTCCTCCCTTAAGTCAATGTGACCTGACCTTACTAGGTTGGGTGCATTGGCTTAAGCCGGTAGGAGACTTGGACCTGCCTCGCATGGGCCAGTAGGCCTTCTGCAGTGTTCCTTCGTTCTTATGTTCTTATGTGTATAACCCATTCGAGATTTAGCGCTTGTTTTTATTATTAATAATTACTGTTGTAAATACATTGCTTTGTTACCGTTTATATCCAACCGTAATTTCTTTACTAGTTTAGACACTTCAAGAAGCTCTATTTCAACTCGATATTATATCTTCATACATGATTCTTTGTTTTAATCTTTTACATTTTACTTGCTATTTTCGAAACACAAAACGAACATCTGATTCTGTTTTGCTCCTGTCAAACATAATGCAGACTTCCTTGACATACACTTTGGGCAAGATACGACACCAGTAAAATGTAAATATATAAAAAGAAGCTTAATCTTACATGTTAATTATACACTAACATATCAGTTCCTCTAATTATTTTTGTATCCTCCTTACTAACTTCTGCTCAACTTTCATTTTGTTTACCGGTTCGCCTTGTACACAGAAACACACATCAACTACTTATGAATTTCATAATAGAAATTTAAAAATAGAAATAAAATCCTGTCTTCGTTTCGGTCGTCTTTGTTGATGGTTCAGAATAGACCGAAACGTCGTGGCAATGTATATTACATTGTATGGACAAACGTACAAGTTTGTAGAATATGCCTTTTTTGGGAGGTGGGAGGTTAGGGAGAGGGGCAATGTCTTGCTGTAACCAAAGTTTTTTTCAGCTTGTCAGTTTATTGTATACTGTTTGGTATATATGATTATTTTCAATATGTTATCGGCTTCACTGCAGATTGCATGTACTGGTCCATAATCATTCAAGTGAGCAAGAACTCGTTGGCCAATATCCAGCGCATCAACTGCTCATACGTTACCATTGTGCAAATCAGATTCAGATGTGACCCCCTTTTACCACTAGGTATTTCAATTACAAACTCATAATCACATCTCTTATCAATTCACACCTCATTATAAACGGACTAACTGGCTTTGAAGCATCCTAAACACTACAGTTAAGCTTCCTATCAAATACCATCGCCACCTCGGTTGGAATGCCAAGACAACAATGCGTCTTTTTCATGAATATATAACGAGCAGTATATCGTACTCACTAGATCTCATCATCCCCTCCCTTCCCCCACTTTCACCAGCGCTTGGATAAGATCACTTCCTCCGTGGCTTCTAATCAAGCAACATTTGCTGTCGACATACTTAATTTTTTTTTACAACATCGCTGTGTCGCATCATAGATTTCAAGATGAAGTCGGTTTGCTATACTGGCTGCTCCTTTTACGATTTTTTTTTTTTGGCTCGTGAATTCCTAAGCAACAATGACAAGTCGGACTGATATTTGAAGAATGATTTACATATACGTATTGCGGGTACATGTGAACGAGAGATCTCGTTCGTGACTAGTTATGAGGCGGGGCAAGGTTGAACGCTTTCCCGTGAAAATATGTGATTCGTTGGTTACGTGATCCGAAAAAGGTATTCTCGTATCCTATAAGCCCAGCCCTGTCTACCTCAAGGCACCCAAAAGGACTTAATAGTACAGAGTGCAGAATTTGTTTCTAATGCAGTGAATATCAGCATTGAATATTCGAATCCAATCTGAAGATGGATTCACATATTATTGTGTTTAAGGTTTAAATCCGACCACAGGAGGCATTACCCAGCTATTGCACTGATATCAGTCTATTTAATAATTGGAAAACAATATAAGTAACCGAAAATCAATGCGACACTTTAAGAACATTATACTAACGCTAAAAGTTTCAAGCCGACCAGATGATGCATTCTCCAAGTATCATACACATTTCAAAGTATATTAACTATGTTAGTAAATTAGCACATTTGCATCTACACAACCTAAACACAAAAGCTATTAATATTTTCATCAGGTTTATTGCACACTAAGAACGAAGTTCAGAAACAGCATACTAATATTAAAACATTTTACGAAAAATGTTACCATACCATTAAAAATAAAACTGAAACGCTCACTCTCTACTAACAGTCTCGGTCTTCTAAATAGGAGTCACCAGTGTTGAAAGCAAGATATGACATGGAAATCTTAACCCGGAAAGGTTTTATATAAAAAAAATGCTACAAAAGCTTTGCCAAGCTTGAAAATTTGAAGCTTGCCGAATGAGGTGATTTACATTTACAACTGAAAACCTTGAACGAGAAGACCGCTGAATCCGAGTACTGTATGTAAATAAAACCGAACAAAAAATAGATATATAACGGCTCGCTAAATTCGTAAATGCGTCATAAAAATACAAATTTACAAATTTCTTATTCTTCTCAGTTATATTCCACTGTATATCAAGTTCTTTACACTCCTGTATGAAAACCAAAAACATGAAAGGTAACCATTCTGGGATTTCTAAAAATCAAGTAAATGACATTTTTTTCAATTATATTTTCTCTTCTCCGTAGGTATTCTTTTCTAACATGAGAACCCCTCATCCAATACTTGTTACAAATTTTTACACTAGCGTTTATTAACTATGAAAAGGTTCATGCAACTATTGGCATGTTCAGGTGCCCTCTGGTCAGTTTCATAAGACCATTCCGATTTTTGTCTTCCGTGCGGTAATTTGAGAAAGCCTCTTCTGCTCGGCTTTGAAAGTTTCGAGAGTAGTGTATTTTATCGGAGTATGTACGTTTCTCTCTCTCTCTCTCTCTCTCTCTCTCTCTCTCTCTCTCTCTCTCTCTCTCGCCTTTTAAAAATGGTGAGGCAATTAAACAAAAACAGAGAGAGAGAGAGAGAGAGAGAGAGAGAGAGAGAGAAGGAAATCAAAACAGGAAGGAAAGAAAGAATCAAAGAGCAATGAGATCCTTTTGAAATAACAGTCATACCTTTTTTAACTCAAGCATGATAATTTAAAGGTACTAACTTAATGCACTACCAAATATAAACAGTTACGAGGAGGCGGTGAAGTCCCTCCATCAAGGTAATGAGAAGCTGCACACACATTCATGCCTACACTTGTTCCACTCCCTCTGTTTATCTCGAAATTTATTGCAAAGCAAAAATTGTGAGAGAGGCACTATTGACGCCTCAGGATGCAATAATAAAATTTTACTCACAGCCTGCGTTTACAGACTGAATAATTAGACCTATATTGAATGGATTATATTAATCTCATTTTTCTTAGTATTAATCTCATGCTGACTCGAGTACTAAAGTAAGAATATTAAATTAAGAATGTTGTCCTAGTAAACTGCAAATGATTGAGAAATCTTAAGACATAAATACGATGATTATCTCAAGCAGAAAAAAATAAGGATTTCTTGCCATTTTAGGAAACGATTGTAAGTCCAGAGGTTATGGCAGTAATGTCTTAATCACAGTCATTCCATACTATGTTTTATTTTATAGCCGACATGCTATTCATGTATTTATGGATAAAAACAATCACTCGTGTGTATCCTTGTGTGCCTGTTTACATGCGTCTTTCTGAGTACACGTGTGTGGCTATAATGTGTCTGCCTGTGTACATGTGTGTGCCTGTGCACACATGGATCTGTTTGTGTACACACACGTGATCTTAGGCCCATTCAGTCATCTCTGTTTACTCAGCATTCCGGTCTAATCACCTGTCTCTACTTCCCTGTTCAATATACCCAAGCGCAACCACCCAGCAGTTTAGAGAGGGGACTGCACTATGATCATATCTTAAGTTTCCACTCCAAACACTGGGCATGTTGTGAATTGTTCCAGCCACGGTATTGTGACTTTTATTCTTCTTGTCTACTCGCCCATCTTTTCTTATCTATTAATCCCTTACACTTGCCCATTTCTGCCAGCTCCACCCTTGTTTATCCCTCTCTATCACCTACATTGTTCTTTCTCTGGCTCGCCCACCAGACAGCCACTTCATCAGTGTGCCTCATTCACTGCCTCCAACCTCTCCGCTCCACCTACCCTGCAGTACTGCTGCTACCTGCAAATTCACCTACTCCGCTCACTCGCATACCATACCCAATCTTCTTCACTACCCTTACGCAACGCCCATCCACCAGTCACATTCTTACCGGTTTACCCCCACTAGTCACCCCCCAGGTCAACTCCACCTATCAACTCCCCTACCTCCACCTTTCGAAACAACCACAGCCACCTATCAACACCAACCTCACCCATTCATCCACCCACCTCACCCTTCCAATCCAACCCCCATCAACACACCCACCCCACCCATTCGTCCACCCCACCCCCATCCTCCAAGTGTCGTCTCACCACATGTTTCTCCCACTTACCACTATAATGCCCCCTCACCTCAAACAAATCTTTACTCTTTTTTTGGCCTCAAAGACGGTATCCAGATGACTGTTCGCCGTATCATCATACCTTATTACACCTCCTAATTGCCTCTAGATTACAATACCCTTGATCATCTCCACCTACGATACAACGAAGGAAGTGCAGCAGATAAACCTCAAAAAACGGTGAAGCTCGAGGGGAAAAAGATTTAAGTTCAGTTGGAATGTAGTGATAATATATACACGGTATCGCAACTATTGCATGCGCTTACGACCCTCGGCTCTGCTTGAGAAGCGTAAAGGCCGGACTCCCGGATTCAGCCACTTGACGATTCGCCCTTACGATCAGGCGACTGGGCGTGGCCAATAGAACAGGCAGTGTAGAGGACGCTTCAAGCAGATCCTGAAGGCGCGGAGGTCGCAGACTTTACCAGCAACAGCAGACCCTTGAGCAGAAAGAAGCAGCAGCAGCAGCAGCAGTAGAGACAGGCTTAAAGCAGATGTTGAAAACGCTAAGGTCACACCAACACACTCAGGCTGCTTTATCGTTAAGAGAAGACTCGCCTCTCTAGCTATATCATATTTTAACCACATAATAACTTTTGCATTGTGCTTATATGCATATATCCCTGTGTGTGTGTGTGTGTGTGTGTGTGTGTGTGTATGTGTGTGTGTGTGTGTGTGTGTGTGTGTGTGTGTGTGTGAGCAGATTTGTTTGAGAATAAGAAACAGTTATGGAGAAAGAGAGGAATAAAACTGAGATGTAAAATGGAAATGATTTTGTAAGTAACTAGTCCCAGTGGTGAAAATATGTATAATGTGTAATATGTGTTAGTGATAGAATATTTTGAGAAGTATTTGAATGGAGATAAAGCAAAGGCAGAAATGTTGTGCTTGGAAGAATGCTGGATTCCATCAATTAAAATGACTGAGTGAGGGAGTGAAGGAGTGAGGGAGTGAGTGATTGATTGAGTGATTGAGTGATTGAGTGAGTGAGGGAGTGAGAGAGTGAGGGAGTGAGAGAGTGAGGGACTGAGAGAGTGAGAGAGTGAGGGAGTGAGTGAGGGAGTGAGTGAGGGAGTGAGTGAGGGAGTGAGTGAGGGAGTGAGTGAGGGAGTGAGTGAGGGAGTGAGTGAGGGAGTGAGTGAGGGAGTGAGTGAGGGAGTGAGTGAGGGAGTGAGGGAGTGAGTGAGGGAGTGAGTGAGGGAGTGAGTGAGGGAGTGAGTGAGGGAGTGAGTGAGGGAGTGAGTGAGGGAGTGAGTGAGGGAGTGAGGGAGTGAGGGAGTGAGGGAGTGAGTGAGGGAGTGAGTGAGCGAGCGAGTAGGGAGTGAGTGAGCGAGCGAGCGAGTAGGGAGTGAGTGAGCGAGCGAGCGAGTAGGGAGTGAGTCAAAGAAAAGTGAGTAAGTCAGAAGTGAGTAATCCTCCGTGATGCCATCGACCAATTTCTGAATATTTCATTGGTGTATGGATAATATTGACTTGTCTTAAATAGGAAACACAGATCCTAATACAGGCAAACAGTCTTCAAGAGTAACCTGCAGAAACAGTCAAATATATGAACCGTATGTTAAACTGATTATAAATAACTTAGGCACAACAAATTGCATACTTTACAAATCATTGTAAGTAGCAAGTCCCGGAGGATATCCAAAATTTGTTACAATGTTATAAGTAAAGATGTTATGAACAAAGATGTTAGATGTTATAAACCAAGATGTAATAAAGATGTTAATGTTGAGTAATAACCTACATGGAGACAGAAACACAGGAGGTTGATTAATCTATATATTTCGATCCCTTTCTTGGGAGTTGACAAGTGCTTATTACGCTTTACTTACTCAAAATGTTTGTTAAAAATAAAAATTTACCAAAGCTAATATTTTTCCAACAAGTTTTCGTGAGTATTGTTTAGTGCAAATAACAAAATTTTTATTAGCATCGTTAATATCGACATTTCGGAGGTATTGCTTAAGGTACAAGTCTACACAGCTATCAAATTTTTAAATTTGATTAAACCGCGACCAAGAGGGGAAATATTGCTAAACACAGTGCTCGTGACACGGGGGAGGGTAATTGTGTGCAAATATAAACCCGGTTGAGCAAGTTTTAGTCCCCTAGTCAAGACATGACGGGCAGAGAGGTACTGATTATGGTGTAAGAAATAAAGCTGAAGCTGTGTACTGATGGCTGAGGCAATAAGCTGGACTAGAGCTCTGTACAGGCTGTAAAAATAAAAAAAAATTAATTATATTCACCGGGAAACACTATGGGTTACACTGCATCTGATAAATGAGATGCAATGAGATTTGATCCGAGAAAAGGGATAGTACGAAATCCATTGGAGAAGAAACAGTATAAGGTTGATAAACAATATGAGGGTGATAAACAGTATGAAATTGGTGGCATTTTATTAAGGATTTTATCAGTCTATAAATTCCTTAGTGGGCTAAACGTCCTCCCAATTAAAAACCATAAACATCACATAGTGCTTTATTAAGATGCTTGTCGGTGTATAATACTAGTGATATAGACAAGAGCTCTTGACCAACATCAAGGCATCACGTCCCACTCTTCCCTGGCCTCTTCGAAGCGACCAAGAAAATCACAAGTAAACTTCCTGAACATTCTTTCTCATCAGAAGAAAATTAGCTTCTCGCTAGCCCTATTTTCCTGTGTATACGTTACCACCACCATCATAACCGTCACTATCACCATAAATACCATCATCACTATCACCATGACCATCACCATAAGCATCACCATCACCAAAGCTTCTCACTAGCCCTAATTTTCCTGTGAATACATCACCACCACCATCATAACCGTCACTATAAATACCATCACCACTATCACTATAACCATCACTATAATCACCATAAGTCATTACTTTCACCATAACCACAATTTATTAGGTTTATAAAGAAACAACAGCGCCTTGGAAACAAAGTAATCAAGTTTAATCTTGGGAAGCTTTCAGCAACTCTAATAACTTGGATCAAAAGCCTTAACACCAACATGAAATAATTCCCGCCTCTAGAATGGCTCTGAGGTTAGAGTAAAGATATTGCCTTCGTCCTGAATAACTTTACACATTTGTTTTCAATCGCTCCGCACCACAAAGGTTCCAGAAATACAACAGAAAATGACTTAGTAAAACTATTATCCCACATCGCCAAATTTATTGAAATATTATATTCATGGGAATGTGAGACAGTGAGTTTTTGACCCGACGAAAGGGAAAGTACCTTTACATTCCTGGGAACAAAAGCTCTTTCTAAAGAGTGATAATAAGCAAAATCGTAACACTGATAGTCTCAGTCTACACCGGATTTAGAATAGCATATTTAAAAGTCTGGGATTTCTTCAGATTATTGTGGTGTCGTTTGTACTATTAGACAAGACTACTCTCGACACTGTACGCACACACCACAAAAAGCTGAGAAAAATGTGTTTACAATAGCATTCAAAATATTTGCTAAAAGAAGAGATGACAATACAAGCAAATTGAGCTATAGACAGTCATTCCGAGGAGCCCAGGCAAGACCACGATGATCAAAAATGCCTGAAGCATTTCCTCTGTGAGAGACAATCAGTAACAAGTAGAGTAAGCAAGCCTTATCATAGAGCTATGAAATAATGACACATGTAGCACATAGGATAGTTATTACACGTTTCTCCCAATGAGATTTTCTCACTGGATTGAGGATGCACCCACTGAACGAAAAATCTTAAAAAAAAAAAAACGCGCAACATTTTTTTTTATATATTTTCAAGGTAATGATATACCTTGTAATAGTATAGTAGTTAAACTGAGCCATAAATAACCAGGTAGTATTTACCAGGAAATATTTTTTCTGTTGGAAAGGTAAATAGATTATCAAAACCGGATCCTTTAGGAGAAGTAAACCTTGATGCTGATGAATTGTTCTTGATGCAAAGAAATGAAACTTAGTTTCTCGTTCCTTCGCTCAAAGGTGATAGTTTTGACTCACGAAATCGTAATGACACGATTGTAAACAAACCACACCGCGGGCTAACGCGTCGGTCCGGAGTTTTATGGCTTTCTGATAGCGAGTTGTAACCCCGCCTGTGGCATGGCTTATGATAGTTTTCCAGTCCACTAGAGCTATTTGACCCATACGGATTTAGCGCTTCCCCACAGGTATGATAATATTAAAATAGGAAAAAAAAGAAAAGCAAGTATTATTCCAACACAAGAAGCCAAGCTTAAGGATGATATTCTCTCTAGAATCTTGGGTCCTTTTGCCTGGAATTCTAGAAAATATGCTGATAAATTTCACTCAAAATTACTTGAAGCTCCTAAATTCCTCTAGAACGGAGAAACTTAATATACATTGTATTTAGAAAATGCCATAAATGGCTGCTTTTAAATCTAAATACTGCAACAATTCCTATAAAGAGAATGCGCTAGAATACCAAGAACAGGAAAATTTGCATCAAGTAGCTTTCGATTATAATCTTCCCCAGTTTTTCCTAGGCTTTCGTTTCAGATACATACCTGTCTTCAGGCGGGAACTCGACAGATTCTGGGAAACTGTTAAAGGTTGTCCAGACTGTGATGTGCACGAACCAACGGCATGATAATCATGATGGATGGTCACAGAGAAACCCATGATTTTTTACATTAACTAGTAGATATTTAACATAAAATAACACACACACACACACACACACACACACTAATATATATATATATATATATATATATATATATATATATATATATATATATATATATATATATATATATATATATATATAAATATAATGTGTGTGTGTGTGTGTGTTATTTTGTTAAATATCTACTAGTTAATGTAAAAAATCATGGGTTTCTCTGTGACCATCCATCATGATTATCATGCCGTTGGTTCGTGCATATCAGTCTGATATATATATTTTTTCGGGGGATGAAACTCAAAACATAAATCACTTCCGTGAATAAACATGTCTCTCCACACATCATATGCGTCCCACGCCTCCTCGTTCCGTCCATAGGAGATTGGGAACTCCCTGGCCTTAAGATAGGATGGCTTCCTTCTTACCATCCTCGCCTGCGTCTGACCGGGAGGTGGATGCAACCTCATGCCTGGTCCATTAAGGACAGAGAGCGGTGTACCGGCTAACCTCACCTCCAGGGTCACAATGCCGCCCGGACCTACCCCGCCCTCCTATTTATAGCATCAGACACCATATGGAAGGGAAGTTTTCTTATGTGTACATTTTTTTTCTCCATGACGACATCTTGGGAATTCCCTAGACGCACAATGGCGTTTTCTTTATATTTGCCTATATCAGTCTCATCACAATAATAGCCACTTGGACTTGCCTAACATGAGCTAGTAGGCCTACTGCAGTACTCTTGTGATCTTAAGTTTGTCTTCTAAATAATTTTCTCAAATCCGAAATTTTGTTGGGAAAATTAATACAATTTGACCCTATAGAATGTGTCCATAAGTGAAAATATTGAGAGGGGCAAAGGGCTGGATGAACCTGCATTTAATAAACAAACACTGAAACAAGGAAATCTTTCAGCTGTGTTGTTTGATGGCGCAAGAATGTAATAATGATGTGGTGAAAATATTGTTTGCTAATATTACGAATTAACAGACAATAAATGTCTTATCGTTGATGAAACGATTGGGAAGGCTGGACTAAGAAGGAAATAATGGAATTATATTAAGTGTACTAGGTAGAGGTTCTTTTGGTAATGGATCAAAAAAACAATGCAAAGACAATGCAGATTTTATTGGGATAACAAATCGCTCTGTGTAGAGTTTGAATAGAGTGACGACTTGATAAATCTCCACACAGTGCTGAACTTTATTCCAATAAAATCTTGTTCTCCTACATACCTTTTCTTCACTGTGTTGGTACTGTTGGAACCATAATTATTGGGAAAAAGAAAACATTAGATTCGTGTGCCCATTTCATCTACAAAGCTCCAGTCCTGTTGGAGACATGTGCTTCTCATTATTTGGTCGAGTTCTGTGGGCGACGTTACCAAGTATACACTACAGGCAAGATATTAGTTAGGTGTAGTCTCACCAAACGTGTCAGCAGTTATTCCTGTGACAAATGATTATCTTTAGGCGACAAGAAAGATTATTATTATTATTATGGTCATAAATCGCTGAACCCGAATGAATAATAGAGATAACCAGAAGTACTAAGTCATAAACAATTAGAAAATGGAAATTTTCTTCATAAATTATTTCATTGTTCTTACATGAGGTACTAAGCAACCGACCATACTGTTCGGCTGCCACTTTTCCGAGAAATCTTGTTAAATCAATGTGAACAGAGGCAAAGAAGTGGAGGGCAAATGTACTAACAAGTCAGTAGAAAAGACATGTTGCGAAACGAAGCTTTTATTGAGACAACGCTTTACTTTTTTTTTCTTATCAACATCGGCAGTAAGCCATTTAGAGGCAAATGTTTCTAGACTGAGACATGTGGCAGTATTTGAGATAGAAACTGAGAAGAATCAACAACTTAACGGTGACTCAGATACGAGAAGTGGACAGTCTCCGGGTTTATTTATTTGCGGTTCGTAATATAGATCAGTAGTCTCTTGTCTCGAGTATTCGACCCAAGCTAAAATGTTCGTTTTACATCTTCGGGATTAGTTTAAATGTAGGGACATAATCTTGATTTCTACAAGCACATGATATAATTTATACAGACCTAGGTGACATCAGTGACATTATATAGAAAGCCATCCCCCATCCCCCGGTTATGCAGAACATTTCCCGCAACTTAGATTAATCTTGTCCCCCAGGATGCAAACCACAACAGTCGGCTAACTCCCAGATACCTACTTGCTGCTAGGTGAACAAGGACAGCAGGTGTAAGGAAACACTCCCAGTGTTTCCACAAGTACAGGGGATCGAACCACGGACAATCATTGAGTGAACTAAGTGCGCTACTAACCGAGCTACAGGACATGCCTCCTCACTGAGAAACCTGCATGTTGCGCTCGAATTACCTTCGCCAGGTTATGTTAAATAGAGCCGGAAGTTTGGAGAGATAAAAAAGGCTAGAATACAATATCCACGAGTAAGCTAGTAATACTGAGCGGAAGGAAAGTTTATTTCCACTCAACTATCAATAATGATGAAAACTCTTTCAAATATTGACTTCAGCAGAAAAAAATCACCATTCGCTAGTTTAGGTTTATTGAATTCAGAATTTCTCAAAGTAGAATAGCGTAGGAAATGACAGAGTTGGTAAAGTAGTCAGTGTGGCGAGCATCGATGTTATTTTGTCATTCTAGCCTTTAATCCTCTCCACATCGCATAGCATCTAGGTAGGAGACTCTCTGAGTTCACACACTCATAAACTGGAGTTCAGTGCAAGCTCTGCCGTGTTTGTCAGCCTGCAAGGACCCTCCAATAACAGATGACGGGTGAAGGTAATATCAACGTGAAGGTGAAGTTTACCTCCTATCACTTTCATGTCACTCTTCCGCGCTGTATCTCCTGTTCCTCCGCTTCACAATGTTCAAGCAAGGGCCTCGAACTTCACCATTAAGAATGTTACAATGATTTGCGAAAAGTTAAATCAGTAGGGAGTCATACAGCGCCTGGGCAATGAGAGGTAATTAAGTTTGATCTTCGGAAGTGAAAAGATGCTCTGATTTCCCCCGGATCAAGAACCATTCATCAGCTTGACAGCATCCCCTTGAAGGACCCACTCCATCAGGGTAACTTCGATAATATATTTAAAATATATATATTGTAAGTCACACCAAGACAGTTATCCTTTTGTTTTTTTGCTTATATTTTTTTTTCCTCCACCCTGACAGAAAATTCAGGATCTAGATAAAGATCGCTTAAGGACAAACGTTTTTGAGTGGAAATGAAGTAATGTCTTCAGTAATTAAATCTAAATGGAATTAATTAAGTCATTTTACTCTATACTCATCGCTAGAGAAGTTTCAAAGCGAAGCAGTTAGCTCGGCATTTGGTTGCTCATAAGTATGGCTAATTAAGTTACGTTGAAAATGTTAGCTGAGCTTGTCCAGTGTCCAGTGGAGTGTGTGCAAGATAATATTTTATGTAAGGGATTCAGGGAAACCGGTTAGCCTGACTTGAGTCCTGGAGGCGGAAAGTACAGTGTTCTGAACTGTTGTATCTGCACGCCTCTGACAAGACAGTGGTAATGTAGATGATGGTCACCCTGCCTCGGTGGGATACGGCCAGCATATTTAATAAACATTAATATATATATATATATATATATATATATATATATATATATATATATATATATATATATATATATATATATATACTATATATATATATGTACTTATAACAATAATCACTGGATAGCGCTAAGCCCGAAGGGGCCATGAAAATCTGGTTTCATTTAAAGAGGATGGAAGCTCCAATTCCTTGCAAAAAGAGCCCTTCACCATCAGGGAACTTGCACCCCTTCTTCCGCCCCCCCTTCCCTGAAAGGTTGAGCAAGAGAGTGAAAGTGAAGGACACTCACAACAACCCAGATTGACAGCAAAATGCTCTGAATGTTATTAGGGTTAATAGTTCTAGAACGAGCCTGACTGAATCAGTATGATAAAAACACTGCATTAATTAACACTTAGCAATGGGCGGTCCAAAGCATTAAGGAGACAAACACAAACGGGGGAAGATTTTGTCCGTTTGTCTGTTTATATCGACCTTCATTACCTGCCGAAGAGGGTCTCAGATGGATGTCTAAATAAGCAACAACCTTATCTGTTCAAGAGAACCTCAGCTGGATGTCGAAATATACAATCATTTATTTTTTCATAGGCTAAGAACTGTTATCCAACCTCAGCTCATTTCAGATCCTCAGCCCTGAGGTATAATACCCCCCCCCTCCCCCCGATGATGCGACGCACACCAATAGGCTAACACCCAGGAACCTTCTTGCTGCTAGGTGAACAAAAACAGCGGGTGTAAGGAAACACCCATTGTTTCCATCCGTATCGGGGATCGAGCTACGGACACTGTGTGTGAGCCGAGTGCGCTACCAACCCATCAACGGAACACCTGTTGCTCCTATTTCTGTTTCGATGTGGGTACTGACGTCTCATTCTGCATAATCTTCAATAATATCTTCTGTACGTTTGCATTACAAAAGTGTTGAAGAAAATGAATACCCCAGACACAGAAAAATAATTAAAGATTTGCACAATTCGGAAAAATACGAGCCACGAAATACGTCATTCATTCAAGGTTTCAGTTATACAAGGTTGCAGTCACTCAAGGATTCCGTCAATCAAGGCTTTTCACTCAGTCACACAACGCATAAATCATACAAGGCTTCAGTCTTACGTCCTTATCTTACATGGCTAGTGAAGGACTCTTGGTATTTATTTCCTCTCATTCTTGAGGAATCATATTCAATCCAATAGACGAAAGACGAAATAGATAACACATTTATACAAGCATTTACAACACAGTCATGCACAATATTATAATTATTTTTGTTTTGTAGTGGTGAGGGCAGAGCTAAACTCAGAGGTCCTGCAAAACTTTTGAAATGGGAGTTAATTAGATATGGTTCATGGATGGAGTGGGTACTCTTGCCCCATTTCCACGAATCAAAAACTCTTCTCCAGTACCTATGCAACTTCCCTGAAATGTGTGCACGATCTAAGTCATCCTCACATTCTTATATTCAACGTCTTCCTGATTCTCTCCGCTCGATTGTACAGAATCTGAACGTAATTCGTCAGCTTACTGGGTGTTCAAAGAACTTTGAAAATTACTGAAACAATATGTAAGGGTTAATATTATTGTGGATCATGCTGCGCTGATCAGACTCCTGCAGATCGACTAAAAAAAAATTGCTCTGTAAACAAGACTGTCGATTAAAAAGATTGCTCTGTAAAAAAAAATAGTGTTCTTAAATAAAAATACTGCTCTATAAAACATTGTTCTACTGACGATGTTTTGAGGTGTAAAAGTTTAAATTTCAGCCGCGCGCGCGCGCATACACACACACACACACACACACACACACACACACACACACACACACACACACACACACACACACACACACACACACACACACACACACACACACACACACACACACACGCACGCACAGGTACCCATCCAGCAAACAGATCGCATTCCAATTTGAGGCGTGTTGCTCAGCCACTCTATCAGATGTCCTGGCGGGTGTCTTGCCACGTCCTCCCTGATGCTACCTCGCCTTGCCTTGCACATCGCCTCTCTCTCTCTCTCTCTCTCTCTCTCTCTCTCTCTCTCTCTCTCTCTCTCTCTCTCTCTCTCTCTCTGGCTCTCTAAAATTATCGGTTTCACCAAGAAATCTTCTTATATTTTTCTTGCATTTTTCTACCCACCTTATGTTTTTCCTAATGTTTTTCCATATACTCCTTTTATTTTTGTCGGGCAATAGTTTTCCATTATTCGTTTTGCTTAATGTTTCTCTCTTTGCTATTACCGCTTCACTGTGTGATTTTTTTGTATAATTGTAGAATAGCTTATGCCTTTTAAATTCTATTTATCTGTCTCTATTGTTCTCTTCTTTTTTATAAAACGTTTGTGTGTGCGTGCGTGTGTGTGTGCAGTAGTTCCTTGATAATGTGAGAAATCACGAAAGCGCTTGGAATTTTATTATTTTTTCTCAGTGGTTATTCTGCATATTGTGATATCACTTGTTCACAGGTGATATCACAATATCAGTTTACAATTTTCGTTATTGTAATGAACTGGTTTCTTCAATTCCATTTTCCTCCTCTTAATCTTCTATGCTTGAACGACTTAACGAGACGTATCTTCGGTGAAGAAAATATCGAACTGAGATCGCTGGGACAGTCTTCTTGAACCTCCGAATATAAGTAAGTCTACTACAAATTTATATTCTTTTATCAGTCTTTATTATCATAAAACTTATAGTCGATATACATTAATTATATATTCTTATACTCTACATTCTTTAATTTCACATACTGTACTTAAAATCTTCATCCACATTGGATTAACACCAGGAGAGGCGTATATCTCGCAGCGTATGGATGCTGAGAGTTAAATCCCCCTATTAGGGATTAAAGTAATCTTGTCTGTAGGTGAGAAGGTTACGTGCAACCTTAATGACCCTAGTGTAATCGATAGGATTTAAATTTCACTTACCAACCTTGTAAGCCACATCCTTGTAATCGACATCCGTATAATTCACGGGTCTCCAAACTGGGACCCGCAACAACTTCAAATATTTATAAATAGTATAACCAATAAACCTTCATTTAGTCATTTCAATCACTTAATAAATACTGATTTATTTGGCCCGCAAGAAATGTGTAAAATACACCAGGTGGCACCCGTAGTGAAACGTTTGGAGACCCCCGGTCATGTAATCGAACAATATATTACCAGTAGTTTTGCTCCGTGGAAGTCTTCCATCGTCTTATACTTGGATTTACAGCACTTCTAGAGATCTCAGGCACAATGTATTCGCCAAATAAAATGAAAGATTGTGTTAACAGATATATAAAATTAATATAGCAATGGAGAGTTAAGTAATAAACATCTCTTCGACTAAATTAAAGGATTTTTTTTTTCAGATTAGCAATGTGAGCATCCCAGGATGACGTTTTTTTTTTTTTTAGATATATAGCTATTTTTAGACGTAATTAGTAAAATATTATCATTATTATTTTACAATTTTTGTATCTGCCTACCTCTCTAAAAAAAATCATTCACTTATTATTTGTATCAACTTTGACTAAGCAAAATATTTGCAACTTATTACGCTCATTGCTAGATATAATAATGTTTGTGCTTACCATGGGAATATTCATGAAATTTTTAATGTATATTACCAGCATATTTATAAAATATAATTTTTTTTTATAGTTTGTATACAAATCCAAAAGTTTAGACTTATAATAATGCCTGAAAATATACACTCAAACACACACACACACAAACACAAACGATTTTGTAATCAGAGCGGGAAGATAGGAAACTCTAGTATGATTTTTCATCAGGGGGTTAAATTAGCCGAGAAACATAACATACAATGCAAATTTGTTTTACTGGACCAAGTGAATGAGAAAGGAAGCAGATGGAACTCTCACGATGAACGACTGGCTAGTAGGTAAAGAACTGAACAAGAGACTTTAGTAATCACAGAGAGCTTTTGAAGTACATTACCTCAACAGGTGCCATGAGACATACCTTTATGGAAGAGGTGTGAAAAGTATCAAAGTTCGGCGCCACCAAAAAAAGCGAGATCGTTTATCAACAACAGCAGTGAAAGTGTGTGTAGGGATGTAAACATCTTCCTTTGGTGTATTTTAATTAGTTATAGAAATATAAGAACAAAGTAGGAGCACTGCACTAGGCCTACTGGCCCAAGGTAGGCAAGTTCAAGTCACACTCGAGCCTCCACCACCTCTTGTAAATGAATGAACCACGTGGGTTTAGCGTTTCATATCTGTAATAGTATGTGTTTATTTAATTAAATGAGTGACAGCAATACTTTATGTAATTGTGTTCTAACTTGAAAAGAGTTGGCGTTAAGGACGCGTTCTCCTGTAAGTAACATCTCTGTTCACTTTAATATGTTTGATTCGAAGCAGTGAAATAGTGGTCTTTCTTTCCATTTCAAATGAACCAGTTGATGGCTTCCCTCGCCTGAAGACTTACTAGCAATTCAGGATTGTTTTGTTGGTTCATTAGAGTTAGCGTTTAGGAAGGTGTGCTCTACCTTAGTAAATGATTATTGGCTTCTCGATCATCCTTGTGCAGTTGAAATACTACGACTAATTGCTTGTACTTAGGATATATTTTCTTCATCAAGAGGCATTCACCAGTTTCGGCATGAAAACCAGTTTAATGAAATTGGCGAAGTAACACTTGCACATCCCAAAATCAGTGCAAAAGATCATTTTAGTAAAACACGATATCGTTAAAAACTGGAAACAGACAAGACGAGGCATTCTCCGGATATTACTTGGAATCCAACAAATCCAAATTTTAAACTGTATTAGTAATTGCGAAAATTGTCCCTACACAGAATAAACCCAAAGAGGCAATCTATAGTTATTTCACGGGAAAAAAAATACACCATTGTACAAGAAAAAATTGGCTAATTGGTTCCTACACATTCAAATATTAACACTCTCCTTCTTCTAGGTAAATTACATCCGTGTTGAAGGTCTGAAGCGTATCAGAGGAGGCTTTTCCAAGTTGCAGCATGAAACAATAAACTGGGAATGTTCTATATGAAACTGACCAAAGGGAACCTGCACATTCCGAAGGTTGCAGGAACATTTCCTTCTCGTTACAGCACACCATCGTTAGAAATTTGAAGCCGATCGAGTCAATCATTCAAGTGGCGGAAGATAAACGAAACTGTGCCAACCACTTTAAGGTACCAAGTCTTCTCTAGCCTCTAGCATCTTTTTTATTTAATTTTCATCTTTCAGTTGTATTAAACTTAATTTCCGCTGTTAAATTTATCTCGTCAATTAACTTGGCGCCTGTGCGGCCGCCTAGTTGGCCTGCATAGAGTGGGTCCGCCCTTGGATACCTGGGCCTTGATTTTCCCAGATAAACGTAAACAAGATGACCGAAAACAACAGGAAGACACAGATTCCAGGCAGGTCTGGACAGGGCAGAAAACTGGACAGACAAGTGGACGACTTAAGTCAAGAGGATAGGGAGAGAAGAGACAGGATACGAAATAACATAGATGGTAAAAACAAGCAATCAAGAATGTCAGGCACAAGATAATGAGTGGAACATTGTACAAATAACCTACACATAGAAAAAAACTTATGACGACGTTTCGGTCCGACTTGGATCATTAACCAGTGTGATTAGTTAATGGTCCAAGTCGGACCGAAATGTCGTCACAAGTTTCTCCTATGTGCGGGTTGAGTAAACAATCACCAGTTAAAACAAATATTAGTCATCCTCAGTCCAATTATGTTGATAAATTTATTTTTAAACTATGTATTCTAGAACAATATGTATAAATATGCAATAAATATAAAAATATTATTAAATACCACAAGAAAGATTCCTTCAGGATACCTTATGCAACGCACGTCTCATCTTGGAACTGAAAGACGTGAACTGTAAGAAGAGAGTAAAGGCTCTGAACCTGACGACTCCGGAAGATCGATATCATGTCTCGCATATTGCTGTTCATAATGATCTAAGAGAGATTGACAGAGCAGACAGGACAGACTGCTGGAGAAGAGAGGATCAGGGCCAAGGGGGCAAAGATGGAATGTAAAGACAAAGATATATATTTTGGGAACGTTAGGAAATATTTCTTCAGTCTGAAGGTGGAAGAGAATTGGAAGAAGATAGATGAGGAAAATGATGGAGGCAAACTTCATACACAGTTTCAAGAATAGATCCTACAAGATACGTGAAGCCAGAGCTCAGTTAATTGCACCTAAAGAAGCTTACACACACACACACACACATACACACACACATATACACACACACACACACACACACACACACACACACACACACACACACACACACACACACACACACACACACACACACATATACACACACATACACAGTGTTTATTATTTTCTAATTTTAGTATGAAGGACAGAGTGATTAAAGACAAACTTTTGAAAGTTAAGAGAGAATTAGAGACAAATAATAAGGAATGAAAAGGAAGAGGAAGTGGTTAGTGGAAAATGGTATGCTGTAAATAATGAGAGAGAGAGAGAGAGAGAGAGAGAGAGAGAGAGAGAGAGAGAGAGAGAGAGAGAGAGAGAGAGAGAGAGAGAGAGAGTGAGTGAGTCGAGTCGGTGTCAACCCATTACGTTTCCTGAGTGACTGACTAAATGTACGATTTCATGAAGGTAATTCTTTAAGACGCAGTCTGTAAGTCACTTAACTTGTGTCAGCGTACCACGAGTGAGTGTACTTGGTCTACTTGTAAGATATATGTACTGCATCTACCTTCCTGATTTAATTCCCGAATCCATTGGTTATATAGATGATTACACTGACATTTGTACAATAGAGGAAATGCACACTGTCGCCAGGCACATTACAAAAATATCCACAAAGGTTAGTAAAGCAATTGCAAAGAACTACAGACCGATAGCACTAACATCCCATATCATAAAAATTTTTGAAAGTGTTCTAAGAAGCAAGATCCCCAACCACCTAGGTACTCATCAGCTACACAACCCATGGCAGATGTATTATACACAGACTTTGCGAAAGCCTTCGCCAAGTGCCACCATGGTGAAATAGCGCACAACATGCGTGATGAAGGAAGAACAGGAAAAGTTGGTAGATGGATCTATAACTTCCTAACAGGTAGAACACAGAGTAATAGTAAATAAAGTCTGATGCAGCTACGGTGAAAAGTTCTGTTCCACAACGCACAGTACTCGCTCCCATTCTATTCCTCATCCTCATATATGAGATAGACAGAGCTCCGTGTTTTCCTTTGCGGATGACACCTGAAGTGCCATGACAGTGTCCTCCATCGAAGACACCGCAAGACTCCAAGCGGACATCAACCAAATCTTCAAATGGGCCACTCAGAACAATATGGAGTTCAACGAAGAGAAATTTCAACTACTCAGATATGGAGAACTTGAGGAAATTCAAACTGAATCAGGTTATACAACAAAATTTAACCATACAATACAGCGAAAAAGCAATGTGAAGGACCTGGGAGTGATAATGTCAGAGGATCTCACTTCCAGAGATCACAACAATGTATCTGCCGCATCTGCTAGAAAAATGATCGGATGGATAATGAAAAACTTCAAAACTAGGGACGCCAAGCCCAGGATAATTCTCTTCAAATCGCTTGCTCTCTCTGGACTGGAATACTGCTGTACACTAATTGCCCCTTTCAACGCAGGCAAAATTGCTGACCTGGAGAGTGTACGAAGAACTTTCACAGCACACACAAGTACGATAAAGCACCTAAATAACTGGGAACGGTTGAAATCCCTTGATTTGCAGGCAAGAGAGATGCATGATAATATACGCTTGGAAAAGCCTAGAGGGATTAGCACCAAACTTGAACACGAAAATCACTCCCTGTGAAAGCAAAAGACTAGGCAGGAGATGCAACATTCCCCCAGTGAAAAGCAGGGCCGTCACGAGTACACAGAGAGACAACACAGTAAGTGTCAGGGCCCCAAAACTGTTCAACTGCCTCCCAGCATACATAAGGAAGATTACCAATAGACCCCTGACTGTCTTCAAGAAGGCACTGGACAGGCACCTGAAGTTAGTACCTGACCAGCCGGGATGAGGCTCGTACGTCAGTTTGCGTGCGCCCAGCAGTAATAGCCTGGTTGATCAGACCCTGATCCACCACGAGGCCTGGTCTCAGACCGGGCCGCGGGGGCGTTGACTCCCGAAACCCTCTCCAGGTATACTCCAGGGATGAAATATGAATTTGCAAAATATACAAAGAATCATGTGGCGAATCTTGCAAGCAAGGCATCCTAGAAGTTTGCAACGCTGGAAAGCTTCTGGTACTCGACAACAGTGGTTGTGAAGTTCAGGCACCAATTTCCTCTCACCTTGATTATGTTCCTGGGCAAAGCGAGGTAATCAGGTTTGATCCGAGGAAGAAGAGGGGTAGTTCGAATTTCCTGGAGCAAGAACCCTTTAACAGCACAAAGGCACACCATATGGAGAGGCTTACACCTTAAATGTTACCCCTTTCTTGGATTTTAAGCTCCCATTTTCAATCATGAATTCTGTACAAGGTTGCAACGTATGTGAGGAGACTCTTCCTTTGCCTCAAAGCGGATAAATGTGGGTAGAATTACATGTCTGCTCATACTCAAAGTTAAGCAGCGACCGTCGGGGATACAATCTTAGGAACTATGACTCTTATTTATTTAATTTATTTTTAATTTATTTTAATTTACTTTAACTTATTATTACTTAAATTTACAGAAAATAAAATATATTGTACACGCCGAGATCAGCAAGATCTCAGGAAGCTTCAATAAGTACAAAAACAACCATTCTTTTTGGAGGCAAGGCTATATACGTACCCGGTCAGTGGTATGAGAGATCTCACACCTGGCTCAATTTCGTGGTCAGTCAGAAGACAGCAATTACACCACATGGAGCACAGTCATCAGCAGTTTCACTCTGGTTCTATCCTTTCAAGGACATCGCTACATCAACCATCATTCAGTCCTCGAATGACACGCGTTTAGAACAGGTTCTTACAATACGTGTACACTAGAAAAATCAAGTGATCAAAGAGTTTTAGCTTACAGACAGTTTCAGCTTCATCCCATTGCCTATGTCTATTAATTAATAGTGAAAGAAATACAAGCCTCTCACTTACATAAAAATATTATTAGAATGCTGAACAAATGAAGGATAAAATATCTCAATTTCTAAAATAAATTCAGGAATTATGAATAAATTTCTTAGAGAGAGAGAGTTAGAGAGAGAGAGAGAGAGAGAGAGAGTGTGTTTATACGGTGAGAGGGGTCAAATGAGTGTGGGAGGCTGGGCCACGCCTAAGGTCTTGGGGTAGGAGAGGATAGCTAGGGGTAAGGGGGTGGGGGGGGGGTTAACAGCTGTTCACAAGGACTTTGTGCTTATGTCAGTCAGTTCCTCCTAGCCTTAGCCTATATTCTACTCTTCCCACTCCTCCTGTCCCTTCCTTCTTCCCTCATGTTTCTTCCTTCTAATCTTTATTCCCTCTGTAGTTCACCTCCCCCGTCCATCCCTTCTTTCTTTCTTTATATTTACTGGAAAGCAAATCAAAAACAAAATTAATTTCAGGGAAAGTAACTCCAAAAAAGAAGTAAAAATGAATGTATTTTCCCGGGTAAATATTTAAGACATCAAGATTCAATCATCAGAAATAAATTCTAAAACTTAAAAAATATAGGAATTTAATTTAAGATGAGTTAATATATATGCCTCAATTTTCACCACTTACGGTATATACTTCCCTATATGTAGTCTCTCAAGCCTATATTTTTGTTTTGAAAAAGGTATTCCTCTCCATATATGTATATACACGGAGAACTAAAGAGTATATGAAAAAAGGATTTTATAACTCAATATATAAATACCGAAACTCTACTTTCATTCATATTACAGGGATTAAAATATTCTTTACTGGTGTCGCCAGGGAAAATGATGTAGTCTCAATGGCACTCGTGCTGGCGGGAGGATTTACAATTAACTGACCAAAAAAGTACATCTCAAACACTGAGTCTGTGCAACGGGTCGAAAGGTATGAGAGATAAACGTAATGCAAACCAATGGAGAAGATAGTTAATGATAATATAATATCTTTACTACAAGTACATTTACAAGGTATACAGGCCTAGCTGACATCATAGAAAGCCCCTTGATATGCTCAGCATTTCGGACAAATAAGGTCAGTCCCAGGATGCGACCCACACCAGTCGACTAACACCCAGGTACCCATTTTACTGATGGGGAACATAGACAACAGGTGTAAAGAAACACGCCCAATGTTTCTACTCTGGCTGGGAATCGAGCCCAGGCCCTTGCCGTGTGAAGCGAGAGCGTTAGCCACCAGGCCACCAGAGCCACCAGTTGGTGAAGTGGCTTGAATCTTGCAAGTCCTTTCTAAGACAGCTTGTTAAAGAAAGTTTCAAGCTCCTACCACTATATTTGGGGAATAACCGGGCATATAGCTGCATCTACCAGCGTTTAAGTACGTTTAAGTTGTTACTATAACTACAGTACTGTGATTGTCTAGAACCTAAACAAATGATTGTTCTCTTTTGATCTTTGTCTTTTTTTAAACTAGTGCGAATCTATCATCGCAAGACAGCAGACGTGAGTAAAAATTTGCCAAGCCATCGGATACGATTATGAGGAACGACAATTAAGGCTTTTATAAGAAAGTGAGACGCCGACTAATTTTACGGAAACGTGGTATTAACAAACTATATGCAATATGTACACAATGTAAGTTCGGGTGTGATTATTTAATGCATTGAGTGAAATGTTGATTTTAAGATTACATAATTATGTATATAAAATGCAGTATTATGAGTACTCGCTTTCCCCTCTCCAATGTTATGTTTGGCAACTGACCCAAAGATAGGAAGCAGAGAATTGTATAACTCGTCTCTACCTAAAACTTGTCAAAAGATAAAGTCTAAGGAATAATGTTTATATAATTATAGATACAAATCATGTTTTGATAAACACTTTCCCCGTCCGACAGACACAACTCCGATCAAAATATTTACATGAAACGCTGTTCAGAAAATTTTATAGTTTTTCTGAATTTGTTTATGACGTTGATGTTTATAGCAAAGTGTCAGGAAAAGCAACTTTCACATTAAGCTTTTGATTGCCAGGAACAATATGAATTAAGTTTTTGTAGAAAGGTGCTTCTAAGATCTGATATTCATTCTCTTTCTTATGATAGTGGTCAGTGGTATGAAGCTTCATGATTTTTGGAATGCCTCTGAGTTAGTGAAGTTTTAAATGAATGTCTAGGGTTAATGTCGGATATAAATGGGTTAATGATATCAAGCGAAGCTTGATATCATTAACCTTTCAGAATGTTTTTTGCGAAATTATAGCATACACAAATTTTCGCTTGCCTTATTCGGTAAAAAGAGTGTATGTGTGTAACAAATCTATTTATTCAGTTTTGGTCACTTTCTTTTTACAATATCCGTTTATTACGTAACATATATTATATATTTTTATATTTTGTATGATAAACATCCTACATATTTTAATAATTATTGGGGGTATTTGTATTGGGTGCAAAGATGACCTCGTCAAAACAAACATAGCCTTGACTCTTACCACAGACAACTAGTTTAAGTGATTACAGTAAGACAAGCGAATGCTGCTCCCTCTGAAAAATGGTAATAAAATTCATAGACAATGGGTGGATGAGAGAGAGAGACATCCTTGCGCTGGTGTGGTCACTCTTGCCTCACTCTTAGTCACCAGTTGACTTTTGTAACCTTGTGCCTTCATCGCGTCTCCCCTCACACACACTACACATGTATCAACCTAGTTATGTAGACACACACACACACACACACACACACACACACACACACACACACACACACACACACACACACACACACACACACACGTGAGTACACACTTGATAAAGCACGTCAAGAAACTAGAGAAAGTACAAAGGTTTGCGACAAGGTTAGTTCCAGAGCTAAGGGGAATGTCCTATGAAGAAAGATTAAGGGAAATCGGCCTGACGACACTGGAGGACAGGAGGGTCAGGGGAGACATGATAACGACATATAAAATACTGCGTGGAATAGACAAGGTGGACAAAGACAGGATGTTCCAGGGAGGGGACACAGAAACAAGAGGCCACAATTGGAAGTTGAAGACACAAATGAGTCAGAGAGATAGTAGGAAGTATTTCTTCAGTCATAGAGTTGTAAGGCAGTGGAATAGCCTAGAAAATGACGTAGTGGAGGCAGGAACCATACACAGTTTTAAGACGAGGTTTGATAAAGCTCATGGAGCGGGGAGAGAGAGGGCCCAGTAGCAACCGGTGAAGAGGCGGGGCCAGGAGCTAAGACTCGACCCCTGCAACCACAAATAGGTGAGTACAAATAGGTGAGTACACGCACACGCACACTCAAACACACACACTAGGTGAGTACACGCACAAACTAACTCGGAGTAACGTGACACTAGTCAACATCCAGTGGTGTGGAAGACAGAGAACGTTGTCACAGTGTTTAATAAAAGGAAAAAAATAGGTAGAATTACACTACAGACTATTGGCAAGGAAATACATATTTTTCAAATTAATAGAAAAGATAAAAGAGGTGAAGAACCCTGGAAGGAGTGACTTCATACATACAACCAGCACGATTTTAAAGATGGTAGAGCCTGTTTCACAGGAGTTTTATTATAAGGTAGTAGAAGTGAGGCGTGAGAGAAAGTGATGGGTTGTGTGTACATATCTGGAGTGTAAAGAGATAATTAACACAGTACTACACAGGATATTGCTGGGACAAAAGCGGAGGGAGCAGGCAGGCATAACAGGGAAAGTACTCCCAAAGGTCCAATAATAACTAACAGAGAAGAAACAGAATGTCTAGGCAGGAGAAAAGCATGGCAATGGAGCCAGAGCTGTTTCTGATTTATGTGAACTATGTGCTGGAAGAGTGTAAAGCGTGTGAAGTTGAGTAGGAGAGGCCAAGGGAAGGCTATAAATGGACCTGGAGAAACTATAGGATTTGTCTGACAAGATTTTATTGGAACTCAGCCCGAACTATCGAAAGGTTATGAAAATTGGAAAAGGATAAAGAAGACCAGGAAGAGAGTAAAGGCTCTGGGAATAAAGACTACAAACCTTACTCAAGGAGAAGGATTTTGCGGTCAGCATATTACCGAGCACATCATCTGAGGTGCACATTAACCGAATAACTTCTGAAGCATATGACCGACTGGCAATTCTAAAGTTAACTTTTAAGAATCACAAGTCATTCGCGACACTACGTACGTCATATATCAGGCCCAGTGTGATCCTGAACCTGAGGAAGCATGTCCAAAAGAGAACAAACCGCAAAGGATTTGCAATGAGATTAGTCCGAGAGGGAAGGGATATCAGTTATAAGGAGAGAGAAAAGAAAATAAACTTAGAGTACAGAAGGGTAAGGGAAGATAAGATAACGACGAACAAAACACTAATTAGGAATTGAAAGAGTATGCAGGGGCAGGTTGTTCGAAAGGCTGGAAACAGGTACACGAGATCACAGTTGGAAGTTAAAAACAAAGAGTCGTAAGGATGTCAAGTACTGCCACAGCATAAGAGTGGTCAGAAAACAGAATGACCTGGACATCGAAGTGGTAGAGGCAGGATTAAAAAACAGGAGAGTGAACCAATAGTAGCAAGGCTAAAAAGCAGAGCCAGGAGCCAGCACTGGACCTCTGAAACCTCAAACACGTGAGTACAAACATGTAATTGCAGTATAAGAGACGTATAGAAGGAAAAAAAAATATTTGTCTAGGATAAACACACACTAACGGGAGGATAAAAAAATTAAAAAATCTTATTCCCGAGTTAGTGCAAATTATAATTACAGACACACAAGCAAAATATATATTAAAAAAATGCAACAAAATGACTGACATTAAATTTTCACTTGTTGGAAAAAAAAAATAGAAGAAAATATATCTGTCAAACGCCTATAGGTTCCTGAGAAATTCTGAAATAAATGCAGTGAATCTTATGGGATCCTCCAACCATAAAATTGTTTTGTCTGAAGAGTGTGAAAGTTTATATATATATATATATATATATATATATATATATATATATATATATATATATATATATATATATATATACACATATATATATTCTACTTACAGTGAGCAGTTGGTGATAAAATAGGACCGTGGACAAAACCGTGAGGTATATGACCCTGGCTCTTATATTTCAGAGTAATAAATATGATGTGAAATCGTTTGATAACGTACGAGGTTGATGTTAGATACCAAAGTCTTTCACGATACTTCTCTGGCGCTCACTTCCTTGTAAACCTTATAATATTATTATAGTTACAGGGAAGCGCTAAACCCATAAGAATCATGCAGCACTTGGATGGGTGGCAGATGGCTGTCATTTCATTGATGGAGAACCATTTACTTGCATCATGACATTCCCTTCAAATGGCTTTGTTAAAAAAAAACAATACTCGTCTTGGTCTTAAATAACTCTGGTTCACTCCCTGACGATGCTGATAAAATAATTTGATACGACAAGTTTAATAGCAGCGGATGTAACGAAGAATTTGGTAATTTATGATTGATTCGTAGAGATATTTTCCAGGTTATTCGTTTAAAATAAGCTACTGTGAAAGGCTGCAGTCGTGCAAAACTTAACGAGCGTGAAAAATAATCTCATTATCACGATCACTTGCCATTTTTTCCTGGCAGCAAAATCCCCAACTCTACTAATTTTGATGAATCATGAGAAAAAACCCACATTATATGCTCATTATATATCAAATTATCATCATACTGTGCAAATGATGGACCTCAAGTGGCGGTGCAACACTTAAATACTCACATTAACAAAAGTGTCTCTCGTGATGACAGTTATTATCAGTGGTTCAGGCCTTACCTCAATTGCTACTGAATCCTGAGAAAAATATCACTTATGAAGGAAATATAATCCGACCAATATAATTTCGACAGCATAAACTAAAGTAACACTGTAATTTTACAAATAAAATAAGATAAGATAAAATTATGCGTAATTACAGCAAATTTTATTTTAAATTAGTCTTCGACACCCAGAAGTACTTAGAACCGAAACGTTAAGTGAAAAAGCGTATCAAATGAAATACATTGTTTAAAATGATATGCTTGTTCCTAGATCTTTCTTTTTTGTGGCCTTCAGCATTTTCCTTCTTAAGTTCGATTCTCTGTTCTTTCCGTAGGCTCCTAATTTTGTGATGAGGTAGCCGCATATATGACTTCTCCTTCTACTGAACCTTGTCATCCCGCTCCTCACTGTCATCGGACACTTCTCTTTCCACCACTAGTTATTTCTTTGTCAATTGTAGTGTATTTCCCGCTGTCTCGGTAAGTTCCTCTAACAATATAAAAATCTCTAACATGATAAAATGTTGAGGACCTTCCTGCATTCCAGGAAAATGCAACCCATCCAGCTCTCTCTCTCTCTCTCTCTCTCTCTCTCTCTCTCTCTCTCTCTCTCTCTCTCTCTCTCTCTCTCTCTCTCTCTCGTTTCATCGCCTTTACACTTTTAAAGAGTTCCGGTTTGTATATAAGACGAAATTTCATTCTCTGAACCACATTTAGGAATCCATTGGTCTCCAGGTGTTTCACCATTCTTCATTTCATTATCTTCTCCAGTATCTTGGTGATCATACAAGACATCTACACCAAGTAATTCTTCGGAACTTTTTCTCTCTCTGGAGATTATAGCCACTTAGGATGCTTTCCAACCTTTAATAACCTGTAAAATTTTCCATGTTAAACAGTTCATTTACACTTTTCATCAGTATTTATAGTGAAAGAGTCATGTTTAGCGAGTCCAGTTCACTTAGCAGCTTCTTTAGCCGGATACAAATGGCTGTTGTCAACAATATCACGATTTGATATATCTCTTCACAGAAGAACTCGTTGTTGTAATAAAAGCTTGTTCTGAAATGTGTCTTTTTTCAGTGTTTCGTAACTTCTTTGTTGTAGTAATATTCACTAGCCTTTGTTGTTCATTGTTTTCCTTAAAGAATACTTTTACAAATATACACTTCAGTTCCTCGTATATTTCTTTGTCGTCCTTCGGGAGTTCTAATCCATCCTTCCTCAAAAATATATGAAGAAAATATATGAAACAACCTTTAAGTAAATTAAAATAATTATATAAATCGTGTTTATGCGTCAGTAACTCTGATCATATTTTCCATCTGTTGTTAAATCGTAATAAATGAATGTGTCTATGTTTCTTAAAAGTCTTGGATCGTTAATTCTCTTAGATTTACGGCCCTCACTTTTAATTAATCTTTTGATTAAATCTCAAGGAAACTAAAGTTTCTCTACTACAGATAACCTGAATTTTATTATGCTGGAAGTGGCCTATAAAAGATAACAGAACTTAATAAAATAAAGTTTGCTAGGAGTCGCTACTGGTGAGTTTCCATCGCTCAAGCTTCTGTTTCTGGGAAATAACAGTTAAAATTCAGTGGGATAAGATCCTCTTAGTTAAAAGTTTGCACTAAGTTTAAACATTACCCAAGTTAGAGCCGAAGGTGGTGATCACCATCTTTCTAATTGGGGGTGTCTGTGGATAGAAGCTCTTACGAGAAGCCAGATAACATTAAGCTTCAAGCCTATCGACTGCAAGTGCCTCATCAAGAATGAAATTCACAGGCATCAAGAATAACAATCTCTAAAACTGGGATTTACGTAGCCTCTCGGTGTCTATATGATGAGAGCTGGTTATCTTTCGGTAAACTTATCCTGGGAGCTGGATATCTTTCGGTAAATATACCCTGTGAACTGCACACCTTACGACGTGTATACTCTGAGCTACACACTTCTCGGTGTATGTGTGTTAAGAAACACATCCCGATGTATATATCTAGAAAGCTACACACCTCTTTGTATATGTACCCTGTAAGTTACAAACCTCTGTATAAGTACCCATAGAGCTAAACATATCTCTATATACTGTACACTGAAAGATAATCTCTCCATGTGTGTACCATGAGAGCTTCACATCTATCTGAATGTATACCATTAGAGCTACACACACACACACACACACACACCTGCCTGCCTGTCGGGATATATGCATTCAGAGGTACACAACTTTCAGTGTATATATACTGAACACGGTGATTATACATAAACACACTTCAGTGTATATATACTGATATATACACACCTCTTAGTACATCCCTCGTCGGAGCTGATGGCAATAAGAGTGGGAGTCGGCAAGAATGAACTTCTCTTTTGGTTCGTACTTAAAGCTGGATAAAGCGAGGTTAGAACAGCTCAACTCTTCCACTTGTGCAACCATGTATAATCAGTTTCGTGTACCGTAACCAGCAGCTTTTAAAAGCTACCTGTGAGTACAAGGCGAGGAGCAACTTTCTGTTTTGGGATAGCACCGACGGCACTGGCTGCAAATAGTAAATGCTAAGGTACTCCCCTGTATCTTGTACTTAAGTACCTTGATGCAAGTGAAGGGTTCAGACTTGATTACCTCCCTTTACCCAAGTGCTGCATTATAACCATTCTCAAATATCTTCACTGTGAATTATTTATTATATTCGTCGTGAAAGGCTAAAAGAAAAGAAAGTTAGAGGGGCAAAGGGATTTAATTTCATGGGTGACGGAGGAGACAGAAATATATTAAGTAACGATTCATATTTACTTCCCATCCCTCTTGTTTATTTTCTTTAATTTGTATTTTTAGTGCTGGAATGAAATTATTCGTGGCAAAAAAAATGTTAATCTTTCGTCGTTTTCAATTAACGATAAGTAGCAGAAAATTCGTTAGCGGAGAAGTAAGCTATCAACAGCAGCCTCACTGGTAAGAACGCGACTATGTTTGCTGTGATAACTATCATCCGTTGATGAAACGACGTAATAAATAAATCATTGCACAGTGTCTTTCTTACTGTTTGCCGGCAGAAGCCTTCGTTCATCCAGCAGTTTCTGTGGATAAACGACAGAGTGCATAGCAAACCAGTATTTACAGAGAACTTCTCCCTCGAAGTAGATGGAAACGTTGTCTCTAAATATAGGTTTTTCAGTGTGTATAGTGTCCTTTATACCAATTTTTGTCGGTAAATCTTTCCATCCAATAATTTATATTATTTCACAGAGTAGTTACGTGCGTACAGTTACCACATCTGCCTCGCTCTCGGTAAACACTGCCTCCAACCTATACCATTCTGTTTCACTGACCCGCAACGGGTTTAATATTTCATATCCAAAATGCTGTTTTACGGGATAAATATGAATATGCCACAAACAATTCAAGAAAACTGTCTAACTGGTTTTATTATGAGTCAAGCGGCAGCGCAGTCTAACACTCCTTGTTGACCCTCTGCTCGAACTACACACTGTCGGGGCCAGCGCTTCCCCAGGCCTTTTAGGGAAGAGAACATTACTCTTTCTTCCTAACAGACGTACCAGCGACCACTCCAGACTCACATTATGGGGATCATGGAGAGGAGGTGTTGACAACTTACTCGTATACTCAAGAGCTATTGATTAGAAATGTGCTAACTCTTGAAATCCACGATACTGAAGAGAAGGTTCACGTTCCAGGTCAAGCTTAGAGTGAGACAACGTTTCGCTCTGTTAGATCTTGAGAGGATATGGCTTGGCAAAGTTCAAACAGTGAAACGCTATAATAGTAATAGCACGTTCAGCAGCCGATTTGCTTTAAAACTAGAATTACCAAGCTTCCTGACTTCTTTAGTTAAAAACCTGTTATCTTAAATGCACTCTTACGCATTAAATTTCTCCTTTATTCTCTATTAAAAAAATACACCTGCGGATTTTGCTCTTTATTCTCTGTAAGTTAAGGAAATTTTTTGTCTCCAGTGAAAACTATTCAAACTTTTCTCTTGTTGAACCAGTTATATTAGATAATTTTTGTTTCATCGTGTAACTATGGTGGCTGTGTTTACATAATAACAAATCATTCATGACTTACATTCAACCAGGAGGTAAAAAATTAGACTAAGAGGAATTTTTACCTTGCCATAAACTTGCCTTTATAAACTAGTACGATATACACATCTCGACGTCCGAGAAAAATATAATCTTGGGTAAAATCTTTTCGCAAGTCCCTACCAAGAAGTTTATATACAGGAATATACATCAACAAAAGCTATCTTAAATATTCAGAGTACACTACAATTTATCACACAACCACTTCTAGCATTTCCCCACTGCCACCGAAGTCAGCAGTTACAGCAATAGGATTATTGGGCCCCCCAGCTGTGCCATGAACGACTGCTAAGATTAAATGTCAACTGATCAGGAAGAGGAGTTGACTTAAGCCTACCAGACGTTACATTTGTACTCCTGGTCGGGAGTCAGTCCCTCTCTAGTTAGCAAAGGGCATATACTTGTCTCCTTGTATGGTTATAAGCCAGTAGCAGTGAGCGAACTTGCTTTGCTTTCTCATTATTACTCTGGTCTGCATGTATTTGTCTGCATTCTTTGTTGCACTCTGTCAGTATTGAAAATATTGATGGTGGGAATATATGGGTGCTTGCATTTGCCTATGATACCCTTGGTTGGTTCCATGCATGACGATTTACGGTCAAGTACTACACGCCATTCATTTGTAAATGTTGTCGTAATAACTTTTTCTAATTTCTGTCTGCTCTCTCTCATTCTCTCTCTCTCTTTCTCTCTCTCTCTCATTCTCTCTCTCTCATTCTCTCTCTCTCATTCTCTCTCATTCTCTCTCATTCTCTCTCTCTCTCTCATTCTCTCTCTCTCTCTCTCATTCTCTCTCTCATTCTCTCTCATTCTCTCTCTCATTCTCTCTCTCTCATTCTCTCTCTCATTCTCTCTCTCTCATTCTCTCTCTCATTCTCTCTCTCATTCTCTCTCTCATTCTCTCTCTCTCTCATTCTCTCATTCTCTCTCTCTCTCTCTCTCTCTCTTTCTCATTCTCTCTCATTCTCTCTCTCTCTCTCTCTCTCTCTCTCTCTCTCTCTCTCTCTCTCTCTCTCTCTCTCTCTCTCTCTCTCTCTCTCTCTCTCTCTCTCTCTCTCTCTCAATCTCCCTCTGTAGCTTGAAGGCTCATTGTAGAAATATAGGAAGACTGAGGTGCAGACGGTCCTAAGCTGTCAACCTTCCTACTGTTTCACTTGTTATTAGCAAACTTTATGATTAATTGCATTATTGTATTCATGGGAAAGCGCTACAGCCTTACATAATGGGCTTATAGCGCCTGGGAAATGGGAAGATTAAGGAGGTTCGGTAAAATTAAATGAAAGGAATTGGAAGGCAGCTCCGGTTTCTTTGATGAGTAGCCTTTCTCCCTCATTAAGGCGCCCACTTTGAAGGGCTTAAATGTTTGGAAAGATCAGTCACAAAACCGTGGCTGAAACTAATGATAACCCACACTGAGGTGTGAAAATTTATGACAACTTAGGTTCGTCCTGGAGCGCTGCCGAAATGGCCACCGCTCAAGAAATGACCCCCAGAGCACTGGGAATCTCATGACTTGCACCTTCACTAAGTAGCTACTTTTAGAGTTGATCTCGTAAAGCAATTTAGGTATATAGACACAATATGCTAATATAAGCTTGTATTGGGAACACGTTTCGTTCAGGGTAGAACTCTACCATGAACCAAACATTGTCTTAATAAAAGCTTCTTGTGCATTTGGTGCCTCATACCCATGTCTCTTTAGCAGGATGCTGAGAGAGAGAGAGAGAGAGAGAGAGAGAGAGAGGTAAACAATAGCCTGTTAAGGTGATGAACATTGAGTTTGTTAGACTATTTCATCTGACACTCGCTAATTATACAAAATGCTTAATTTAATTTTCACTTTATATAACGTCGGTTTCTCTACGTTCCGTGCAATTAAAAAATATGTAGTTTATATTTTAAATTACACTTGATGAGATTAAGTAAGGTTAGTTAAACATGTGAACACATTTAACTGCAAATAGGCAAATTAATAAGCAAACTTTAACTACACGTTAAGCAGAAGAATAAGAGTGGAATAAACTCCCAATTAGCGTCATTGGAGCGAGATCTCAGGGTAGCTTTAAATATTTTTGGATGGATGCATGAGTGGGTGTGCTTAGGTGTGAAATGGACCTACCTAGCATGGGCCAATAGGCCTGCTGCACCGTTCCACTGTTCTTATGCCCTAGCGTAAGTCCAAGCAATGTTCATCACGCACGATGTATATAATGATGACTTAAACAGAAAGTAAACAGTCAAGTATGTTTACAGATCACGGAGAGACAAAATTGTGTGATCTGTCACAGATCACTGATTAATAAATACTTATCTCAGAAGAGAATGATAAATGCTAGTGAATAATATTGACATTTACTGGAACGTGTTGTACAAGTAGCGCAATCTGTGGTTAACTGACCTGTTGACCTGCGTCAGGATTACAGAGGTGGGGCACATACGTCTGGCTTACACATGAGACTCAGATAAATACACTTACATTAGGCGTGCACCTGCCTGGCTTACGAATGTGTTATGGAGACGTGGTTATGTCGTGCCGAATAGGTAAAATTGGTCAATTAGCAAGAAGTCGTTTAAAATTAATTTCTTTCTAAAAATTTTCTCGTACTTTTAAAGCCATATATTTTTTCACTTATGCTAATGTAAAAATTACTAATTTTGTACCAAATGAACCTTACTAAACTTACCTAACCTTATTATAACAAGCGCAATTTATTTTAGCCTAATCCAACTTAATGTATTTTAGATAAGTTTACAATAATTTAATAAACAGCCAAAATAAAATAACTTTTTCTCATTAGGTTTATAATAACTTTTACGAAATTATTGCTTACACAAGTTTTTGCTTGCCTTATTCGGCAAGAAGATCGTTGCTATTTAAGCCAAAATAGCAAGTTTTACCTTTTCGGCACGACAGTTACATATTACTCATATTAAATGATGTACAGCCTGGCTTTCATGTTTGTTTCGTATACGCTTTCTGGGTCTATACAGAGCATATACGAATGTAGGTGAAACTAAGAGTCTGCAAGTACAGCGTAATGCCGATAGGATTGTGTACGAAGACAGAGTACAGAACGGTTTCATTGGGGGTTATGTTTCACTCTGAGCTTGATCATGATTTAATAAAGTTTTGCCCTGATGAAAGCGCCCTAATGAAAGTTCATATTACATATTTTATCCCTAAATCCATAAACTAAGGAACGTTATTTCTGAAAGTAAATTACACAGATGAGGACCATACATCTTCTTACCACAGGAGACATGTGATGTATACTTGCGTATATGCTCTGAATATGACCTAGATAATGTATAGTGTACATGAGACAGAAGTATTTCATTATTTGGCTTGCATATATGTTCTGTATATACTCTGGTGGCCTGGTGGTTAACGCTCTCGCTTCACACGGTGAGGGCCTGGGTTCGATTCCCAGCCAGAGTAGAAACATTGGACGTGTTTCTTTCCACCTGTTGTCTATGTTCCCCATCAGTAAAATGGGTACCTGGGTGTTAGTCGACTGGTGTGGGTCGCATCCTGGGACACTGACCTAAGGAGGCCTGGTCACAGACCGGGCCGCGGGGGCGTTGACCCCCGGAACTCTCTCCAGGTAAACTCCAGGTAGATCAGGAGTGCCCAATTTGTGGCCCGAGGGCTGCATTGACCCTTCAAAGAAATAGATTTTAGTGTTAGTCCATCAAACATTCTCAACTTTAGGCCCAATAATACCGTAATCCGGTCTTATAGTGAAACGTAGTTGGTATATTTGATTATAGTTTCCGTGACAAAACTTCTGGAGAGCGAAACTTTGCCACAAAAAAAATGTCACATTAGTTACACATGTGCTATTCTACGTAACTTATTGTAGATAATTCTATCGACATTATTATGTTCAATAATTATAATAAAAATAATAACTGACTTACGAAATCGTAATGACACGATTGCAAACACCATACAACGGGTGGGGATTGAACTCGTGGCGAGAGAGTCGTAAAACTCCAGTGCCTTACGCGCTGGCGTGGAGTTTTACTACTTACTCGTCACGAGTTCAATCTCCGCCCATGGTATGGTTTATAATAATAAAACAGTGTAGGATTTATCTATGTATTGGTACTCACTATTGCACTAACGTTCGAAAATGACAAATTCATCTAGATGTTTATCTGGAGAGAGTTTCGGGGGTCAACGCCCCCGCGGCCCGGTCTGTGACCAGGCTTAAAATATTTTCTCAGGAACATCAGTGAAAAAAGTTGCATTGTCTTTATTAGGTTACCCAGCTTCATAGTATACTATATATTAGTGTACTAGCAACATGTGTGTGTCTTCAAGGTCACTGAAAACAAAATGTATATTGTATGTATGTCGAACCTATTTAGCATACTCTTAGTTGGTCAGGCTATAGTCTCGGCTTCTGCAGGGTGCTGGCCTCTAAAGTACGACAATCGCGCGTGTACTAATATTATTCATACTGCCTCCACAGAGGCGGGCTGGCGACCTTGTCCTGCTGGTAAGGTCGGAAGGAAGGGATGGGGGGGTAGGGTGGCAACGTTGCAAGATTAATTAATATGCGATTTTTATTAGTCTGTGATCCGGGAGCGAACAAGTTTTGCCTTACAGCCGGCATCATTAGTATTCTGGTTATGATTCACAGGGGCGGTCATTCGAGTAATGAAGGCGGTGTGTCTGCCAGGGTATTACTGTCACAGTTCTGACGGTCGAGGGTGTTGGCCAAGGAACTCTGTCCACGGCTTGTTGCGCACGCCACTCTGAAGATACTGTCGCTGATTGTTAGCTTTGTACCTGAAGACGTGGTGGCTGCAGAAGCTGTGGCTGGAGCACCGAGGATATGGCAGCTTAATCTTTGTGATGACTGTTGGTAATGATCTTAGTGGAAGAATGAAAGTCACAATACCATGCTGAAGCAATTCACAGCTGACTCGTGATTTACAGATTAAATTTTAGACGACATTTCGGGTCATGCTGGATTAGTATTAAAATTTGATAATGGCACAGGACGCGCCAAAACATCATCTAGAAATATATCTACAAACTGCTGGTTAGTCGCAGATATTACAGGAGCCAGAGGAACTACCTGGAAGGAACGGAACTGCCGAAGGAGTCGAGCTAAGAATTATAAGGTGTTCGTTCGTGAGATGGTACTCCATCATCTGATACTCAGAATTAAGTAAAAACTTAACATTTCACTTTTACCACGCTCGAACGTTATACACTTGTCACCTTCAACAAGAGCGCCTCAATGCTAGTGAATGGATACTGACTGTGTTTATTTTTTTCTTACTGCGTGATCCCTATCATAATTATATTTAAAACTGCAGGTATATATCATTGCCACCTCTACCACTTCGCTGTCTAGGTAGATCCACTTCCTAGCCACGCTAAGGCAACAGAAGTATTTCCTAACATCCTCGTGATTCCCCTGTGCTGTTAACTATTAGCTGTGCCCTGACACACGCCTCTCAAATTGATTTGCTCTATCCAGCCTGTCAATTCCTCTCAGTATTTTGTACGTCGTAATCATGTCACTCTTGGCCTTTCTGTCCTCATAACCTTTAAACTGAATTTTGGAAAGCTCTTTGTTTTGTACCTTTTTCATTTTTGTCTGGCTTATAATGTGTTATATTTACTTTTATCTTCCATAGAAATTATTGACCTTTTACTAATGCAAGACAAGACTTTTTTATGCTTCCATCCTAACCAACAAAATTTGTTTAATAATTAATATTTTCTTCACTTCTAAGCCAGTGTAAATACCGGAACTATCCAACCAAAATATTATAAGGACATAATATCAATGCACGCATTAAATTTTGTTAAACAAAATTGATTTTGAAGCTGATTTTTCGAGAAATAGAATACTTCATTTATTGAGTGGCTTGCAGCAAGACGTGAGGCCACCATCAACGCGAACGATAAACGAGTCGAGGAGATAAGGAAGATGAATTATGATTCAATCGAACAACAGCAAAGCGTTAATCCCCCTCACAACACACACACACACACACACACACACACACACACATACACACACTGATCGTCTCATTTTGAAAGGACTTGTCTCAGTCTCGCACAATAAGAACGAGCCACACGTAGATCCCTCTCACATACTTCGAGCTACTGATCAACGACTAATACATCGCGCACACACACAAAGAGCAGATGTTTCCTGTCACTTTATCCCCTACCCGTTCTCACACACCAAGATCTCGTCATGTTCACTTAGTCTTGGGCTGTGAAAATTTTTTGCCCAGTTTGTAATTTTAGGAACGTTATATTGTTAAATTAATTTTTTAAAGTATCCCTTTTATATACTAATAATATTTTTTTTGTTTACCACTGAGCAGTTTCTTATTAAAGTTGATTGCAGAGTCTTCGCACACTTCAAGTTACGTTTCCTCTGCTAAAAGGATGCTCTTTCGACACACGAATTCAACTTTTATCTCTGTGGCGAATGGTGAGTAGAAGACGAACTAAAAATGTAAAGCAGCTTCTCGTTACAGTGTTTTAGTTAAGCAGTTGCTTGATAAAGCCCCTTTCTGCTGTGAAACTTTGCCCACTGAAAAGGTTTGTTCTGCTACATATGTTTCACGTTCCTATTTTATCGCTATCGACATTACTGAAGAACGAAAAGGCACAATAACGTAACTGGAACAATACACAGATAACCCGCACAAAAGAGAGGGAGCTTACTACGACGTGACTTTGTAAGTGGTTCATGTTGGACCGAAACGTCGTCGTAAGCTTTGCTCTCCTATGTGCGAGTTATTTATTTATCGACATTATTATTTTCGAAAATAACTGATCTGAAGGAATGCAGATTTCTGACTACATCACAGACTATGACACCACAGAGGTGTCGATGTTTGCTCTCAGTTCTATCCTCACAAACACCAGTCATTATGTCGTCACAAACCGTCTTCATATATAATCTCTGAAAAAAAAAATATTAAATCCGTCAAACAAAAATTATGTTAACGTGATGTTGAAAATTAGGCAAAACCAGTTTACTTTACTTTTGCTTAAAAATCAATCCAACATTTTTTTTCTTCTAGTTTGAGCGCTTTACCTAACCTTTATAATTGATGGGTTGGGAAATATTCCAACCAAAGTATTGTAATTTTTATTCTCCTAAGTTCTCGTATCTGACACTAACCTTACCAAACAAAGCCGTGTGTGTCACTCAAATATCTCCAAGATAGGCAAGAAGAAGAGCTTATATTGATATTATTTTGCATTAGCCTTGGTTGGGGTGCATCGCCCTGCCTGCAAAGGCGGCTCTCGTTACCCAAGCGTAACGCTGATAAGTCTTAATCAGTCTTCGCCTGTTTTATACCCTTGATTAGACCTCAGGAGAAGCCAGAGTGATATGATTTATTTGTTTATGATATGCACGCACAGTAGTAATGTCAGAGACGAATAATGAGGGTTGTGTGTTGGAAGCAATAGGGTTGCGGATGTGTGTGTGTTGAAATAAGAATACAGTGAAGCCATGGAAATGAGCAAGAGATTTTGGAAGAAATATATAGCAAATCTAACTGAAGAAAATTGAGAAACAACACGAAAGAGACATGAACGAATGCAAAAAGAATTAGAACTTAAGCTGGAAGTTTACAATTGATTCAGAATCAAAGGCCAAAACAAAACTAAAGTTATTCCACTGCCACATAAAAAGACAACTGTAAAGAACCATGAGATAATGCAGAAGGAGGCGGAAACGCTGACGGAGAATGACAAGAGAAGTCAGCGAATAGCTTAGAAGAAGTCTTCACAGAAGAAAGTAGAGAGTTCCTAGAAAGCACTTGTCAGACCAGATCAAGAGGTAGTAGAAAGCATTAGTAGAGTAAAAAGAAGTGTTGAGACTGTTAAGTGAGAGTGTTGTAGAAAAGAGTAATTGGACTAAATTTTTCCAGTAAGGACAAATACCAGAAAATTGTAAAAACACAAATGTTTCCATATATAGAAAGGGGACAAACAAAAGATACCGATCTACAGGCAGGTATTTCTAACGTGCCTAGTGTCTAAAGTCCTGGAGAACATAGGAAAAGGATACTTGAGCACTTGGAAAAAATATTTTTTACAGAAAACTAGCACAAATGTAGAGACAAGGCCTGTTATGTAAATTTGCCAAAGTTTTACATCATACTAAGAAAGCAAAAATGGCATGGAAATATAAACACATATGCAGTATAATGTGATCCTTTATTGACAACGTTTCGCTCACACAGTGGGCTTTTTCAAGTCACAAACAGATCTACCTGGGGTGGAAGGTACGTGAGTATTTATAATCAGGTTCAGAATGTTGAGGTCAGGTGGAGAATGCTGCATCTGATGATGTACCGAGTGGGGTTGTAGAGTCTAAAATCTTGGGTAGCTTGGAAGGATCACATTATACTGCATATGTGTTTATATTTCCATTGTGTCGGTATTTTATACCATTTATTTCCACAAATGGCATGACTGGGCGGAATGCATCTTCTTGGACTGCACTACAGCATTTGATAGTTCTACACCAGAGATTAGTCTAGATACTAGAGGAACAGGCAGGGTGATAATGCAGATTTCTCCAGTGGGTCAGGGAGTACCTGAATGACAAAAGGCAAATAATATCAGTTAGGTTTAAGACATCAGAATGGGAGAAGGTAAAGAGTAGGCTTATGCAAGGATCAGTACTAGGACTTCTTAACAAATGTGAACGACCTACCAGAGAAGATTGAGTCTCATGTGTGTCTGCAGATGATGTAGCACTAGTGAGAAGAATCAGAACTGGAGAAGCCAGTGATGAACTAAAAGATATCAACAGACCACAGATGTGGTCAAACAAGTGACTTATGGAGCTCGTCACGCACAAATGCAAGGTAATGCAAATTGGAGGTGAAGGCGAATAGGGTACCAAGTACAGCATGTACAGAAAAAAACTGCAAATAAATAAGAGCAAAATGGGGCCTTGGAGTAAATAAAACACCAAACACATCGCCAGACATGCATAAAAATCATGTGACGTCAGCGGCATGTGTAAGAATAACAAACCTTAGAACAGGATTCAGGAACTTGAATCAAGAATCTTCCAGACTCTTATTTATGTTAGGCCAACCACTGAGTACGCGACCCCATCATGGAATCTGCACTTGATAAAGTACGTGAAGAATCTAGAGTGGGCCTAAAGGTTTGCCACTATGCTAAAATTAAAACTGAGATGAATGAGAGGTTTAAGGAACTCAACCTGACGACCTTGGAAGAGAGGAGAACATGGAGATATTAAAACATACAAAACTGAAGAGGCAAATACGCATAGTGTTTGAATGAAGAGGACCAGGCTCAAAGGGACACAAGTGGAAGGTGAAGACACACATAATCCATATGTCTGTAAGGAAGTATTTATTTACACTCTACTGATAGCGGCGGAATGACTTGGATGGAGTAGTGGCTGAAGAGTAGATATGATAGGCCAGAAATAATTGATGATCATCATAGTGTTGAAGGCAGGGCCTGCAGCTCAGTTTCTACCCAAGCGAAAACAAATCGGTGACTACAGATCGATGAGCAAACACACACACACACACACACACACACACACACACACACACACACACACACACACACACACACACACACACACACACACACTCCACAACGATATCCCCACACACCTCCACAACGATATCCCCACACACCTCCACAACGATACGACCACACACTCCACAACGATACGACCACACACTCCACAACGACACCCCCACACTCCCCCACAACGATACAACCACAACAATACCCACATACTCCCCAACACAAACAAACGACCGCCATATCTCATCACAACCAACGCAACAGCAAAGAGAAAGGTACTCACCTCGCCTGCGTGCTGGACTGCTCTAGTTTCATTGACAAACCCACCAACACCACTTTCCTGTAGGGTACCTTGATTCTGGTGAAAGGCTCTCGAATCATGGAAATGGAGTTATCCTCTCCTTCCTCGAATTAAATTGCCTCCTGTTCCGCAGCGTTTGATCCTTGCAATAATGTTAATCCACAGTCACAGGCGGCCGTGTGCCTCCTAGTCGTAAATAAGGTATATCGGTCTGTGGTCCGCCCACTGTCTCTACACAATCCTTCATAGGAAGCCAGACGTTCCTCAGAGAAAATGGTTCAGATCTTGAGTTAAATGTCCTGATCTTACTGAAAGGCTTCTCGCCGAAGAGAAAAACTGCTCGAAATTTCAATACTTTTAAGATTTAAAGGAAGAAAATGTCTTGTTAGCTTAAACTTTGTAGATTTTCATGTTGTTAGTGAAGAAGAGATTGGATAACAGAAAAACAATATAGTTTACATGAAGGAAAAGGCCGCTTATACGCTATAAAATATATGCTCTAACGACAGGCTCCTGAAGAGATACCTATTAACCGTTTATTGGGTAAATATCGCAGCTAAAGTGCATCGAAGTTATATATTTTGCCTTATCTGTATCTACTCTGAATATGATGCTCCTATATCTATAACCACTCCAAAAATTCTTGTTCCCATGATACATGAAATCGTAATAACACGATTGCAAACAAACCACCGAACGGGTGGGGGTCTAACTCATGGCACTGGCCTGAAGTTTTAAGACTCACTTGCCATTAGTTCGAGCCCCACCCGTACTGTGGTTTTCTTGTCCCCATATCTATACTCCATAAGTTGTTGTTGCCATATTTATAACTCCGACCATATTCGCTATGCCCTTAAATGGTGTTCGTACATCTGTTTATCCCCAACTTAGTGTTCTCCTAATCATATATATCCTAAACAAAATCGTTCTATAACAACATACTTACCAACACACTGAGCCCTGATCAACAACTTTATTTACCCTGAAATTTCAATTAAGCAGCTCGTATCGGGATCAATTTAGTCAATATTTTTTAAGTTTTCATCCTAATGGATTTCCTTAGTCTTTATTATTGCACTTGTATCGAAAAGCTAAATCAGCAAGTATCAAACAACAGCCTGAGAAATGAGAGGTATCCATTTTCGATCTGAGGATGGAGCAGCTCCAGTTAAGTGCACTGAGGAAGAGAGTTTGATAAACATGGAGGCTCACCCCTGGAAGGGTCGGTGCATCAGCACAGCTCCGCCTTGGACTACGAAAGTATCTCTTAATATCTCGTATTTAAAAGGTATTTTTAAAACAATGGCTCTTAAATATCTCCTTCCCGTACCCAAACGACACTGACTGCCCACATAGTATACTTTGGTTCAATAAATTATGATATGCAACCCACTAAATTGTGTGCAATCCACTAAACTGTTATTTACTGGGAAGTTATATATTTTTGTTTCCTGCAAATCACATTGTTACACAAACACACACACACACACACACACACACACACACACACACACACACACACACACACACACACACACACACTCACATACACACACAGAACAGAACAGCAAGGGCAAGCACACACACAACTATTCTCAGAACCATACAACCTATCCCACCATCCCAACACACACTACAATCCATACCCACAGCCTCCACCCAACACCGAGCTATAGAATCCCACAGTATGCCACCAGGTCTCCCACCCTCACAGGCCCCACAAACCACAGTGTTGGAAAGGAAACTGAAGGTATGGTACACAAACGCTGATGGTATAACAAATAAGTGGGAGGAGTGGCATGAAAGAGTCAAAGAGGCATCACCGGACATCATAGCTCTCACAGAAACCAAGCTTAAAGGTATGATAACAGATGCCATCTTTCCAATGGGATACCAAATCCTGAGGAAAGACAGAGGGAGCAGGGGGGGTGGAGGAGTGAGGAGTGGCATTGCTGATCAAAAATCGCTGGAATTTTGATGAGCTGGAGAGAGGAGACAGCGGAGAAGAAAGTGATTACATAGCGGGAACGCTTCACTCTGGAGGTCCCAAGGTGGTAATAGCAGTGATGTATAACCCACCACAGAACAGCAGGAGGCCAAGGCAAGAGTACGACGAGAGCAATAGAGCGATGTTTGACACACTGGCTAGAGTGGCCAGAAGAGCTCATGCATGCAGGGCAAAGCTCCTGATCATGGGTGACTTTAACCACAAGGACCCGCATGGGGGCCAAGATACATGGAGGGCTAAGATGATGGAGGTGGTACTGGAAAACTTCATGTACCAACACGTAAAGGACACTACAAGAGAGAGAGGAGAGGATGAACCAGCAAGGCTAGACTTAGTATTCACCTTGAGTAGCGCAGATATCGAGGACATCACATATGAAAGACCCCTTGGGGCCAGTGACCATGTGGCTTTAAGCTTCGAATACACAGTAGAGCTACAAGTGGAGGGAGAAGCAGGAAGGCCAGGACGAATGAAACGAAACTACAAGAAAGGGGACTACACAGGAATGAGGAACTTCCTGAACGGGGTTCAGTGGGACAGAGAACTGGCAGGGAAGCCAGTTAATGAGATGATGGAATATGTAGCAACAAAATGCAAGGAGGCTGAGGGGAGGTTTGTACCCAAGGGTAACAGGAATAATGAAAAAGCCAGGATGAGCCCATGGTTTACCCAAAGGTGCAGGGAGGCAAAAATCAAGTGTGCTAGGGAATGGAAGAAATATAGAAGGCAAAGGACCCAGGAGAATAAAGAGAGCAGTCGTAGAGCCAGAAACGAATATGCACAGATAAGAAGGGAGGCCCAAAGACAATATGAAAATGACATAGCAGCGAAAGCCAAATCTGACCCGAAACTGTTGTACAGCCACATCAGGAGGAAAACAACAGTCAAGGACCAGGTAATCAGGCTAAGGAAGGAAGGAGGAGAGACAACAAGAAATGACCGTGAAGTATGTGAGGAACTCAACAAGAGATTCAAAGAAGTGTTCACAGAGGAGACAGAAGGGGCTCCAGAAAGACGGAGAGGTGGGGCACACCACCATGTGCTGGACACAGTGCACACAACCGAGGAAGAAGTGAAGAGGCTTCTGAGTGAGCTAGATACCTCAAAGGCAATGGGGCCAGATAACATCTCCCCATGGGTATTGAGAGAGGGAGCAGAGGCGCTGTGTGTACCCCTAACAATATTCAATACATCTATCGAAACAGGGAGATTGCCTGAGGCATGGAAGACAGCAAATGTAGTCCCAATCTTTAAAAAAGGAGACAGACATGAAGCATTAAACTACAGACCAGTGTCACTGACATGTATAGTATGCAAAATCATGGAGAAGATTATCAGGAGAAGAGTGGTGGAACACCTAGAAAGGAATGATCTCATCAACAGCAGCCAACATGGTTTCAGGGACGGGAAATCATGTGTCACAAACCTACTGGAGTTCTATGACATGGTGACAGCAGTAAGACAAGAGAGAGAGGGGTGGGTGGGTTGCAAATTCTTGGACTGCAAGAAGGCGTTTGACACAGTTCCACACAAGAGATTGGTGCAAAAATTAGAGGACCAAGCAGGGATAACAGGGAAGGCACTACAATGGATCAGGGAATACTTGTCAGGAAGACAGCAGCGAGTCATGGTACGTGGCGAAGCGTCAGTGGGGGCACCTGTGGCCAGCGGGGTCCCACAGGGGTCAGTCCTAGGACCAGTACTGTTTCTGGTATTTGTGAACGACATAACGGAAGGAATAGACTCTGAGGTGTCCCTGTTTGCAGATGACGTGAAGTTGATGAGAAGAATTTACTCGATCGAAGACCAGGCAGAACTACAAAGGGATCTGGACAGGCTGCAGACCTGGTCCAGCAATTGGCTCCTGGAGTTCAATCCCACCAAGTGCAAAGTCATGAAGATTGGGGAAGGGCAAAGAAGACCGCAGACGGAGTACAGTCTAGGGGACCAGAGACTACAAACCTCACTCAAGGAAAAAGATCTTGGGGTGAGTATAACACCAGGCACATCTCCTGAAGCGCACATCAATCAAATAACTGCTGCAGCATATGGGCGCCTAGCAAACCTCAGAACAGCATTCCGACATCTTAATAAGGAATCGTTCAGGACCCTGTACACCGTGTACGTTAGGCCCATATTGGAGTATGCGGCACCAGTTTGGAACCCACACCTAGCCAAGCAAGTTAAGAAACTAGAGAAAGTGCAAAGGTTTGCAACAAGACTAGTCCCAGAGCTAAGAGGTATGTCCTACGAGGAGAGGTTAAGGGAAATCAACCTGACGACACTGGAGGACAGGAGAGATAGGGGGGACATGATAACGACATACAAAATACTGAGAGGAATTGATAAGGTGGACAAAGACAGGATGTTCCAGAGATTGAACACAGTAACAAGGGGACACAGTTGGAAGCTGAAGACACAGATGAATCACAGGGATGTTAGGAAGTATTTCTTCAGCCACAGAGTAGTCAGTAAGTGGAATAGTTTGGGAAGCGATGTAGTGGAGGCAGGATCCATACATAGCTTTAAGCAGAGGTATGATAAAGCTCACGGTTCAGAGAGAGTGACCTAGTAGCGATCAGTGAAGAGGCGGGGCCAGGAGCTCGGACTCGACCCCCGCAACCTCAACTAGGTGAGTACACATACACAAGCTCATGGAGCAGGAAGAGTGACCTAGTAGCGACCAGTGAAGAGGCAGGGCCAGGAGCTGTGAGTCGACCCGTGCAATCACAACTAGGTGATACACACATACAAATAATACTAATAATAATATAATCTTTTCAAAGGAAAAATAAAAGTATTGTTATTCCATGGTGTACATATATCCAAAATATAATTACCATGATTTATTAACATACTGGTAAAATGTTAAAATAAATCGGCTCTTTGACTAGTGCCTGTTGCTTTAATTAGGTACATGTATTACATCATAAACTTTATAATTAATGAACTTGGCCAGACAGCGCATCACAGAGCCGTATAACAAATAACTCAAGTTCTTGCTACCGCAAAATTAATATCAAGCAATGTAAGAAAATATAATTGTACAATGTAATCGAAAAGATATTGAGAAAACTCAGGTCAAAGATTTTAACTCCAGGCACGCGCACAAACACGTTTAAAACTTGAGAATGTCTATGGAAGATTAAAAAGTACAAAGAAGACGCAGTCGAAGGCTAGATCATAGATAAAGTTGATGCCTAGTCACTTAAGGCCTCAGTATGGGAGAAGGTAATACAACTGAAAACAAAATGAAGGAAGTGAACAGCCGAAGGATGACAGAGAATTACGTGAAAAAGATTAGAAAACATTCATTGAAGTCTTCATCAAGAAATCAAGAGAAGCGCCAACACGAGAAAATAGAGAAGAGAGAAAATTGATTATAAAGGAAGGAAATGCCTTAGACATAATATGTCATGATTATTGCGAACAGTAGAAGAAATCCCATAGCAAAACTCACGAAATCGTAGTAACACGATTGCTAATAAACCACGGTACTGGTGGGGTTAGAACCCATGGCAAGCGAGTCGTAAAACTCCAGGCCAGTGCGTAAGCCACTGAGTCTGACTACAATTAGACTCATTCAGCTAGGTATAAACTTGTGTTTATACACTATAGGGAGGTTAGGCCCCACCGTTGTTTATCCTATAGCAAGGCTGTATAACAAATTGTGAGACAACTGCTCGACAAAAAGAAAACTGCAAATCTTGTCAAAATGTACAAAAAACAAGTATAAAACACTAGAAGTAGTGATATATAGACCAAATTCGAGGACTACCATTCTGAAGAATAAAGAGGCACAAAACCTGGACTAATCCTAGCTGGACCAAAACGTCGCACAGGCTTCATTCTCCTGTGTGCGTGTTATTTATGTATGTTACCATTCTGGCTAAATTAGTATAAAAAAAATATTTGAGCATCTAAAAGTTGTGTATTCTCAAGAGTCAGCCAGATGACACATGCTGTACTACGATTCTTCGACAGTTTTGTTACAGTAAGGGAAATGTGAAGATGGATCAATTGCCTCTTCTTAGACTAAGAAAGCATGACACAGTACTACTCAGGAGACTGTTGCACAAATTGACCGGTCATGCAGGAGTAACTGGGAAGTCTCTCAGATGGGTATGTGAATGCCTGGAGAATAAAAGGCAAAGGGTAAGGCTTAGAAAAAGGTTGCAAAGCGAGGGAAAATTGAGCAGGTGGAGTCACGCAAGGATCACTGCATTGATTTCTGTTGTCTTGTTTACATCAATGATTTGCCAGAGGAGACTAAATTCCGTGTGTCACTATATGTGAATGATGTGAAACTAATGAAGAAGATAACAAATAAGGGTAAAGGTCCCAAGATGACTTACACAGGCTGCATGTGTGGTCAGAAAAGTGGTTATTTATCTTTATCCTTAGTAAGCGCAAAGTTTTGTATAAAGGCAATAAAATGAGTAAAGCAGACATGGAATACATCCTGGAAGGAGAGGCAAAGCACTCAAAATACATGAAGAAAGGTCTTGACACATGGATTGCACCAGTCATTATTTCAAGAGTATATATCAATGGTTTAACTTCAGAGATAAATGAAGAGCCTGGTAATTTAGGACACTTTTTCTAGAACCTTAACAAAGAATAATTTAGGTCATCAGCAGCTGAAGTGTAACATTTCTTTGAGTATGCGACGCTAGTCATGTAAAAGACCAGGCATATAAAGAAACTCCAGAAAATCCAATGAGTCGGTTAAAAGAATTGATGTTAATAGATTCAGAGGAGAAATTGACTGGATAAAATGGCAGGTAAACTGCAAATAAGCCTCAGAATCTTAAAAAAAAAAAAAAAAAAAAAGAATTCTCGATCTCACAATAGTAAGTGGAATGACCCAGAAGAGAGTTGGAAGTAAAACAAAATACTCAGTTTCGAAACTTAAGATTTATCAAGGTCTGGATGGCAGTAATCAGTAAAACCCATCAATAGTGAAAGAGGGGTAGGGGCAGAGCTGTGAATCGAACCCAGCAAACAAACCTAGGTGAGCACACACGTTATGTTTATTCAAATATCATTATCTAATCAGCTCGATATAATAAGACCCATTTAAATTATTTTCATATTTGAAAGGATTATGCAACTCATTCTGACGTAGAAATATAGCTAGTTTAAAAACAATGAATATGAAATTAATATTCATGTTATCGTCTTAAGTTACACATTTCAACATATCTTTTGGCTTGCAGTCGTTACTTTGCATGTAGACACTGGGTAAGGAATTTCTTACGTAAAGCACACACTGATACAGACAGATTATCTGCCAAATAATAAATAGTTTTTGGATTATAGGCATTAGTTAGATATAATCTAACACTAACTCTAAACCTGTCTATAACTGAGCTAACAAGAGAATCTTTTGAAAAACGATTTTGAATCCTGTCAAATTATAATTTACATATACGGCCCACATATTCCTTACAAACCTGCTTGATCGATAATCTATAGTGATCAGATTTGGAAACCATAAGTTCAAGCAGTTAAATAATGAATGTGTGTGTGTGTAATATATATATATATATATATATATATATATATATATATATATATATATATATATATATATATATATATATATATATATATATATATATTACGTTACATGCAGCACCGAACACGCAATGAGAGGCAAAAAAGAATCTCGCTAAAAATTATGAGTGCGTGTCTGGCCCATACGACTCTCCTTCCTGTGATATACATGATGGGGCTTTCCACCTCCGCCTGATATATGCTTTAAAGTGAAGCGACGAGTAAATTCGCAGACCAGTTATGAAGATAAGTGCTAGGTGGAGCATGAAATTTGAATGTGAAATAAGAGGGAAAATCGAACTAGTTTGAAGGGGAACTTCAGTATAGGTTCAAGGATACATGACAGTACTTAGATTATTTAACACGACTTTTTTTGTGTGTGGTAAACGCTTTTCGAAAGGGAATTATTTATCATTCAGGTTGCTTGTTTATAATAGTTTAAGACGTATTGTTAGTCCTGTGACTGCTAACTAGTGTTAAGTACCTTCTAAATACCGGTGCTAATGTTAATGACTAACTCTACTACACACTACTGTTGTTATTGCTACTCTTACTTCTGTTATTACTATTAATAATTATTTTACTATTTGCAGTAATACTATTATTACAAGTGCTATTGATGCTATTATTATTACTACTACAAGAGTGCCTATAATATTTCAGCTGCTGAATCTTGTGTTAATATATATTACTATTATTACTAGAAATTATCACTAGTCACTATTATAACTACGATTACTACTGCTGATGCCTCTACTACAATTCCTACTAGTGCTACTACTGCTGATGCCTGTACTACAATTCCTACTAGTGCTACTACTGCTGACTCTAGTATTACTACTGCCGCTGCTTCTATTATTACTGCAAGTGTCGGTGTGTCTTCAACTACTGCTGCTGATAATACTACCTCTACTAATTCTGCTGCTGATACTGCTATTACAGCTGCTGATTCTGCTGCTGCTGGAACTACAACACAATGTGTAGTCATTTTTGTTATGCTTTAGTTAAAGTAGTTAATGAATGTATTATATATATATATATATATATATATATATATATATATATATATATATATATATATATATATATATATATATATATATATATATATTTAAAAAAAAAGAATCACCGTTATAGCAGTTATAATCAGCAGTCATGTACTAGTTAGTTCGAAGATGCAATCGGTTTTACTGCAGCATTAAACTGCTTTTCCGCAAGCACGATCTTATCACTGACTTTATGAACTAAAAATATCAAGATGATTAAATTCTTTACCCAATTTTTTTAAAATCAGATTTCTGATTAAATATGCGTTCCATGTTTTTTTTTAAGAAAACTTCTAAACTGACTTTGCTGAAAATCTTACAGCTGTAAGAGCTGGTAATATTTGAGACAAAGGAGTGAGGTTCCACACTGTCTTGAGCTCAAGATGGAAATTATCTAGTCAATATTATCTTGATAGATTATGCAATCAATTTCCATTAAATTATTACTGTGTATTTTACTCAGTATTTTTTTTAAATTATCATTAATTTTTTACGAAACTACAGCTCCATGTTTTGTTAATTTTATATTGGATAAATCTGTTTCTTTCAAAAATACTTTTAAAATCTTGTAATTTATTCTTAATTACATTATATACTTGAAAAATATTTAGAATATACCAAAAAAAAAAATTGATTCCTCGAAAACTAGCAGATATTATTTGCCCTACAACTGAGATGCCATGAACTGGTGCTCCTTGTACAAGGGATGTGTTTACCCTGCCCATGCTCCTGCCCATGCTCCTGCCCATGCTCCTGCCCATGCTCCTGCCCATGCTCCTGCCCATGCTCCTGCCCATGCTCGAAACGAACCTAATCGTCCCCTCTTAGCACTTTCTTGGAGAATAATAATGACATGTTTCATCAGTACCTAGTAACTGTTAGTATGATGATGGGTTATGGAAATTACATTTCATGTTATGGCTTCTGAATTCTACAGATAAACGGTTTATGCTCCGAGAGATTTGTATCTGTGTGTTTATAGATAACATAAAGAATGAACACTGCAGTCGGCCTACTGGCCCATGCGAGGAAGGTCCAGGTCTCCTACCGGCTTAAGCCAATGCCCTAACCTTATCAGGTCACATTCACTTAAGGAAGGAGCACGGCATCTGACCTAGTAGCACAAGCTAGTCAGGTCCAACTCACACCCGCCCACACCCACTCGTGTATTTATCTAACCTATTTTTAAAGCTACACAACGTTTCAGCCTCTATAACTGTACTGAGAGTACCTTTTAATTAAAGTATTAAAGTATCCTTGCTGCTTTAAAGGATCTCGTGTAGTCGAAAGGCTTTAAAAGCAACAGTTTAATCTACAGATAAAGTTTGAGTGATATGTGTACATAGAAATTTATAGAATCGATAAATTTACGGTTTCCTTGAAGCGGAAACCAAAGAGAAGAAATGGCTTTCCTTTCGTAACTATTACTCCACGAGAAACAAGACTGACTTAGGGTGAAGCGACTGTCACAGCACTGCTCAAGCTTTCGTGCATTGCACTACAGCTTAAAAACTAGTAAACTAAAGCTGACTCCGGGAAGCACAGCTCCATTTATTTATAGAGCAACTAGAGACGGGCGTGTGAAGAGGGCGTTACCTTTTCGTGGCTCCTTATAATATCTTATACTCGATTTTGCTTCGACTTGTATTCGACTGGTAACGTAAGTTATGCGTGAAGGTAATAATATTTTATTTTCTAAATTGTTTTTTGAAAGCTATCACAAATCGGACTAAATTCGTGAAAGTTGAGTCGACGTGAATAGTTAATCTCAATAATTTTTTATATCATATTAGATACATGCTTGGAAGTTAGTGTCTATAGAGCGTGACTTCGGTGATTCCAAACTGATACCTATTAAGGCTGCACCTCACCTGTATACCACCAGTGGAAAATAATTTAATCCCGTACGAACTCAATAAATATGAAGCAGCTGGAATGATGCATTGAACCGATATGATGAAAAATGAGGCACAAAAACAGTATTGAACACTTAATATTAACGATATTTCGCTTACACAGGAAATTTATCTACGTGATTATACTCTAGCATGAGCGAAACGACAATTATAACCGTTCCAAAATACCTTTATCATTTTTTAATAAATATGATACCAAAAATTAATATAAAATAATTAACTATTTCAAGAAATTAGAAAAAGGTTTTGCACTTTAAAATCCAGCGAAGAATTAGCATATGAAAGAGTAAATTAGAAACTGAGTAATGGAAATAATCGTGCAATTAGTGTCGATAAACTGAGGCCAAGGGGCGTGGTTCACAATAGGTCTGAAGCAGAGTGGGTCTTGGTGGGTCCGGGAAAGGGTTTAGAATGGGTCTTAGGCAGTCAGTGGGTCCGAGGAAGGGTTTAAGATGGGTCAGGGTGGGTCCGAAGCGGAACAAGGCAGGGAAAAATGTCATGATTTTCTTTCCTAAGACGCTCGCTGTTTGTTATTTGCCTTCAAGCCAAGAACTAACCCGTATTTTTTTCTTTTTTAATTTCCTCATTTGTCTTTCCAGGAGGGAAAGTTATTAAAAACTTAATTCCTATGATCAAAGGTTTTGTATTCCCATACATTACATAATGATCACTCACATAATATAAATTAGTGAGCATTTTCTATTATCTGTGTCATGATTTACCTATACAGACCCCGAACGTTTAGTCTTCCAGGGTTCCACACATTTTATCTTCCATTCATCCAAAAGTTCACTCTTTTTCTTTTTTAATTTCCTAGGTTACATGTTTTATCTTCCACGATAAAGACGTCGTCTCTCTTCCAGACTCATAGGCCCATGTTTACTTCAGTGCCCAAAAGTTTCTTTCAATCTTCAACTATTTCGACAAACTCTAGCTATTTCTTTTGCCCAAGACTCTACATATTCTCCTTAACTGCTTATGAGTTTCCTTTTTTGTTTTACTCCTGTGACTACAAATATTTAAACACTGCACCCCCTCCCACACACACACACAAACACACACTCATTCACACACACCCACTCCCTATCACCACGCTGTAAATACTTTGTAACTACCATTACAACACACACCACACCTGCACTCCATCAGTACGTTTCACAACCCCTCCTAACTACATTACATTTATTGCCTCCACTACATTCCTCAACCTCACCCTGAAGTAACTTACACTTCTCAGGGATTCATAACCACCACTGCAACACACACCATCACTCTAAGGACGATATAAACCTCACAGGGAGACACCACTAGCATAACAGCCAACTCCATCTTAATTGTGGTGAAACCCTCAAAGGATACAGCACCACCACCACCCGTAGAGCGGTGTGAGCTTCACAAGGAGGCACCACCACCGGCGAGGGTCAAAGATCAGTTCTGCAGCTACTTTCATCTGTGGGACTTGTGGTCAGATTCAGTAATTTTAGTTGTGCTCGGCCAACCTAAGGAGATTAAACACGGCCGAGCACAGACTTGTCTCTCTTGTTTTCACTCGTTTCCTAATATTACCATATTAATGGGATTTGGGGAGCGTCCAGCAAATTGGAATTTGGGATGGAATTTTGGAAAAGATAATTAAAACACTGATGTATTCTCTTGAGAGGTTATGGTTTTGAGCAATTTTATTGCCTTTATTATTGATGGTAATTGTAAACCAAAGGTAGTAAAGACTGATAGTCAAATGTGCAATGTATAAACATCATAAAACATTCAAGTAAAGGACAAGAAGTAATAATGGAACTGAAGGAACTGCAACTAAATTTTTCATGGTGTTATATATATATATATATATATATATATATATATATATATATATATATATATATATATATATATATATATATATATATATATATCAGAAGAAAACTGAATTTCCAAGCGATCTCGTGATTATTCACATTATCAAGGAACTAGAGATAATAGAGCAGCAGAAGGCGTATGAGGTGGAGATACCACCTAACATATGACCTGACACGTGACAGAGCGCACACACACACACACACACACACACACACACACACACAGGAAGTGTGACCTAGTAGCGATCAGTGAAGAGGCGGGGCCAGGAGCTCGGACTCGACCCCCGCAACCTCAACTAGGTGAGTACAACTAGGTGAGTACACACACACACACAGAGGAAGACAGCAGCAAGTCATGGTACGTGGCGAGATGTCAGAGTGGGCACCTGTGACCAGCGGGGTCCCACAGGGGTCAGTCCTAGGACAAGTGCTGTTTCTGGTATTTGAGAACATGACGGAAGGAATAGACTCTGAGGTGTCACTGTTTGCAGATGACGTGAAGTTGATGAGAAGAATTCACTCGATCGAAGAACAGGCAGAACTACAAAGGGATCTGGACAGGCTGCAGACCTGGTCCAGCAATTGGCTCCTGGAGTTCAATCCCACCAAATGCAAAGTCATGAAAATTAGGGAAGGGCAGAGAAGACCGCAGACGGAGTACAGTCTAGGGGGGCCAAAGACTGCAAACCTCACTCAAGGAAAAAGATCTTGGGGTGAGTATAACACCAGGCACATCTCCTGAAGAGCACATCAACCAAATAACTGCTGCAGCATATGGGCGCCTAGCAAACCTCAGAACAGCATTCCGACATCTTAATAAGGAATCATTCAGGACCCTGTACACCGTGTACGTTAGGCCCATATTGGAGTATGCGGCACCAGTTTGGAACCCACACCTAGCCAAGCACGTAAAGAAACTAGAGAAAGTGCAAAGGTTTGCAACAAGACTAGTCCCAGAGCTAAGAGGTATGTCCTACGAGGAGAGGTTAAGGGAAATCAACCTGACGACACTGGAGGACAGGAGAGATAGGGGGGGCATGATAACGACATACAAAATACTGAGAGGAATTGACAAGGTGGACACAGGATGTTCCAGAGACTGGACACAGCAACAAGGGGACACAGTTGGAAGTTGAAGGCACAGATGAATCACAGGAATGTTAGGAAGTATTTCTTCAGCCACAGAGTAGTCAGGAAGTGGAAAAGTGTGGGAAGCGATGTAGTGGAGGCAGGATCCATACATAGCTTTAAGCAGAGGTATGATAAAGCTCACGGTTCAGGGAGAGTCAACTAGCAGCGACCAGTGAAGAGGCGGGGTCAGGAGCTCGGACTCGACCCCTGCAACCTGAACTAGGTGAATACACACACAACGCGCGCTTGAGTGTGTGTGTGTGTGTGTGTGTGTGTGTGTGTGTGTGTGTGTGTGTGTGTGTGTGTGTGTGTGTGTGTGTGTGTTTCTCAGCATTTTGCCCTCCCCCGAAAATAATAAAACTTTTGACAGACATATATGATAAACTTAAAATAGAAGACAGGTCACCTCTAGTGTAAACTCTCTCACCTGTAACTATAAATATGTAATTACAAATTGATAATTACACACACACACACACACACACACACACACACACACACACACACACACACACACACACACACACAAGGAAGCATGTTCATAAATTCAATCCTACATTCCACTTTTTTTCCTTAGGTGTAATTTCTGATGGAGCACGTAGGAGCCGAGAGGCAGTTACTCCCTGAAGATAGTTATCCAATGGACGTGTTGCCTCGCTCTCACACTGATTATTTCGCTACTTTCTTCTCTTCCACTTTCTCTTGCTCCTTCCTTGCCTTTCTTTCTCCTCAGTGAGAGGGAAAGTGGAACTATTTCATTGATATGAGGTTTATTATATCACATTGGAACTTCAAATGCAGGTAGACAGAGAAATAGACAGACAGGATCTTGGAGCAGGGAGAGAGCGGAGATAGAAGCTAGCAAAGAAGCTGGGCCAGGAGCTGTGAATCGACCCCTGCAGCCACAAATAGGTAAGTATAAATAGGTAAGGTGAACATACATATATATATATATATATATATATATATATATATATATATATATATATATATATATATATATATATGTAGACGCACACGCTCGATTACAAGTCATCAATGTCTATTAAATTGATGTTTTCCATTATAATTTTTCGGAAATGTGTGTATTAAAACAATAGGATCACATGTGACAACAATTATATATTAATTACCTGCAGGACTTCCTTTCATAAAGCTGTTAAGAGTTTCGTAATCATTTCTCTATTTTTAAAGCAGACTGAATGTGAAATATCTGGTATTACCGACAAGTGTGGTAGAAATACGCTTGATAAAGAGGAAAACTTTATTAATGACGACGAATCTAATTGACAAAGCCCTGTCGAACGAAACGATGTCTTTAGTAAAGGTTTTGCTATACATTAAGTGCATTTCTGCAATGTCAGTTGAAGTGAACATTTATAAAAGTCGAAAGGTCTGGAGGGATATTCTGGAATCTCTGTAATGGACAGCTCTTATCTTCGCACCTGTGAGTATTACACGAGTTACATTCTGAGTTCTTACATTTGTAAATTTTAAACTGTACGTATAATATATATATATATATATATATATATATATATATATATATATATATATATATATATATATATATATATATATATATATATATATATATATATATGTCGTGCCGAATATGTAAAACTGGTCAATTAGCAAGAACTCATTTAAAATTAAGTCCTTTCTGAAATTTTCTCTTATACGTTTAAAGATATATTTTTTTCATTAATGTTGATGTAAAAAAATTTAATTTTGCACCAAAAGAATCTTAGAAAACTTACCTAACCTTATAACAAGAACAATTTATTTTAGCCTAACCCAACTAATTATATTTTAGATTTGTTTATAATAATTTAATACTAAACAAACAGAGTGAAATGTATTTTTTTCGTTAGGTTCAGAATGATTTTGGCGAAATTATTGCATACACAATTTTCACTTGTCCTATATAGCAAGATGAGCATTGCTATTTAAGCCAAGATCGCAAGTTCTGCCTATTCGGCACGACATATATATATATATATATATATATATATATATATATATATATATATATATATATATATATATATATATAATTTTTTTTCCAACAAGTTGGCCGTTTCCCACAGAGGCAGGGTGACCCAAAAAAGAAAGAAAATCCCCAAAAAGAAAATACTTTCATCATTCAACATTTTCACCACACTCACACATATCACTGTTTTTGCAGAGGTGCTCAGAATACAACAGTTTAGAAGCATATACGTATAAAGCTGTATAGCCCTTGTGGCTTAGCGCTTCTTTTTGATTATAATAATAATAATATACGTATAAAGATACACAACATATCCCTCCAAACTGCCAATATCCCAAACCCCTCCTTTAAAGTGCAGGCATTGTACTTCCCATTTCCAGGACTCAAGTCCGACTATATGAAAATAACCGGTTTCCCTGAATCCCTTCACTAAATATTACACTGCTCACACTCCAACAGATCGTCAGATCCCAAGTACCATTCGTCTCCATTCACTCCTATCTAACACGCTCACGCACGCTTGCCGGAAGTCCATGCCCCTCGCCCACAAAACCTCCTTTACCCCCTCTCTCCAACCCTTTCGAGGACGACCCCTACCCCTCCTTCCTTCCCCTATAGATTTATATGCTTTCCATGTCATTCTACTTTGATCTGTTCTCTCTAAATGACCAAACCACCTCAACAACCCCTCTTCTGCCCTCTGACTAATGCTTTTATTAACACCACACCTTCTCCTAATTTCTACACTCCGAATTTTCTGCATAATATTTACACCACACATTGCCCTTAGACAGGACATCTCCACTGCCTCCAACCGTCTCCTCGCTGCTGCATTTACCACCCAAGCTTCACATCCATATAAGAGTGTTGGTACTACTATACTTTCATACATTCTCTTCTTTGCCTCCATAGATAACATTTTTTGACTCCTCATATACCTCAACGCACCACTCACCTTTTTTCCCTCATCAATTCCATGATTAACCTCATCCTTCATAAATCCATCCGCCGACACGTCAACTCCCAAGTATCTGAAAACATTCACTTCTTCCATACTCCTCCTCCCCAATTTGATATCCAATTTTTCTTTATCTAAATCATTTGATACCCTCATCACCTTACTCTTTTCTATGTTCACTTTCAACTTTCTACCTTTACACACATTCTCAAACTCATCCACTAACCTTTGCAATTTTTCTTTAGAATCTCCCATAAGCACAGTATCATCAGCAAAAAGTAACTGTGTTAATTCCCATTTTGAATTTGATTCCCCATAATTTAATCCCACCCCTCTCCCGAACACCCTAGCATTTACTTCTTTTACAACCCATCTATAAATATATTAAACAACCATGGTGACATTACACATCCCTGTCTAAGACCTACTTTTACAGGGAAGTATTATCCCTCTCTTCTAAACACCCCAACCTGAGCCTCACTATCCTCATAAAAACTCTTAACAGCATTTAGTAACTTAACACTTATTCCATATACTCGCAACATCTGCCACATTGCTCCTCTATCCACTCTATTATATGCCTTTTCTAAATCCATAAATGCAATAAAAACTTCCCTACCTTTATCTAAATACTGTTCACATATATGTTTCAATGTAAATACTTGATCTACACATCCCCTACCCACTCTGAAGCCTCCCTGCTCATCCGCAATCCTACATTCTGTCTTACCTCTAATTCTTTCAATTATAACCCTACCGTATACTTTTCCTGGTATACTCAGTAAACTTATTCCTCTATAATTTTTACAATCTCTTTTGTCCCCCATCCCTTTATGTAAAGGGACTGTACATGCTCTCCGCCAATCCCTAGGTACCTTCCCCTCTTTCATACATTTATTAAACAAAAGTACCAACCACTCCAACACTATATCCCCCCCTGCTTTTAACATTTCTGTTATGATCCCATCAGTTCCAGCTGCTTTACCCCCTTTCATTCTACGTAATGCCTCACGTACCTCCACCACACTTACATTCTTGAAATTACCGCCTCCCTTTTTTCCTCAACATCTAAAAGTTCCTCAAAATATTCTCGCCATCTACCTAATACCTCCCTCTCCCCATCTACTAACTCCCCTACTCTGTTTTTAACTGACAAATCCATACTATACGCAACTGTTCCATGTTTCCAAATCCTATATACGTACGTGTTACCAATGCCAAGAATGTGGGATCGGAACGCATGTAATAGGGATTACCAATCCATCGTAATACAACCATCTCATGAAATTTAACGAAGCCCCACTCGTTATCAGGGAAGATGTAATCAGACGACGAGGTCTGGAGAGTGCATTGATTACAACTACCATCACTGTTGCAGAGAACACTGGCATCTTTACTATTTTAAAAGTCTTAGCCGAATTAATTCTTTAAAACGGGACACCGTAATCACCTAGAAGTCGAAGTTGTGGAGCACCGCGGCGGACCTACTGGCCTATTCGAGCCTCACTGCTGTACTGGTCTAGCCTCTTTGTACCTCATTCCTTCATTTTATATAAATTTTACATGTGGTTATCGTTGCTGTAGTGAAATAGTCATTCGTGGCAAAACGCTCATTCTTTAAAATATTTAAATACCGTATATGCTCCTTATTTCACAGTTTTCGGTATTTTATAGCATATCCTTCCCGATATATTTCTGTAACTCATTACTGTAGAAATATTGTCTACAATATTGTAGACGTATGATCTACAGTAATGGTGTATTGGTCAGCCTGGACGGCTTTTGTTTTGGCTTGCCACGTTTGATTCCCTGACAAATATTTCAATATTATAATGACTGTTTTTGTGGATAATTAATCTTTTAATGGAAATCGGCCGACTCCCACCAAGGTAGGATAACCCAAAATAATGAAACGTTCATTATTTAATCAGGAGATATTTGCTAAAAGTGCGTAGTTTTCGCAATAACAAATGACCCTTTCAACTGCAAACACTGACACCTCTCCTTGAGAGTACAGGGACTTCATTTCCTACCTTCAAGAATCAAGTCTGGCTAACCGGTTTTCCTGAATCTTTGTATAAATGTTACTTTGCTCACACTTTTGCAACACGCCAAGCCATAAAAATCACTTGTCTCCAGTCTCATCTAACATGCTCGCTAAAGCTTGATGGATGCTCAAGCCTCTAACACTCAAAGCCTGTAATAATATCCCCCCCTTTCTTTACTCCCCCTTTTTGACACGACCCCACCCCCTTCATCCTAACATCCCAGATTTATAAACCCGCATGGTCATTGTATTTTTCTCTGTTCTTTCTAAACAAAACCGCCCTAACAACTTCTAATCTCTCCGACTTGTACCCTTTTGTAAATTCGCATAGTTTTCTGTGTCGTGCCGAATAGGTAAAACTTGCAATTTTGGCTTAAATAGCAACGCTCTTCTTGCCGAATAAGGAAAGCAAAAATTTGCATATGCAATAATTTCGCAAAAGTCGTTCTGAACCTAACGAAAAAATATATTTCATTGTGTTTGTTTATTATTAAATTTCAGTAAACTTACCTGAAATATATTTAGTTTAATTAGACAAAATTAAATTGCGCTTGTTATAATAAGGTTAGTTAAGTTTTCTAAGCTTCTTTTGGTACAAAATTATTAATTTTTTTACATTAACATAAATGAAGATAATATATCTAAACGTATAAGAGAAAATTTTAGAAAGGACTTCATTTTAAATGAGTTGTTGCTAATTGACCAGTTTTACCTATTCGGCACGACATATATGTATATTCCCTCTCTCTTCCCTCTCACTTCTCTTCACAATCTCTTAATTCCGTTCTCGACTTAGGATCAACCTGGCTACTCTTCAAGTTTTTATTCTCATCTTTCAGATCACTTTCCTTGCGTCCGCTCCTTGTCTATCCCAGTTACAACCACAGCCACACCTAACACGCCACACCACTAGCACCACCACTCACACCACACCTAACACGCCACACCACTAGCACCACCACTCACACCACACCTAACACGCCACACCACTAGCACCACCACTCCCACCACACCTAACACGCCACACCACTAGCACCACCACTCCCACCACACCTAACACGCCACACCACTAGCACCACCACTCACACCACACCTAACACGCCACACCACTAGCACCACCACTCACACAACACCTAACACGCCACACCACTAGCACCACCACTCACACCACACCTAACACGCCACACCACTAGCACCACCACTCACACCACACCTAACACGCCACACCACTAGCACCACCACTCACACCACACCTAACACGCCACACCACTAGCACCTCCACTCACACCACACCTAACACGCCACACCACTAGCACCACCACTCACACCACACCTAACACGCCACACCACTAGCACCACCACTCACACCACACCTAACACGCCACACCACTAGCACCACCACTCACACCACACCTAACACGCCACACCACTAGCACCACCACTCACACCACACCTAACACGCCACACCACTAGCACCACCACTCACACCACACCTAACACGCCACACCACTAGCACCACCACTCACACCACACCTAACACGCCACACTACTAGCACCACCACTCACACCACACCTAACACGCCACACCACTAGCACCACCACTCACACCTCACCTAACACGCCACACCACTAGCACCACCACTCCCACCACACCTAACACGCCACACCACTAGCACCACCACTCCCACCACACCTAACACGCCACACCACTAGCACCACCACTCCCACCACACCTAACACGCCACACCACTAGCACCACCACTCACACCACACCTAACACGCCACACCACTAGCACCACAACTCACACCACACCTAACACGCCACACCACTAGCACCACCACTCACACCACATCTAACACGCCACACCACTAGCACCACCACTCACACCACACCTAACACGCCACACCACTAGCACCACCACTCCCACCACACCTAACACGCCACACCACTAGCACCACCACTCACACCACACCTAACACGCCACACCACTAGCACCACCACGCTCACACAACACCTAACACGCCACACCACTAGCACCACCACTCCACACCTAACACGCCACACCACTAGCACCACCACGCTCACACAACACCTAACACGCCACACCACTAGCACCACCACTCACTCCACACCTAACACGCCACACCACTAGCACCACCACGCTCACACAACACCTAACACGCCACACCACTAGCACCACCACTCCCACCACACCTAACACGCCACACCACTAGCACCACCACTCACACCACACCTAACACGCCACACCACTAGCACCACCACGCTCACACAACACCTAACACGCCACACCACACCACTAGCACCACCACTCCCACCACACCTAACACGCCACACCACTAGCACCACCACTCCCACCACACCTAACACGCCACACCACTAGCACCTCCACGCTCACACAACACCTAACACGCCACACCACTAGCACCACCACTCACTCCACACCTAACACGCCACACCACTAGCACCACCACTCTCACACAACACCTAACACGCCACACCACTAGCACCACCACTCCCACCACACCTAACACGCCACACCACTAGCACCACCACTCACACCACACCTAACACGCCACACCACTAGCACCACCACGCTCACACAACACCTAACACGCCACACCACACCACTAGCACCACCACTCCCACCACACCTAACACGCCACACCACTAGCACCACCACTCCCACCACACCTAACACGCCACACCACTAGCACCACCACTCCCACCACACCTAACACGCCACACCACTAGCACCTCCACGCTCACACAACACCTAACACGCCACACCACTAGCACCACCACTCACACAACACCTAACACGCCACGCACTAGCACCACCACCCACACCACACCCAACACGCCACATAACTAGCACCACCACTCGCACCACACCTAACACGCCACACCACTAGCACCACTCACACCACACCTAACACGCCACACCACTAGCACCACTCACACCACACCTAACACGCCACACCACTAGCACCACCACTCACACCACACCTAACACGCCACACCACTAGCACCTCCACTCACACCACACCTAACACGCCACACCACTAGCACCACCACTCACACCACACCTAACACGCCACACCACTAGCACCACCACTCCCACCACACTTAACACGCCACACCACTAGCACCTCCACACTCACATCACACCTAACAAGCCACACACTAGCACCACCACTCACACCACACCTAACACGCCACACACTAGCACCATCACACTCCCACCACATCTAACACGCCACACCACTAGCACCACCACTCCCACCACACCTAACACGCCACACCACTAGCACCACCACTTCCACCACACCTAACACGCCACACCACTAGCACCACCACACTCACACCACACCTAACACTCCACACCACTAGCACCACCACTCCCACCACACCTAACACCCCACACCACTAGCACCACCACTCCCACCACACCTAACACGCACCACCACGCTCACACCACACCTAACATTTCACACCACTAGCATCACCACTCCCACCACACCTAACACGCCACACCACTATCACCACCACACTCCCACCACACCTAACACGCCACACCACTAGCACCACCACTCACACAACACCTAACACGCCACACCACTAGCACCACCACTCACTAACACGCCACGCACTAGCACCACCACCCACACCACACCCAACACGCCACATAACTAGCACCACCACTCACACCACACCTAACACGCCACACCACTAGCACCACTCACACCACACCTAACACGCCACACCACTAGCACCACCACTCACACCACACCTAACACGCCACACCACTAGCACCTCCACTCACACCACACCTAACACGCCACACCACTAGCACCACCACTCACACCACACCTAACACGCCACACCACTAGCACCACCACTCCCACCACACCTAACACGCCACACCACTAGCACCTCCACACTCACATCACACCTAACAAGCCACACACTAGCACCACCACTCACACCACACCTAACACGCCACACACTAGCACCATCACACTCCCACCACATCTAACACGCCACACCACTAGCACCACCACTCCCACCACACCTAACACGCCACACCACTAGCACCACCACTTCCACCACACCTAACACGCCACACCACTAGCACCACCACACTCACACCACACCTAACACTCCACACCACTAGCACCACCACTCCCACCACACCTAACACCCCACACCACTAGCACCACCACTCCCACCACACCTAACACGCACCACCACGCTCACACCACACCTAACATTTCACACCACTAGCATCACCACTCCCACCACACCTAACACGCCACACCACTATCACCACCACACTCCCACCACACCTAACACGCCACACCACTAGCACCACCACTCACACAACACCTAACACGCCACACCACTAGCACCACCACTCACACAACACCTAACACGCCACGCACTAGCACCACCACCCACACCACACCCAACACGCCACATAACTAGCACCACCACTCACACCACACCTAACACGCCACACCACTAGCACCACTCACACCACACCTAACACGCCACACCACTAGCACCACCACTCACACCACACCTAACACGCCACACCACTAGCACCTCCACTCACACCACACCTAACACGCCACACCACTAGCACCACCACTCACACCACACCTAACACGCCACACCACTAGCACCACCACTCCCACCACACCTAACACGCCACACCACTAGCACCTCCACACTCACATCACACCTAACAAGCCACACACTAGCACCACCACTCACACCACACCTAACACGCCACACACTAGCACCATCACACTCCCACCACATCTAACACGCCACACCACTAGCACCACCACTCCCACCACACCTAACACGCCACACCACTAGCACCACCACTTCCACCACACCTAACACGCCACACCACTAGCACCACCACACTCACACCACACCTAACACTCCACACCACTAGCACCACCACTCCCACCACACCTAACACCCCACACCACTAGCACCACCACTCCCACCACACCTAACACGCACCACCACGCTCACACCACACCTAACATTTCACACCACTAGCATCACCACTCCCACCACACCTAACACGCCACACCACTATCACCACCACACTCCCACCACACCTAACACGCCACACCACTAGCACCACCACTCCCACCACATTTTTGATCTCCTAACACTCAGCATCAAACCCACCTTAAAAATGTGGTCTTCCTAATTGTATACACACCTGTCATTTTATTACACATTCCTCCAGCTTTCTCAGAACTACTGTCACACATCCTACAACTTTTTGCATTTGAAACTGAAAATATAAAAATTTCTCTCCTTACCTCACGTCTGAACGGGTAAGTTATATTACTGCGTCTTCCCTTCTAGAGCGAAGGGCTCTAGAAGGGCTCTAGAAGGGCTCTAGAAAGGCTCTACAAGGGCTCCTTTCTCCAGCTCAAATCTAACTGCCTAATATTCCTCAAGCCATTATACGACATTACCATATATTTCATTGTGTTTATTAAATTATTGTAAACTTGTCTAAAATATATTCAGTTAAACTAGGGTAAATTAAATTGCGCTTGTTATAATGAGGTTAGATAAGTTTTCTAAGTAGAGATTATCGCTTCTCCATGCATATAATGGTAATGTCACATGTCTCTCCTGCTTGTATATACAACAGTGGAGTTGGAGTGGCTGACTTTCTCCTCGCATTTATCCTTGTGTGTTTGTGCTACATATGGGCAACAGTACGCCATTATTGCTTATATTATTGACGTTTTTCTATTTTCATATTTTTTATTCGACATTTTTCCTTCGTTGTAATAATTAGTAATTATTTTTATATTAGTATTTTTAGTATTTGCGTTATTAGTGTTATTAATATTTAAGCATTATTAGTATTGGTTCTAGCATTATTAGTTTTAGCTTTATTAGTATTAGTTTGAGTATAATTAGCATTAGTTTTAGTGTAATTAGAATTAGTTTCAGTATTAGTTACTATAATTATAAATCACGAAATGGATACCTTTAAGACTGCCGGATTTTTCCTTCCTTCAGTTTTAAACTTGAGAACGCTTCATCCGACTGGGTTCAAATTTTCAATGCTGGTGAACTATAACTGGGGGGGGGAGGTTCATGAAACTAGTATCGTGCGCATGTGTCCTCTAACCGGTCAAGGATACTTTATTCCCAAATACGGGGATTAGGGTGGGGAATAAAAAAGGCACAATACCGTGGCTGGAACAATATACATGTAACCCGGACATAGCTCATAACGACGTTTCTCTTCGACATGTGACCATTAACTAGTCACGTGTGTGTGTGTGTGTGTGTGTGTGTGTATGTGTGTATGTGTGTGTATATGTGTGTGTGTGTGTGTGTGTGTGTGTGTGTGTGTGTGTAGATAAATGGCTCAGAGAACCGACAAGTTGATACATTAACTGATCACGTGTGTGACTAGTTAATGGACCAAGTCGGACCGAAACGATGTCATAAGTTTCTGTCTCCCATGTGCGGGTTATTCTTGTATTAAACTTTAAAATGCATTCATACTGAAATACACACAGTTCTTAGTGCATCCACAGCTGCTCTCAGTACACTTCGAGAGATGTATATAATCTTCAGAAGTCATACGGTGTCCTCCTTACATCCCATAATCAATGTTTATCACCTGCCTAACTGAATTCTTCCAACTCGGGATAAATTAAGTTTACTCTTGTACGAAACTCATCCTGTGTGATGGAATATTACATGACGTGAACACCAGCACAGTGCTGGTGTTCACGTCACGTAACTATTATACGTAGTATTATACACATTCTTGATATTCCCAGCTTTGTTTGGTACAAAAAATGGAACAATTGATGTAACCATTTCTTATATCCATCCTTATATCCGACATAGACAAGGATGTCAGCCACAGCACCGTGTCTTCCTTTGCAGATGACACCCGAATCTGCATGACAGTGTCTTCCATTGCAGACACTGCAAAGCTCCAGGCAGACATCAACCAAATCTTTCAGTGGGCTGCAGAAAACAATATGAAGTTCAACGATGAGAAATTTCAATTACTCAGATATGGTAAACATGAGGAAATTAAATCTTCATCAGAGTACAAAACAAATTCTGGCCACAAAATAGAGCGAAACACCAACGTCAAAGACCTGGGAGTGATCATGTCGGAGGATCTCACCTTCAAGGACCATAACATTGTATCAATCGCATCTGCTAGAAAAATGACAGGATGGATAATGAGAACCTTCAAAACTAGGGAGGCCAAGCCCATGATGACACTCTTCAGGTCACTTGTTCTATCTAGGCTGGAATATTGCTGCACACTAACAGCACCTTTCAAGGCAGGTGAAATTGCCGACCTAGAAAATGTACAGAGAACTTTCACGGCGCGCATAACGGAGATAAAACACCTCAATTATTGGGAGCGCTTGAGGTTCCTAAACCTGTATTCCCTGGAACGCAGGAGGGAGAGATACATGATTATATACACCTGGAAAATCCTAGAGGGACTAGTACCGAACTTGCACACGAAAATCACTCATTACGAAAGCAAAAGACTTGGCAGACGATGCACCATACCCCCAATGAAAAGCAGGGGTGTCACTAGCACGTTAAGAGACCATACAATAAGTGTCAGGGGCCCGAGACTGTTCAACTGCCTCCCAGCACACATAAGGGGGATTACCAACAGACCCCTGGCAGTCTTCAAGCTGGCACTGGACAAGCACCTAAAGTCAGTTCCGGATCAGCCGGGCTGTGGCTCGTATGTTGGTTTGCGTGCAGCCAGCAGCAACAGCCTGGTTGATCAGGCTCTGATCCACCAGGAGGCCTGGTCTCAGACCGGGCCGCGGGGGCGTTGACCCCCGGAACTCTCTCCAGGTAAACTCCAGGTATCCCCCACACACCGGAGGGCACCAATCTCCAATAGCAAACAATCACCGCACCAAATCACCCTACTCGGATACCCATGTACCCCGGCACCACTGTACCCCTGCCTCCGACAGCACAATCACCGTACCCAGTTTACACTGGGAGGCTGGAGGGATTGGGGTAAGGGGGGTACAGTGGCAATGGGATGGGAGGATAGGCCACCAGTGTGTCTCATCCACTACCAGAGCTCCTTCACCCCCACACCTCCCACAGAGCCCACTCCACCACCCCCACTGAGTCCACCTGTCCCCTCGCAGTGCAAACCCGTTCCCAGACGGTGCTGACCCATCACTGTACCCACCCCTCCAGACCCCCTACTGATGCACCCACAATCCCATCTCCCCAGCAGCCTGACTCACCCCTTAGAGAGCCCCATCTCTCCATTATGAGTCCCCCTCACCCCCCTGCCCACCCCTGTCTGGCAGGGCGTGGCTGCGAGCTGGGTATGAACAGGTAACTTTTTGCATGCCAGAGTTTCGTAAGTTAGTGTTTTTGTGAGAGGGAGAGTGGAGGTGCTCAGGAGAGAGTTGTAGTGGTGGTGATGGTGGTTGTGGTGATGTTGGTAGTGTTTGTGGTGGTGGTGGTTGTGGTGCTGTTGGTGGTTGTGTTGTTGGTGGTTGTGTTGTTAGTGGTTGTGGTGTTATTGGTGGTTGTGGTGTTCGTGGTTGTGGCGTTGATGGTTGTGGTGGTGTTGGTGGTTGTGGTAGTGTTGATGGTTGTGGTGTGGGTGGTGGTTGTTTTTGTGATGGTCTGGTGGTCGTGGTAACTGGCGACGCATTGGTTGTGGTAGATGCTGCTGTTGCGGTGATGGGGTGGATGATGATGATTTGCTGGTAGTAATGGTGATTGTGGTGGTGAGGGAGTTATTAAAGTAACTGTTATTACTGTTACTCTTATTTTTTCTTTGTATTGCTGGAAGACGTGGTGATGGTGACCTTAAAATTTATTCTTGTTACGATGGTGATGGGACTGTGTGTGTGTGTGTGTGTGTGTGTGTGTGTGTGTGTGTGTGTGTGTGTGTGTGTGTGTGTGTTACCTGGAGTTTACCTGGAGAGTGTTTCGGAAGTCAACGCCCCCGTGGCCCGGTCTGAGACCAGGCCTGATGATGGATCAGGGTCTGGTCAACCAGGCTGTTACTGCTGGCTGTGTGTGTGTGTTTTGGGGAAACGCTTTCACATTACTAATGAGACAGATTCGTCCGCCCATTTCAATATTTTACCTCAGACATCTTTTAAGTAAGCATTTCTCTCATGCGATTAGCTGACGGAGTATCGAGTCTTCAGTTTCCTTTGTACTTAAAAACTCGTGTAGCACTTCTCTAAAAACAGATATATACACTGTTTATATATATAACTCTCACTTCCTGCAGTGTATCTATGTATATATATATAGAATCGTAAAAACTATAGATGGTGGTGATGGCTGGGATGGTGGTTGATGGTGGTGGTGATAGGGGTGGTGATGATGGCTGGGGTGGTGGTTGATGGCTGGGGTGGTGGTTGATGGCTGGGGTGGTGGCTGATGGTGGTGGTGATAGTGGGGGTGGTGGTTGATGGTGGTGGTGATAGTGGGGGTGGTGGTGATAGTGGGGGTGGTGGTTGATGGTGGTGGTGATAGTGGGGGTGATGGCTGATGGTGGTGGTGATAGTGGGGGCGGTGGTTGATGGTAGTGGTGATAGTAGGGGTGATGGCTGATGGTAGTGGTGATAGTAGGGGTGGTGGCTGATGGTAGTGGTGATAGTAGGGGTGGTGGCTGATGGTAGTGGTGATAGTAGGGGTGGTGGCTGATGGTAGTGGTGATAGTAGGGGTGGTGGCTGATGGTAGTGGTGATAGGGGTGGTGGCTGATGGTAGTGGTGATAGTGGGGGTGGTGGTTGATGGTAGTGGTGATAGTAGGGGTGGTGGCTGATGGTAGTGGTGATAGTAGGGGTGGTGGCTGATGGTAGTGGTGATAGTAGGGGTGGTGGCTGATGGTAGTGGTGATAGTAGGGGTGATGGCTGATAGTAGTGGTGATAGTAGGGGTGGTGGCTGATGGTAGTGGTGATAGTAGGGGTGGTGGTTGATGGTAGTGGTGATAGTAGGGGTGGTGGCTGATGGTAGTGGTGATAGTAGGGGTGGTGGCTGATGGTAGTGGTGATAGTAGGGGTGGTGGTTGATGGTAGTGGTGATAGTAGGGGTGGTGGTTGATGGTAGTGGTGATAGTAGGGGTGGTGGTTGATGGGGAATGTAGTGTTTAAATGGTGATGTTTGTTGCCATGGAACTAAATGGTATATTTGTAGTTGTGTCGACAGGGTGACAGTTGTGGCGGTAGCAGTGACTGAAAGAGATACGGTGGAGTGGAAGGTTTTGTAGTAATATATGGTGGTCATGGAAGTAGAGATGTTAGTAATGGTAAAAATGGTAGCTGTGTTATGATGAATGGTTGCTGAGAGGGGCAACATAATTGATGCAATTGACGGTTGATGTGAAAGAAGGTTAAAAAAACGTTTGTGGATATATTGGTTGATTCGGATGTCGGACAGACAGAAATTTTATTAATAAATAACAAAAAGGCACAATACCGTGACTGGAACGATACACAAATAACCCGCACATAAAAGAGAGAAGCTTACGACGACGTTTCGGTCCGACTTGGACCATTGACAAAGTCACACCGAAACGTCGTCGTAAGCTTCTCTCTTTTATGTGCGGGTTATTTAGAAATTTTATTATTTTTTATTAATCTTTATTTTCAAAAGCAAATGATGCAGGTGTAAGACCTAACCGATATCAGTTGGCTGATACCCAGGCTGATACCCAGGCTGATACCCAGGTACCTACTTAATGCTAGGTGGTCGGGGGGCAGTAGGTATTAAGGAACATTCCCAACGTATCACATGTGCCGAGAGTCGATCCCTGATCACGTAGTGTGTGAGCTGAGGACGCTTTCAGCCAAGCTTGGTGCGCAATTAAGTTTGATATGAAAAATGGGAACATAGGTCTTGTGCCTCAAATCAAAAGCAATTCATCAGAATCAAGGTAATCATCCCCCCTCCTCCCTATCCTTGATGCTGATAATGACGACTTTCCGGTAAGGCAAAAAAAAAAAATGTTTGATATTTATAGCAGAGAAAAACTATTTATAAAACGTTTCGCTCAGAGATTGAAATATCATGACGGATAATTCATTTGTGAGCGAAACTTTGTGCCATGAGTTTGCTCTGTGTGTGTGTGTGTGTGTGTGTGTGTGTGTGTGTGTGTGTGTGCGTTTGCGTGTGTGTGTGTGTGTGTGCGTGTGTGTGTGTGCGTGTGTGTATGTGTGTGTGTGTGTGTGTGTGTGTGTGTGTGTGTGTGTGTGTGTGTGTGTGTGTATGTGGTCGAGGGAATGATGATAGGGTTGTTGGTGGTTGTGTTGGTGTCAGTGAAGGTGTTAGTTTTGGAAGGAGTATTAGTGAAAGGGTTGGCAGCACTGTTGGTGGAAGTATTGGAAGTAAGAGATGGTTGCTGTGATTGTGTTAATGGTGGTGGTAGTGTTTGGTGCGTGTCAAGGTGATGGTGCTCGTGGCAGAGTTGGTGATAGTATTGGCAGCATTGTTGGTTGAAGCATTGGTTGTAGTGATGGCGGCAGTATTGGTGAGAATAATGATGGTAGAAGCAGAATATTTAAGCAGCCTTACAGAGAAATCTCAATGTTATCCTCCTGTGTTAAAATGTGTGCATATAAATAATATATAAGATAATATATTATAACACTGCGACTAGCCAAGGACTCGAACCCATGATGCTTTGGCCCACCTCATGGTGAGCGAAAACACATGACGCTCTAACCCACTCAGTACCACAATAATATATAATATATATTATGTAATACACACACACACACACACAGATTCCTCTTGTTAACGTTATTAATCTCTTCGTGACTTGCAATCTCTCCCTCGGATCTACGGCAAATAAGACCGTGGAACCCGAATCGGTCTGCCGATTCATTGCCGCAAATACACCTGTATTCGGCGACAATAAGGGCGGTAAGACGAAGGGCAACACCAATGCGGATGGTCTTGTCGAGACGTGTGCCAAGGGTGGAGTTGGGAAAAGCCAACAGAAAATTCCCTACATGATGTGCTCTCACTGCCAGGAGGCGGGCTCTGTTCTTTACCGACACACACTGAAGCATTGTTGAGGCTATATTCTCTACTACTGGGCCATCCCAATGTAACGGTTTGTAGTTGTTGTTGGGAGCAGGCCTGGTTTCAGAGCCTGTTAGATTATCCCAGATCATGGCTGCGTCAACGAACTTTCGGTCATGAACTCCAACCTTGTCCCTAAGATGTGCAGGGAGAATCGCTGCTACAAGTCCACTGGATACAACAGATGAGAACAGGAAAACAGGTAGTTCAATCCGTGAAGCCTTACAGATACCAGTACCTCCTAGTCTGACTAGAAGTGTAACTTGGTACCACTGCCCATCTTCTAAAGAAAAGTCGAGTACTATTCGTAAAAATGTACCTCAGAATACTTTCGTATTCATTAAGTATAGTGTCATCATATGAGGGGTAACCTCAAGATAAATTGTAATGAACGACTGTAAATTAATATGTTGAAGAATAAAAAAAAAGTACTCGAACTTTGGTCCTGAAAGTTTTCAGGTCACATGGGTATGAGAATAGATATAAAAGCCTGCGGCTATGGGAAAGGAGAGTTCATTCACAGAAGGCAGCCTCTGGTGCATGATGGTCACAGAATTTTTGTCTGTGAATCCTTCTCATTGTAAGCTCAGAGGAACAGTGCTGGACTTGCTACGAGAGATGGAACCCCCCACCTCTCTCTCCCTCTCTCTCTCTCTCTCTCTCTCTCTCTCTTTCGACATAAAAAGCAACGCTATTCTTCCCGAAAATTTGTGTATGCAATAATTTCGGAAAAATTATTCTGATACTAACGAAAAAAATTGTCATTGTTTATTATTAAAGTATTATAAACTAAAATATATTTAGCTGGATTAGGCTAAATTAAATTGCACTTGTTATATTAAGGTTAGGTACGTTTTCTAAGGTTCTTTTGGTACAAAATTATTAATTTTTACATTAACATTAATGTAGAAAAAATATGTAAAAACATATAAGAGAAAATTTTAGAAAGGACTTAATTTTAAACGAGTTCTTGATAACTGACCAGTTTTACCTAATCGGCACGACTGTATATATACATATAATATATATATATATATATATATATATATATATATATATATATATATATATATATATATATATATATATATATATATATATATATATTTGTGAGTGTGTGTGTGTTGTTAACTACAAAACTAAGTTTGATCCTATCGGATCAAGCAGGTTGTGGTTGATATGTGGGTCAGCAGGCCACCATCAGCAACAGCAGTTTACTAGGGAAGCACCAAACAAACCTGGCCCAGGGCAGGGCTGTGGGATTTCGAAAGTTCAAAACCCATTGTACAATGATTCAGATTTAAATTTTAGTTTGTATTTTAAAAGTTGTATACTCTTATTGTAATTTTAGATTCTGATGATATTGTATATGCAAATATACGTATATATATATATATATATATATATATATATATATATATATATATATATATATATATATATATATATATATATATATATATATATATATATATAATTTTATCGTACTTTACGTAATAAGTAGCAGTAATTTTTAAGTGTCAATAAAACTGAGAACCGGTATTTGCATCATACCCTCACCAGTCTCCGGTATTGCACAACTGTTGTACAAAACTCCCGATCAGTACCGTTGCTCCTCCAGAAGCCACGTCAGCAGTAGCCAGAACTCCAACGGGATGCTATTAGCCAGAACTCCAACGGGATGCTGGGTATCCGGTCTCTGTTATGTCTGATCGTGTGGGGGATATCTTTGATCCAGCTTCCGTGTTTATGACAGAGACGTATGCGAAAGATGTGGAGATTTCAACGGAAATAATGTTGTAATCCAGAATGTAAGAAAATTGTGAAACAGTTGAGGGAGGCGGTGGTGGTTAGGATGGTGGGGTTGTTGTTGGTGGTTGGATTGATGATAATGGTGGTGGGGTTGTTTATGATGGTGTTGGGGTTGTTGATGATGGTATTGATGGTTGTGGTGGTGACTCTAATGGTAGTGTTTACTGAAATTGTGGTGGTGATCACTACAATTTTTGACGACTGTAATGTTAGCGATGATTATTGCATTGGAAGTGACTGTAATAATGATGACGATAGTAATAGTGTTGATGATTTTAATGATAATAATGGCGCCCTTTATGTAGATTTAAATTACTTTAGTGATAATAATGATCAAAATAAGATCAAAATTAGTGATAGAAAATATGGTACATAATGGTATTAACTGGAAATGAGATATTGACACGTGGATTTATAATTGAGATAATGACTGGAAGAGGAATCATAGATAGAGCAAGAGGAAGAAGAGGCAACAAGGAAAAGAAATAAATAACTAACGAATCACTGAAGATAATTACAACATGAATAAAACAATGGTTCAACAAAAAAAAATAGTAACTAAACCCTTCTAAGAAAGAAACACTTTAATAAAAGCACCACTGCAATACACCAGTGGTAACACAATAGCTGCAATACCACCACTGCAAAAAAAAAAAAAACATTACTGCTAATCTCCTGAATCACAGATTTCCTGCCCATCCTCTGGAGTGAAGGTCCTGCAGTTTTCAAATGCAGAACCGCAATAACTCGGCTCATTCATCAGAATGCATAGTCACTGTTTTACACCTCCAGAACAGCGGTTCTGGAGGTGTAAAACAGTTTCTCTACTTCCCATCACTAAAGTTCAAGTTCGTGTTTTATACAAAAAAAAAAAATCAGTTCCTTATCTGTTAAGAGGCCAACGTTAGTGACTGTACCTATTTAGATTCCTCGAGATGTATGACCAAGAAGATAATGAGCGGTTAATGATGAGCACAAAGGCTGGATTATACCTCGGTATGGGGGGATACAGAAATGTCAGAATAAGCCTTTATATATGGCAGCGTTTCGATCTAAGAAGTGCGAAGCATTGCCACAATACATTTGTTTTAGATTTTTATTCCTGTCGGTAGCAAACCCTTCAATTATTTGACCTCTGAATACCACTTTTCATGGCAAAGAGAATATTATAAGATATCTGAGCTGCGCTGTGTCAGCATCTAAGATCCACATTTTTACCTCCTTCTACCAACAGAAATAGAGAGTATTTCTGGAATAATGAAAACAATTGGAAAATTTCTGCAGGAAGTGACCGATGATGCCTGCGTAAGCCTACGGGTAGCGAAAAGGAACAGTTTGGTTGATCAGTAGGTGAACGGGGAAGTCTTGCCTCAGGTTAGGCTACAAGGGAAGAACTCTCAAAACCGGTTACGCGTATGCCACAGATATGACACATTTGCCTCCTTCTATTTAGCCTTTGCTTCTTTCGTATTCATCTTTGCTCTACCTTCTTTCACACGTCTGGACAAGAAATTATGCCTTTTTTCCTGGGATAACACAGACCTGGTTTACTTCACCTTATTTGTCTGTAGCCTTCGTCTGTGTCATTACGACTGTCTCCGACGTACCGTTAACTAAAGAATAAATGTCATTATACCGAGGCTGAAACTATCTGCAGCTAACTCACAATTTGGAGAAGAAATGTAGATGACGTTCCAGTCGGTCATGGATATTATGTTGCGACTGGATAAAGGTCCTAGACAAGTGGAAAAGTTGTCTAATTTTCATTGTTAAGTGGGATAGTTGTGAATTGTTCTGTCTTGTGATTTATTAAAGCCGTTTTGTAGATTAACTAACTAAATTTAAATATGTATCCGATACCTGGAAGTATTCTTGTATTTGTATTGCGAGGAATTATTCATACGATCATTATACTATTGTTCATTTGCAACCAGAGTTTCATGTATGCCTAAAATTCTTGGTGTCTGATAGGCCTAAGAGGCTTGCTAAGGAAATCTGTCTCCTCACTTCCTATCTATTAAATATAGAGTTAGAAGTGGACAAGATTCTAAGGCTTTGTTAATTTATGTGAGAGATTTTAACCATCCAATTGAATTTCAAAAGGCTGAGAAAGTTGTATAAAGCAAGTCCTTGCTTGACAGAAATATATATATATATATATATATATATATATATATATATATATATATATATATATATATATATATATATATATATATATATATATATATATATAGATTCATGTTTCATAAAAAAAAATAGTTTTAAAAATATGAATATTGCTTTTGGTTTGTACAAATTGGATATATTTTCAAGAAAATTTGGAAAGAATTTATAATACATTAGACAAGTAAAAAAATCTTAATGCTTGGTAGAGTATCAGTTGTGTTTCACAGTCGGGTGTTGTGGCGTGACTGTGAGGTGTAGTCTCGTCCTTATATGCCTTCCTCCTGATCTTTTATTTTTACAGTTTCTTGACAATGTGAGAAGTCACGAAAGCGCTTGGAATTTCACTAGTTTTCACAGTGGTTGCTCTGCATATTGTGATATCACCTGTTTACTGTGATCTTTTTGTCAGAAAACTTACCTAACCTTATTGTAACAAGTGCACTTTAATTTAGCCTAATCCTAGTAAATATAGTTTAGATAAGTTTACAATTATTAAGTAAACAAACACAATGAAATATGTTTTTTTTTTCGTTAGGTTCAGAATGATTTTTCCGAAATTACTGCATACACAAATATTCGCTTGCCTTCCTCGGCAACAAGAGCGTTGCTATATAAGCCAAAATAGCAAGTTTTATCTGTTCGGCATGGCATTATATATATAAATAAATATATATATATATATATATATATATATATATATATATATATATATATATATATATATATACATATACAAAACAACCACTGTGAAAAAATAGAGAAATTCCAAGCGCTTTCGTGAATACTCACAAGGACCCTACTACAAGGAGCAATGATTGTTCCTTGATAATGTGAGTAGTCACGAATGCGCTTGGAATTTCTCTATTTTTTCACAGTCGTTGTGTTGCATATTCTGAAATCCCCTGTTTACTGTGATCTTATTGTGTGTATATATATATATATATATATATATATATATATATATATATATATATATATATATATATATATATATATATATATATATATATATATATAATGTATATATATATTACTACGAACAAGTGGTGTTTAATCAACAACAACACTGCGACTAACCAAGGATTCGAACCCGTGTTGTTTTAGCCTCCTTGATGACGGTACAACACCTATCTCTGCTGGGTGTGTGATTCTTGTAGGATTGTATGGTCCCATGGGTTAGTGTCGTGGAAATTTTGCTAACCATGAGGCGGGCTATAACAACATGGGTTTGAATCCTCGGCTAGTCGCAGTGTTGTTATTGATTAAATACCACTTGTTCGTGGTTACAGTACTATATATACTGCTTGTGGAGGCTAGTACACCAAACGAGGAGGAGGATGAAACTAACTCGGAAGCACCCACACCATCGTATGTCCCTGAATCACGGTAAAACACCTAGCTCTGCTTGGTGCGTGATTCTTGTAGGATTGTATGATCCCGTGGGTTAGAGTTTCGCTGAATTTTCGCTCACCATGAGGCGAGCTAAAACAACACGGGTTCGAATCCTCGGCTAGTCGCAGTGATGTTATTGATTACATATATATATATGATGGACTACAGAAAATGGGAAAAAAGAGTCCATGTGCTGAAGAGGATAGTCAAAAGCTGGCGCAACACCTCACTTTTACGAAGAATAAAAGTCAAAATACCGAGCTTGGAAAATAAATATTGTTTCTCTCTCTGTCGTAACTTAAATATGACCCAAAGCGAAACTAAAGGTTAAGATTCTCTAAGTTGCTGATTAATAGTTAACAGTCTGTTTTAGTTATATTCTGGATACCTGGAGGGTGTTCCAGGGGGTCAATACCCCCGCGGCCTGGTCTATGACCAGGCCTCGCGGTGGATCAGGGCCAGATAACCCAGGCTGTTACTTCTGGACCCACCTAAACCATTGTACGAACCACACTAGAAAAAGTTATTTGTTTTATTGCAAGTCTCTTACATTTCAATTATTTTCTCTCTCTCTCTCTCTCTCTCTCTCTCTCTCTCTCTCTCGTTTTCCAGTGTGCTTTACAGCTTTCTAAAGTACTGTCTGATCTGTGGATTCACGATCTTTCCCTCTCATACACTAAAGGGCTCTACCCATGAACAATTGTTCAACTAATATCTGTTATTCACCCGTTTCTCATTTTACAAGAGCTACTAGCATGCCTCATTTCATTTTACTAGCTAATAGTTAGTATTACAACCCATCTCTTTTTAAAAGTTAAGAGCCATTATCATGAACTTGCTCAGTTTATAAGTCAAGAGCTTACGTACTAATTCAGCCCAGGTTAATAGCTCGTAACTTATATTTTTCTTAATGAGAACGATTCTTAGAGATTAGAAATCTAGATCAAAAACTAAAAAGGTATCTTTGTGTTATTCAACTCTTTTTATTTTCACTTTGTAAATTTTCGTTTGGTATTTTTCTGAAAGTATTGAGGAACTTTTACCAGAGTAATTTGAATCTGCTGTACCTCTCAATTTGGATCGTGTTCAGCATGGACTGTCTGCTTCGAATAGGTCTCTGTTGTTGCACATCTGACTACCAGAAGAGGACTGGGGATGCTTAGATTCAAATGTGTGTGACTGCTATCATGTCGGTTGGGGTTCACTGATCTCCATGCGCGTGTATGTGCGTATGCTTGAGGCTGTTTGTGCATGTGTGGGTCTTCAGCGAATCGTACTCGCTATTTTGAGTTTGGGCGGAGCAGTTATTGGTCGTTGGCCGCATGTCCTTCATCGCCGTTAATAGTGTCAGCCCTATTTGGCTCTAACACACTACGCTTGAAGCTGTACAGTGGGTTGATCATCAATTTTTCGTTAGTTTATTCCACTTTCAACCACCTCGAGACAAAAAGCTATACTTTTAACATCCCTATTGATAAAATGTGTCTTCAACTTCTACTTCTGCCTTGTTGTTCTTGGTCCTTATAATTTAATCTATCTCTGTCTGCCCAATTAACTCCTCTTAAAATTTCGGAAGAAGTAATTGTGTGTGTACTCGCTTGTATGTGGTTGCACGGGAAGAATCTGTGACTTCTTCACTGGAGGTACTAGGTTGGCTCTCTTGGTTTCGAGAGCATTAACGTAACTCGTGTGTGTGTGTGTGTGTGTGTGTGTGTGTGTGTGTGTGTGTGTGTGTGTGTGTGTGTGTGTGTGTGTGTGTGTGTGTTTGTGTGTGTGTGTGTGTGACCTGAATTATTTTGCTGAAGCCGTCATGGTCAGTCTGTCCACTGAATACCTGTCTTGATCTTACCTATCAGCAGTATTTTTCCTCATTACCGTAATGTACAAAATAGTCACGAATGAAGGTAATCCATCTATACAACTGTCTTTCAATTCTTTTAGACGTTCTCAGAGTACATTAAGTTTTTTTTCATGTACATGGAAAGCATTTTACTTTTTCGAACCATTTAGATATGATCCGAGGAAAGGAAGGATAACACTAAATTCTTGAATCAAAAGCTCTTCATTAGCATCGTCACCCCCCCTTCCCTTCCTCCTTCCCTGTAAGGTAACTGTGTACAATTACAATTTGCTTCCAAAGGGCATTTTATTGGTCACTTCTTCATTGTGGCTGAAGGTTAGCGGGAACAAGTAAAACATGACACAAGGGTCTCAAAGCAAAGTTTCACAGTGTCATCTCTAGGTCAGACACAGACTCCAGCATGGGCGCTTCCTGTGGTCGTGTTTGCTTGGACCTCCTCCTCTTTTCTGCAACATTGCAAGCTCCTGATGTGTTAGTGCAACACGAAAGGCCAAGAGCTATGATTCAATTCCCACGTGGTTTTGCATCTAGTATCGCTGGTTCGCGATTTATATATATATATATAAATAAATAAATAAATAAATATATATATATATATATATATATATATATATATATATATATATATATATATATATATATATATATATATATATATATATATATATAATGTCGTGCCGAATAGGTAAAACTTGCGTTTTTGGCTTAAATAGAAACGTATTTCTTGTCGACAAGGGCAAGCGAAAATTTGTGTATGCAATAATTTTGCAAAAATCATTTTGAACCTAACGAAAAAAAAATATATTTCATTATTGTAAACTTAACTAAAATATATTTAATTGGATTAGGCTAAATTAATTTGCTCTTGTTATAATAAGGTTAGTTAAGTTTTCTAAGGTTCTTTTAGAACAAAATTATTATTTTTTACATTAACATAAATGGAAAAAAATATATCTTTAAACGTATAAAAGAAAATTTTAGAAAGGACTTTAATTTTAAATGAGTTCTTGCCAATTGACCAATTTTACCTATTCGGCACACATTGCTGTCGTATCTGAGGCCAATATGTGGTGTTAATATAATGCAGAGAATTCGTAGTTTGGAAATTAGGAGGAGGTGCGGGATTACCAAAACTATTATCCAGAGGGCTGTGGACGGGTTGTTGAGGTGGATCGAACTTGTAGAGAGGATGTAACAAAAAATTATTTCGAGAGTGAATAAATCTGATGTTGATGGAAGGCGGGGAAAAGGTCGGCCTAGGAAAGGTTGGAGGGAGGGGGTAAAGGAGGTTTTGTGTGCGAGGGGCTTGGACTTCCAGCAAGCATGCGTGAGCATGTTAGATTGGAGCGAATAGAGATGAATGGTTTTTAGACCTTAACGTGCTGTTGGAGTGTGAACAAAGTAACAATTATGAAGGGATTCAGGGAAACCAGCTGGCCGGACTTGAGTCCTGGAGATGGGCAGCACAGTGCCTGTACTATGAAGGAGGGGTGTTAAAGTTGCAGTTTTTTCATTGAAATGCAAGACAGTGATGGAGTAAATGATGGTGAAAGTTTCTTTTTCCTTGGTAGGAAACAGCCGATGTGTTAATAAATTATATATATATATATATATATATATATATATATATATATATATATATATATATATATATATATATATATATAGAGAGAGAGAGAGAGAGAGAGAGAGAGAGAGATAGAGAGAGAGGGGGAGAGAGGAAAACTGATCGCCGATATTCTTTAAAATTAGTTTATAAGTTAAATTTATGAGCCCTCTTCACTATTGACTTACGGTCATAAGTGGAGCATTTGTCCGCAAAATAATTGATTGTCTGGAGGCGGACGGGAAGATTCGTTAAGTGAATAATGGTGATGATTAAGTTTCTTAATTCAGAAGGAACAATAAAAATGAGCTCAGGAAAAAAAATATTTTAAACTATTTTAACTTGCTATAATGTACTGTATTAAATACTGAGTGTTGTAACATGTTTATTGATGTTAATATAATTTAAATTACTATAATATGTTTTCATTCATTTTCCTAGAAAAGAAATGAAACAGAAAAAGCAAAATTTATTTAATTTTCCTATGCACAGCATAATCTTTGAAAAACCTAAATATCGCATTTTAAATCTCACTGCGGCACTAGCTTATATTATTAAAAAATAAAAACTATGACAACATTTACGATGTTTTGGATATAGTATGTATTAAAGAAACAAGGCTGTTATATATAGCATATAATGCAGTAATATCAATGGTCTTAGACACAGCATATACTGCAGTAACATTATTGGTCTTAGATACAGCATATACTGCAGTAACATTATTGATCTTAGACACAGCATATACTGCAGCAACATTATTGGCCTTAGACACAGCATATACTGCAGTAACATTATTGATCTTAGACACAGCATATACTGCAGCAACATTATTGGCCTTAGACACAGCATATACTGCAGTAACATTATTGGTCTTGGATACAGCATATACTGCAGTAACATTATCGATCTTAGACACAGCATATACTGCAGCAACATTATTGGCCTTAGACACAGCATATACTGCAGTAACATTATTGGTCTTAGATACAGCATATACTGCAGTAACATTATTGATCTTAGACACAGCATATACTGCAGCAACATTATTGGCCTTAGACACAGCATATACTGCAGTAACATTATTGGTCTTAGATACAGCATATACTGCAGTAACATTATTGATCTTAGACACAGCATATACTGCAGCAACATTATTGGCCTTAGACATAGCATATACTGCAGTAACATTATTGGTCTTAGATACAGCATATACTGCAGTAACATTATTGATCTTAGACACAGCAAATACTGCAGCAACATTATTGATCTTAGACACAGCATATACTGCAGTAACATTATTGGCCTTAGACACAGCATATACTGCAGTAACATTATTGATCTTAGACACATCATATACTGCAGTAACATTATTGGCCTTAGACACAGCATATTCTACAGTAATATTGAAGGTTTTAGATGCAGGATATGTTACAGCAATGTTAGTCGTCTCTGATACAGTCGAGTCAGCTGCTGGCCCGCCTCTTCGCTGGCCCTTACTAAGTCCAATCTCTCCCTGCTCCAAGAGCTTTAGTGTGTGTGTGTGTGTGTGTGTGTGTGTGTGTGTGTGTGTGTGAATGTGTCCTTTGAGTGTATGTATGCATGTCTGTCCGTCTCTCTCTTCCTACCAATTTCCTGTACATGATGGGGTTGGCCTTGTGAGTGAGGTCCTCACAGCATGTGTGGATTTATCACATAAGACTGACACAGTCTCACAAGGGCGAGAGAGCGAGTGCTCTAGTTAATATATCAAGGATTTCTGGCTCGTTGATCAGAAAACCCAAGATGGCTACAGGTTGGTGGAGGAGGCTGAGATGGCAAGTGTATGGAAAGAAACATGAAACAGTGAAAGATTTTATTTGAAGAACGTTTCGCCCGATCGAAGTTTCATCCTCTCGGCCGAAACGTCGCTATGATTATGGTTTATAGGTTTCAAGAGTCTCTTTATCACAAGTGGGTTTATCTCGTCCCCATTAAGAAGGCTAATGCCAGTTAGTGTCTTCCGATCGGGAGAAAACGAACGTTATAAGATCGTATGCCTTTGTATAAGGTCATATGCCTTTGTATGTTTCATTAATGTCGAATAATTAAACGATAATGTAAATAACATGCGTTAATTTATTCGACCTTAACCTAAGCTAACCTAACCTAATCTGTAGTAACCTAACTTAATCTAATAGAACCAAAGCTAATAGAAAATAATATAATTAAATTTCTGAAATATGCTATATTAGGCAAAACTATACGAGTTTCAGTTCTTATAAAATGCACGCTTTAACTGGAGAACAGATTGGTTGCAGAAAACATTTCAGTCATCAAACTTATATAGAGGAAATGATTATCTACTTCTGTCTAGATGGAGAACTATGAAATCGTACCAAATGGTTGAAACATAGTAAAATTGGTTCTCCCTTAACCCTTCGTATGCACATCATGATGACAGAGAATAAATGACCTAACCTTGTCAATAACAAACTTTACAATACATCAGGAATTGCATAAGGATTTAACCTAGTATATGCTAGTGCCTAAGTTATATATGCATTTTGTTTGCAGGGTGTCTTAAAGCGCATCAGGAGATTAGGCTGGATATGCACGGCAACAGATATATGTAAAATATCCTCCACCTCAAGATACCGCAGCTTTGTATAGTATTAGAAATACCAGCAGACATTCATCGAAGCTTAAATCGATCATGCGAATCCGTTTAATGATGAAGAAGTCTCCTTTATTACTTTTCCTCCACTCCTTCCCTCTCTCCCCAGCATTTACACTAGGATCTACCAGAGAAGGTACCCCAAATGTAGGTGTCTCCACACCCCCAAACACACTATTTAACCTGCCTCGACACCAGGGTACACCAGGATGCACCAGGTGTGGCAGTCCTCTCCACACAATCAACACAGTCATCACAGTAATGTTAGACTGTGCACATTGCTGCAGAGTATCCCCTCTCACTCTGTGTGTGTGTGTGTGTGTGTGTGTGTGTGTGTGTGTGTGTGTGTGTGTGTGTGTGTGTATGAGTGTAGATGAATGGTTCAGAGAACCGACAAGTTGATAAATTAGACACATGTACAACACTTGAGTATCTTTAATATTAATAAAGGGAATTCTTCACTTGCCTAACCCTACTTCCAGATTGGACAAATGTGATACCACCTACGACTGCTGCACCTCTCCTGTCTGCGGTATATAAGCTACTTCTCTGCAGATATGCTGTATTCTTTTCAAGATTGATGGACTGACCACATCGACTCAAGACTGAGGGACTGATTACCTCAAACTACTCCTGTTCTTCACCATTCTCCTTTGCATGGACTGATGAAGCCACTGTGTGCCGATACGCTTCCTCATTAAAGATACTCAAGTGTTGCACATGTGTCTAATTTATCATATATATATATATATATATATATATATATATATATATATATATATATATATATATATATATATATATATATATATATATATATATGTAGTGCCGAATATGTAAAACTGGTCAATTAGTAGCAAGAACTCGTTTAAAATTAAGCCATTTCTAAAAGTTTCTCTTGTACGTTTAAAGATATATTTTTTCATTAATGTTGATGTAAAAATTATGATTTTGCACCAGAAGAATCTTAGAAAACTTACCTAACCTTATTATAACAAGCATAATTTATTTTCCCCTAATCCAACTAAATATATTTTAGATACGTTTACAATAATTTAATACTAAACAAACACAACGAAATATTTAGCCAAGATCGCAAGTTCTGCCTATTGGGCACGACATATATATATATATATATATATATATATATATATATATATATATATATATATATATATATATATATAAATTGTTTATCTTCAGTGTCATCTAATCTGACTTTTGGAATGTTTTTCCTGTGTTCCCGTCTGGCTATCTCTTAGCTTGCCTGCCTGCCTCTCATCTCTTGGCTTGCTTGCCTCTCATCTCGCCTGCTTGCCTGACTGCCAACCTACCATCCTGAATGTTTACGTCTGCCTGCCTACATTTAAACACTGATAAGTGGGAGTGGTAGGATCCATAATAACAGTCGTAATAGTAGTAAAAGTAATAAAAGCGGCAGTAGTAGAAATAAAGGGTGTTGTAGTGGGTGATAAATGTGATAAAAGATTTACCTGAACAATAATATTAATTATAAAAATAAAATTGATAATGTTATTCCTAATAATAATAACGCCCTCGTTAAAGAACTATATAAATCAAGAGAAACTAGGAAGAATTTGAAGATGAAAAAGATGAAGGAAAAAGAGAGAGAAGGCAGTAGAGAGGGAGAATCAGAAAATAAATGAAACGTATAATAGGGGTGTCAACATCAGATAATAATAGGCGCAGTAATAATGGTCACACCATAATAAATAACAGCAGAGCTCAATACAAAAAACATTAAGTACTGGGTAGTGTATTGTCACAGGGACACCCCTTGTCTCTCCTTGTCTCTCTCTCTCACTCTTTCTCTTTCTGACTTTATCACTGTTTCTGGCTCTGTCTCGAGTTCTGTCACTATCAGATCCTACTTTTCTCTGTGTTCCTAGTTATTTTTCTCTCCTTTGACCCAGCATCAGTACCTGTGCTTTTTAAGTATCTGCCATTGTCTATATCTGTTTCTGTTTCGCCTCGCTTCAGACTCTGTCAACGTCATTGTTTCTGTATTCGTTAACGTCTCTGGGACATTTTCTTCATCTTTATTTCTCTCTCATACCGTACTTCTTATTTTTTCTCATAAGGGCCTCACAAAACCAAGAGACTAGAGTTGCTACTTCATGTTTAAAAGTCAGCATCCATTAGCCTGTTTCAGATCTGATCTCGACAACTTTTTATTACAGACATGATTTGTTAGTGAATGTTTAATTTAGTTTTTTAGCAAGATACATATGGGAAATAAGCGGAAGTTTAAGCTATCTGTAAAGAAGGGCTCTCGTTTGGTAAGCTTAACTGACTTTTGGAAAGCCTATTTTTTTTTTTTTTTGAAATACATATGCCAGTGTGAGATAGTTGCGGAATGCATGATTGCTAATCGAGTAATTCCCTTCAGAAAGATACATGCAGAGTCAAGCTGAGGATGGTTGACCGTCTTGTGGTATAACAACCCTCTTCTGGATATGCAACAAGTTGGGACATACTAGGAGATTTGAGAATATGAATTGTTGTAAAGGCAGGTCCGGTTAGGCCTGGTCTTCTCATCTAAAAGCCGGATATACTATGGGGTCATCCGAGGTATGTGAATATTCAAGATTAGAAATACATTTCGCCTCATTTATAATTTTCCAGCCACAGTTGAGCAAGAACGAGTTACACTACATACTCATTTTCCCCATTCCAGTCTTTTATTACCATACTATTTTTCCTTCTCATTTGTTGTTTATATTCCACTTCCCTTTCGGCTCTTTTCACGTCCCTTTCAGTTTGAGCCAGCTTTCTGAATACTCTTCTCTCCTACTCTCCATACCATCCATCTTTCCATCCTTTTCTTTCTCAAGACCATTATTTACTATGTCAGGACCATCTAGGCAGGTGCAAGCCTTGGGTAAGAGGACCAATGTGGGCTACAGGTGGGTGTGAGTGTCTCATCCTGGTCTCCTGTGTAGGTGAATATAAATGTTTTTTTTTTTGTACTACATCCTGGTCTCTCTCTCTCTCTCTCTCTCTCTCTCTCTCTCGCTCTCTCTCTCTCTCTCTCTCTCTCTCTCTCTCTCTCTCTCTCTCTCATTGTAAGCACTTTGGAAAACTGTTACCCAGATTTGCTCATAACGCTTCGACTTTCGAAAACTGGGCTAAATCCTGTGTTTTGTAAAGGTTCCATTTCTTAATTATAATAAATAGGTCACTCTAGTACCTCTGTACCGCTATTCACATATTTGCAAAATTTCTTTTAGGTTTAATTTTGTGTCATATCCATTGTTTCTTCGCATATGCATTTATTGCGTTTCATGATAGCTAGAACAAGATGCCAATGAGAATAATAAGTCACGAAATGCATATTAAGTCTTTAAATCTGACTTAAGTTTCACACAGAATTGAGCCTCAGTTAATCTTTGTGAAGCTTAACTTAGAAAAGTGTTTAACCCGTAAACGGTCCAGGCAGATCTACGTTCACATGTATAGTGCTCCAAAAGTAGATCTACGTTTTTTTTTTTTTTTACATATTTTCAAATATAACAAAAAAAAAGTAGATCAAAGTTTTTTACACATTTTCAAATGTAGAAAAAAAAGATCTACTTCTTTTACATACTTTCAAATGTTGAAAAAACGTATATATACGTTTGGACCGTTTACGGGTTAAAATAAATATTGGTTCTGCATTAGTTGTTTCTGCAGCTAGTTCGTTTCGTATTTCAGGTCACTTGAAGATTTAACGCCTTAATACAAGCTTGCAAGTGGCGAGATGTGCGGATGTCAACACTTATAGGTAATAATAGGGCCAAGAAAATGAGAAAAAAAGGGCCAAGAAAATGAGAATAATGAAAGGGCCAAGAAAATGAGAGTAAAAGGGCCAAGGAAATGAGAATAATAAAAGAGCCAAGAAAATGAGAATAATAAAAGGGACAAGAAAATGAGAATGTAAGGGCCAAGATAATGAGAATAATAAAAGGGCCAGGAAAAACAGAATAATAAAAGGACCAAAAAAATGAGAACAACGAAAGGGCCAAGAAAATTAGATTAGTCAAAGGGTCAAGAAAATAAGAATAAAAGGGCCAAAAAAAGGAGAATAAAAGGGCCAAGAAAATAAGATTAAAAGGGTCAAGAAAATGAGAATGATAAAAGGGCCAAGAAAATGAGAATAATAAAAGGGCCAAGAAAATTAGAATAGTCAAAGGGTCAAGAAAATAAGAATAATAAAAGGGCCAAAAAAAGGAGAATAAAAGGGCCAAGAAAATAAGAATAAAAGGGCCAAGAAAAGGAGAATAAAAGGATCAAGAAAATGAGAATAATAAAAGGGCCAAGAAAATAAGAATAGTCAAAGGGTCAAGAAAATAAGAATAATAAAAGGGCCAAGAAAATGAGAATGATAAAAGGGCCAAGAAAATGAGAATAATAAAAGGGCCAAGAAAATGAGAATAAAAGGGCCACGAAAAATGAGAATAAACTGATGAGCAGAAAAAGTGAAAAGAGAGGACGAGATGAATCGTAAAGAAGGAAGTAAAACAAAAAATATATCTCCAACAGGGTGTCTCCCCCACCGTGAAAGCGATACATATTCGAGGTGGGAAGATGAATGGTAATGGTGGCGGCCGGCAGGCACGGCTCGCATTGCCCGCCACTTGTTAATTGTCTAGGTAATATATAAGGCTTTATTAAGATGAATCACCAACTCCACGCTGGCAATGCCCAGCCATCAACGTAAAGAAACAATTTGTTTAGCTCGTTGATATATATATATATATATATATATATATATATATATATATATATATATATATATATATATATATATATATATATATATATATATATGTTCCTTGACAATGTGAGTAGTCACGAAAGCGCTTGGAATTTCACTACTCTTTCACAGTGGTTGTTTTGCATATTTTAAAATCACCTGTTTACCGTGATCTTATTGTGTATATATATATATATATATATATATATATATATATATATATATATATATATATATATATATATATATATATATATAAACGCGTCTGTTTACTCAGATGTGCCCATATTTACCAATAGATGCGAGTAAATTATTCTTTTGACTAGCTAAAACCAAGGAAATTTGTTACATGCAAATCTGTTATTGAAAAAAGTATAAAAAATGTTTGATAAAGAGAAGAGATTGTGATCTAAACACTTGTCGAGAACTTTATTAATTTGTTGCTGTCACACTAAATCAGTTATGAAAACCAAGTTATCTATTTTCGTGGATTAAAATAGCCTTTTCTGGTGGTATTATGTGCTGTCTTAATGACCGTTTTGTAGACCAAAGGTTTTCAACTTGAGGTAATTGTTCAACATATATAACAAAATTAGTAAGATTTATACGTGACATCTATTCAATAATCATCCCAGGTTTATGAGTGTGGTGTTAGGTCCCTCTCAGGGTATCCTGAGAGAGACACCTGTATGTTAGAAAGACACATGCGGTAACCAGGACATTTATTAAGATGTTTCACTCACCAGGGCGAAACTCCAGTGAATGTCCTAGACATCACATATGTTTTTCTTACTTTAAGGTCTCTGTGTTGTCGAGGAGCATCACGATCCCTGGAATGTTGAGGCCACAGGGTAGCTGTATTGTTGTGAGGCCCCAGGATAGCTGTACTGTTGAGGCTTCAGGGTAGCTGTACAGTTGTGAGGCCTCAGAGTAGCTGCACTGTTGGGTAACCCCTAGGCAGCTGTGCTGTTGTGAGGCGTCAGGCTTCTTGAGAAGCTCCCTCGACAACGTCAGTAATTGAAGTGCAGTCGAGCATGTCTGGAACGGCTTTTCTGCCACGACGCTCTTTTACGTGCTTCAAATCATTGATGAATACATCTTCAGAAATATCTCTGCATGTCACGGAGTCCACCGGGCAGGAGAAAAGTCAGTGTCCTTCTTCCAACAGAGACCTTTACCCAATGATTCTTAGTGCTTGCTTTCTTAGAAGATTCTCTGATTTTCTAAAGAACCTGAATCACCCAGAGCCTACTGGGTCAGGCACCTGGGTACGATTAGCGGACAGGTTCGAATCTCCTTCACTGCCTGCGCTTGACTATCCCCACTGGTTTGGCTCTTCGTGAAATATAATCTTCAATGATTTTCTAAAGGATTACGTAAAATAAGTAGGGGATTTACAGCGATTACTAGTATTTACTAAGGATTTCACGTAATTCGTGATTTCACAAATTTACCGTAACATTTACTTATTAGCAGGATTTAGGAGCGAAATATTGACAACTTGTCACAGAAGACATATGTGCAAAACAATCTTTCATTGTGAAAACGTTTCACTTTGTGGAAATGTTTTTCAAGTCATAAAGAGCGAAACGTTGTCACACAGCTTATACGTCCATTTCTATATAATAACAGTTATATGAAGCCTAAAATCCAGGATAAATGTTTTCATTGAAGTGAAGGACTACGAATTTTTGCACAAACAGCAAGACCCATAATTCACACAAGAACTGTATATAAATCACACATAAATAGTATGTCTCTTTCTCGTAATGATAAGCTTAGATAATAATTTTGCTTTTAATTGCTAGTTATATCTATATCTGCAGATATTTAGAGCGACGTATAATGAGGAAAATACCTGTTGTGCTATATTTTACGCCTGTGATCACCTTGTGCACTTCTCATACACGGTAATTACTAGCACCTGATTGACATTTAAATGATGTTATAATAAGTAGGTATACGTGCTATAAAGGGAATATATATATATATATATATATATATATATATATATATATATATATATATATATATATATCTGTTTGCTTATATTTATGAATATACATGCACACTTGTGTGTTTATGCTGATGCATACCCTCACCTACTCACGTGTGCGAATGTAGTGCTGGGTGCGTGTGTATTTGTATGTGCTTATTCACATGTACATTTACGTGTGTGTACTCACCTATTTGTACTCGCCTATTTGTGGTTGCAGGGGTCGAGTCTTAGCTCCTGGCCCCGCCTCTTCACCGGTTGCTACTGGGCCCTCTCTCTCCCCGCTCCATGAGCTTTATCAAACCTCGTCTTAAAACTGTGTATGGTTCCTGCCTCCACTACGTCATTTTCTAGGCTATTCCACTGCCTGACAACTCTATGACTGAAGAAATACTTCCTAATATCTCTCTGACTCATTTGTGACTCGGTGTACAGTGTCTTGAACGATTCCTTACTAAGGTATCGGAATGCTGTTCTCAGGTTTGCCAGGCGCCCATATGCTGCAGCAGTTATCTGATTGATGTGTGCTTCTGGAGACATGCTCGGTGTTATACTCACCCTAAGATCTTTCTCCTTGAGTGAGGTTTGCAGTCTTTGGCCACCTAGCCTATACTCTGTCTGTGGTCTTCTGTGCCCTTCCCCTATCTTCATGACTTTGCATTTGGCAGGATTAAATTCGAGAAGCCATTTGCTGGACCAGGTGTCCAGTCTGTCCAGGTCTCTTTGAAGTCCTGCCTGGTCCTCATCTGATTTAATTCTCCTCATTAACTTCACATCATCTGCAAACAGGGACACTTCTGAGTCTAACCCTTCCATCATGTCGTTCACATATACCAAAAATAGCACTGGTCCTAGGACCGACCCCTGTGGGACCCCGCTCGTCACAGGTGCCCACTGTGATACATCATTACGTACCATGACTCGTTGTTGCCTCCCTGTCAGGTATTCTCTGATCCATTGAAGTGCCCTTCCTGTTATATGCGCCTGATGCTCTAGCTTCTGCACTAATCTCTTGTGAGGAACTGTGTCAAAGGCCTTCTTGCAGTCCAAGAAGATGCAATCAACCCACCCCTCTCTCTCGTGTCTTCTGTTATTTTATCATAAAACTCCAGAAGGTTCGTGACACAGGATTTGCCTTCCATGAATCCGTACTGGTTGGCATTTATACTCTTGTTCCTTTCCAGGTTCTCCACCACTCTCCTGATAATCTTCTCCATAACTTTGCATACTATACACGTCAATGACACAGGTCTATAGTTTAGTGCATCTTTTCTGTCTCCTTTTTTAAAAATGGGAACTACATTTGCCGTCTTCCATACCTCAGGTAGTTGCCCAGTTTCCAGGGACGTGTTGAAGATTGTGGTAAGTGGCACGCACAACATATCTGCTCCCTCTCTAAGGAACCACGGGGAGATGTCCGGTCCCATTGCCTTTGAGGTATCGATGTCCCTTAGCAGTTTCTTCACCTCCTCCTCATCTGTATGTATGTCGTCCAACACTTGTTGGTGTATTCCTTGCTGGTGTCCCAATCTTGTCTGTCCCTCCAGAGTCCTTCCTGTCTCTACTGTAAATACTTCCTTAAATCTCGTGTTGAGCTCCTCACATACCTCTTGATCGTTTCTTGTGCGTTCTCCGCCTTCTTTCCTCAGCCTTATCACCTGGTCCTTGACTGTTGTCTTCCTCCTAATGTGGCTATACAGCAGTTTCGGGTCAGATTTGACTTTCGATGCTATGTCGTTTTCATACTATCGCTGGGCCTCCCTCCTTGTCTGTGCATACTCGTTTGTGGCTCTTCTTCTAATCTCCTTGTTTTCCTGGGTCCTATGCCTCCTGTACCTTTTCCATTCTCTGTTGCACTTAGTTTTTGCCTCCCTACACCTTTGGGTAAACCATGGACTCGTTTTGGTCTTCCTATTATTTCTGTTTCCCTTGGGAACAAACCTTTCCTCTGCCTCCTTGCACTTTGTTGCCACATATTCCATCATCTCGTTTACTGATTTTCCTACCATTTCTCTGTCCCACTGAACCTCCTGCAGGAAGTTTCTCATACCTGTGTAGTCCCCCCTTTTATAGTTTGGCCTGTCCCCTTCAGTTCCTGTTACCTTCTCCACTTGTAACTCTACTATATAATCAAAACTCAGAACCACGTGATCGCTAGCTCCAAGGGGCCTCTCGTAAGTGATGTCCTCAATGTCTGAACTGCTCAGGGTGAACACAAGATCCAGTCTTGCTGGCTCCTCCTCCCCTCTCTCTCTGGTTGTGTCCCTGACATGTTGATGCATGAGGCTTTCAAGTACCACATCCATCATCTTGGCTCTCCATGTTTCGGGACCCCCATGTGGCTCCAGGTTTTCCCAGTCGATCTCCCTGTGGATGAAATCGCCCATTACCAGTAACTTTGCTCTGCTCTAGTGAGCTCTTCTTGCCACCTCAGCCAGTGTGTCCACCATCACCTTGTTGTTTTCTTCGTACTCCTCTCTTGGCCTCCTGCAGTTCTGTGGTGGATTATACATCACTCCAATGACTACTTTATGTTCTCCGGACAGAATTGTACCTACAATGTAGTCTCTTTCTCCAATCATGTCCATGCCTTCCATTTCCTCAAATCCCCATCGGTGTTTCATGAGCAGTGCAACCCCTCCTCCCCCTCTACTCCTATCTTTCCTCAGGATCTGATATCCCGTTGGGAAGATTGTGTCTGCTATTGTCTCAGCGAGTTTTGTTTCTGTGACTGCTACGATGTCTGGGGATTTTTCACTGATTCTTTCGTTCCACTCCTCATGTTTATTCGTTATTCCATCCGCGTTTGTGTACCAAACTTTCAGTTTCTTTTCTATCATTGTGGTCCTGCAAGAATATTTGGGTTGGGGGAGCGAGAGCCTTGGTGACGGCCTATATGGGGCTGTGGTGTAGGTGGGGTTTGTGATGATGGGGGTGGGGTCAGAATGCCCATAAGGACAGATGTTGGGGTGAGGTTTGTGATATGGGGGTTGGTGGCAGAGGGAACAGTGAGTGGGTTGTAGTATAGGTTGCTCAGTTGCGTTGGGAATGTCGCGGTTGGAGTCTTTTGGTGGGAGATTCTGGGGGGTGTGTTTGCCCTTCCTCCTGTGTCTGGGTCCTGCTCATCTTCGTCATTGCCTCTCGTTCCTCCTTGCGTCTCTGTACCCTCTCTTTCAGTGTAGTCTTTTCTTCTTGTTTCTGTCGCGGTCGAGGTATACTCTCTGGTACCCCTCTTTGTCCCTCAGTCTTGCTTTCTCTTGCAGAATCCTGGTTCGAACTGATTCTTCCTTGAAAATTACTTTGACAGGCCGTATCCTTCCACTCGCAAACCACCCAATTCTCTGAAAATTTGTCACCTGGGTCATATCGCCCTCACCTATTGTTTTAATGATACCTTCAATCATTTTTTTCTCCTGTTTTATTTCTTCGAAGTTGTCCCCCTTGGCTTCTTGGAGCCCGTACACATAAACTGACCTCGCCCTTTCCTCCTCCCACTGAGTCTCCATCTGCTTCCTCTGAGGCATTTTATTTCCTTCCATTGACATGTTCTTGCCTTCAGTCCCTGTCATATCTGAAACTTCTATTCTCATTGAACTGTCTTTCATGACCAGCTGTCCCTTGCTATTGCAGTTGGCTGTTAGAATCTCTGCATATAGCATACCTTCATTGTCTTCGGACCTGTCATTTGATCTTAGTGTGCTCCTCGTCTTTTCCCTGGCCCCACGTGGGTCTGATAGGGCCTTCGCGTACGGCATGTCTCCTTTGTTGCTTACCGTCCCCTTGTCTGCGCCTGACATTGAATTTCCTGATGTCATATCTGAATTGTCATTTGTCTCTCTAATCTGTTTCAGGCTTTGCAGTTTCTCTTCTAAGCACTGTATCCTAGCTTCTGCTGCTAAGACCTGTACTTCCCACTTCCTGCACTCTTCAGCTATCTGCTCCTCCATTTTCTTACCAAGCTCTACTATCTTCCTTCCCCACTCTTCCTCCCTTTTTTGGAGCTCTAACTCCCAGTCTTTCCTCCCTGGTTCGTCCACCAGATCTCTGGTTTTCCGTCCTCTAGGGCCACCCATTTTTTTTTTTTTTACCACAGACAGAAGGCTAGAGGAGGGAGAGGGTGAGAGGGGGAGAGAGAAAGGGTAGAAAGAGGGAGAGAGAGGAGAGAGTATGAGGGTGAGGGATAAGACCAAGGGGGAGAGAGAGAGAAGTGTGAGGGGGGAGAGAAAGGGTAGAGAGAGGGAAAAAGGAAAAAGAGAGGGAGAGAGATAGAGAGAGAGAGAGAGAGGGAGAAAGGAGGGTGAGGGAAAAGGCTATGAGAGAGAGAAATGCGAGGGAGGGGTAGAAATATAGAAAAAGGGAGATGGAGAGAGAAGCCTAAAGAGAGAGAGAGAGCAGGGTGAGGGATAGGGTTATGGGAGTGAGAGAGAGAGAGAGAGAGAGAGAGAGAGAGAGAGAGAGAGAGAGAGAAAGAGAGAGTAGGGGGTAGGGGAGGGAAAAAGGCTATGAGAGAGAGAAACGCGAGGGAGGGGGAGAGAGAAAGATAGGAGGGAGGAGGGAGTGAAGGCAAGAGCGGGGGAGGGGAAAGGTGTGTGGGGGGTGAGGGGACGCGGTCAAATTCCAAGGATCAGCTGTGTGAATGAGTGGGTGTGTGTGTGTACTCACCTAGTTGTACTCACCTAGTTGAGGTTGCGGGGGTCGAGTCCGAGCTCCTGGTCTTCAATCGCTACTTCACTCTCCCTGAGCCGTGAGCTTTATCATACCTCTGCTTAAAGCTATGTATGGATCCTGCCTCCACTACATCGCTTCCCAAACTATTCCACTTACTGACTACTCTGTGGCTGAAGAAATACTTCCTAACATCCCTGTGATTCATCTGTGTCTTCAGCTTCCAACTGTGTCCCCTTGTTACTGTGTCCAATCTCTGTGTGTGTGAGTGAGTGTGTGTGTGTGTGTGTGTGTGTGTGTGTGTGTGTGTGTGTATGTGCGCATGTGCAATAATAACACTCCACCGTGCTTAGCGGACGATTCTGTAGAGTTTTGACTTGAAAAAATCTAGCGTTCAGTGTCTTTAAAACATTCGTTTTTTCAGGGGTTGGTTCTGCTGGTAATGTCGTGGATACCAATATTCTGAAGTAAATTAAACTCGCACAAGATATTCCACAATGAGAGGAATCACGGTATATTTAAAATTTCAGATGAAAATGTCTCCTAAACATCTAAATGGAATTCCATTGAAAAAAAATTACATGGTGTAATTTTAAGAGTTAAAAGTTTTAAATATTTCAGTTTGATAAACTATTTTTTTTTTTAGCCCAGAGGAGTAAGTTTGATACCGTAAAAATAATGTTAGCTAATTAAAGACTACAAAGCCAAATAAATGGTAAATTATCTTATACGTATGACACATATATGTAATAGGTTTGAAACTGACCAGAAGAAGCATTCTCCAGATACTGTACGGAATTCCGATAATCCATTTTTTTTTATCAATGTTAGTATGATGATAAACTTGCAGTTTCGCAGCCAAAACTTCATTATCATCATTATTCTTATGAAATGCATCAGAATTAAAGGTATCCAACCAAAGCTTTCTTAATTCATATTATATAATTATCACAATTTGTTATTTAAAATCAGCAAATTAACACTCATGGAGGCCATAGCAACACTACCCATACGTTCACATCCAGCACTAAAAGTTTGAAGACAACCAAATGAATCATTCCCCAGTTATCTCACAATTATCGCTGCTTCTGATCTACTCAAGTTCATGCAAAGAAACTACAGAGTGCACCTACACATCCCGATAGTTCAGTGAACCTTGGTTTAGTAACAGCACTCTAGCATTAAAATTTTGAAGGCCATCGAATGAGGCATTCTCAAGTAATAATCTAAAACTCTGGAGGAAAACAACGCAACCCCTTAAAAGTAGCGCTTCAGGGATACCCGATGAATAAAACTGCAATGTTATATAATGGAAGAGAATAAGGGGGGAATGAGAGATGAGAAAATGAGAAGGTAACTATAGGTAGTGCGCTCTTTAATATTATTAGTTTCTTTGGCCTGGCTGGGACAGAAGAAAAGTAACACGTTGCAGCAGAACTCTTTATTAACACAACGTCTGGCTCTGTTTCGCTCTACACAGAGCCAAATGTTGTCCCGACAAAAACTTGCTTTGCAACGTATTTGTTTTCATTAATATCGGAAAAACACTGTTCATACTACTCACGAGGTGGCAGTGTTAAAAGTGAAAGGTAAAATCCTCTAGAAAATCAGCCGATATGTCTTTCATTGGGTTGGATTTAACATTTCCTTGCAAGGTTTAACGACTGTTTCTAGGTACAATAAACTATCTCGAAAATTGAAAGAAACTCCTCGTTGTATATTTCTTCCCTAAGTGAGACTCCACAGTAGCAGTCTTAATGTGGCTTAACCAAATTTTTTTCATGGTAGTGTTAAACTCGTAGGGATCCTATAATGCTTGGGTAATGAAAGGTAATCATGTTTTATTCAAGGAAGAGATCTCCAACGACTTATATCATTCACCGTTCACCAGAATCAAGGCACTCCTTGAAGGAAGATTTATCCGAAAGACTGAGGGATCCGTTCGGTGGGTGGTGGCTGCTCCTTCGGCTGATAACCAGGTTCAATTCTTTCTTTATACTTGTTAGCCAAATGTTTTGGGTGGCATTTGGGGAAAGAAGAACATGGGACTCAAATGGAAATAAACCACGGAAATTTATTTTCTTGTTTTACTCTAGGTAATCATTCCTCTGATTGCTCTTTCTTAGTCATCAAAACTGATAATAGTCGACACACTTGCCATGATACCTTGCTGCTGAATCACAATAATATTCAAGGCACTTATAGCACCTTCGGTAGAGGACACATTCAGTGCGCTGCCATTGTTTACCGGAGGTAAATACCAACTAGGGAATATACGTCAGGGAGCGAGTGAAGGACTTCCAAGTTAAGTCTACAACCCACGTCAGTTCCACTGCAGCAAATGCAGAGAAATTTATTTGGAGTAGCCTCTGGAAAGACTCTTCACATATTCTTTACTCAGCAAGTCAGTTCCAGTATAGGTTTACATACGATAACTTGAGAAAGCCTCTTCAGATCGGTTTCAAACTTTCCCCACTCGTGTATCCTACTTTATAAAAGACTGGAGGAGTTATGGAGTATGTAAATGCCATTTTTTATTGAAATCTGGAAATTATTTTGTGTAATAACTATATAAAGACTCTTCTGATTGGCATCAGGTTTAAGAAGTTATATTTAACCACATTAAAACCGTATGTCGTATTCTGTACTATTCCAGCCCCAGGGAACTGGAGCTAATCGAGCCAAATCCAAGGAAGAGAAATAACTCAAATTCCTCTGATCAAAATACCTTCATCAACATCAAAGAGCATCTTGCTATCAGTAAGAGACAATCCTTCGCCCTTATAGATTAATCAACATGTATTCATCAACTTTCACTGAGAGTATAAATTCAATCTCAGCTTAAATAAGATTTGGATAGTGCTTATTGAAAAACATGATTAGCATATAGGGTAAAAACAAATATCCATTACTTAATGAGCTTTAGGATGACTTGGAAGCAGCGAGATTGTATCACCGGGTTACTAGAAGCTCGTTACAGGCAGATGCAGACTCACAGGGATGCTTAAGAAATCACTTTCGCCCTAGTTATTGCCGCTCTGGAAGGTGATACTTCTAGACAAGGTCCATCTGGACTAGTTCACACTCACACTGGTTTTGTCGTTCTTTCAATTTGTTCACACAAACAAATTTATTACGTAATGTAAATTTTATTAGTGTTTATTTATATTATAATTATTACCATTATTGCTATTTTATTATTATTATTATTATTATTATTATTATTATTATTATTATTATTATTATTATTATTATTATTATTATTTTACTCAAATTTGTATCGTACAGCTGACAAGGAAAATGCAAAATACCTGAATTTACTTCTCGATGCAAAAAAAAAAAAAAATGCAATTATATTGTCTCAGTAAAAGCTGAACTCTAAATTCTTAACTTTTAATTATGTTAATTTTAGTGTTTATTGATAATCTTGACCTGGATTTCCAGCAAGATTTTAAACATGTTCTTTGAACCTTCTGGTTTTGCCAGGAAATGAGTACAAAGGCGTTCTGCCAATAAAAAAAAGAAAGTGAGAAGACACAGGTGCTGAGCAAACTTTGTCACAATGTTTTTCTCGGTGTAGAGAGCTTTATCAAGTCCTAGTGTATCACAGTGTCACAAATGCATGTTGTGAATTTACGTCTTTTCTTCTTTCGACAGGAAGGTAGACTGTCTTCACTGGAGAAAGAGGATTATTATTAGTAGTAGTATTAGTATTTTATTTACTGTAGAGTGCTCAGGTCGTAAAGGATATATAGCTTCTGAACAATGATGGTAATCAAGTTTAATTTATGGAAAGCAAGGGTAGCTTAAATTCCTTGGAACAAGAATCCTCCAGCATCTCCAGTAGGTATCCCTCTTGAAGGACGTAGAGTTGCGTGTGTCCCGTGTTGAACTGTCTTATCTGGCAAGGCCCTTCAACAAGTTCTTAGTGAATATTCCACGAAGCATTGCAGCATGTTTGCATAAGATAATACTATCCACCGACGCAATCTCAAGTAGTGTGGGTTTTCGGCCTTGTCTGTCTGCTGAATGTTTGTGAACCTTGCACAAGACCTGCCTTGCTCACTGTCTTCCCTGACATAGAGGGCTGTACTAAGAATTCGACAAAGTTATATATATTTTGGGAGAGAATTTCGTAAATGAATAATATTTGTATCGTCAGAGAAAGTTGTGAAAGGTATACAGTACGTCAAGACTGTGTGAATTCAGATAAGATTCAATTTAGATATGTGGTCATGGACCAAAGTTTATTTAATGAATATACTTGATTTTTTATACAAGTTGTGAAGTGAATCTATAATGCACTTGTTAATGTTACTCAATGTTAATCTCATCTTGGCAAACGTGTGTTAGTAAAGTAGAACTTCAATGATTTAAACATTCTAGTAACGACACTGAAGACTAGATACTAAGACGAAGTGCAGATATTACTGAAGTAGAGACACAACAGCAGCAGAACGAGTTTTCATTGTTAAAACGTATTGCACTTTGTAGAGCTTAATCAGACAAATGATAAAGCTCTATATGGAACGAAACTTTATCACCCCCCCCACACACAGACACAGACACACACACACACACACACACACACACACACACACACACACGCCCAAGGTCCCCGGTGACCTAGTTATGACTAGCGAAGAGGCGGGGCCAGGAGCTGTGAATCGACCCCTGGAACCACAAATAGGTGAGTACACACACACACACACACACCAGCCATGTCCTACCGAAGCAGGATGGACAAGGAAAGGCAAAACTCTATCATCGTCACTCAGTCACTGTCTTGCCAGCAGGACTGACATCATATAACAGATGACCCTCCGAACTGGAACATCCCCACCCCACCCTCAGAATGCAAACCTAATATTTTCTATCTACAGGACCCTGGTTTGACTTGATGGTATTCCTGATAACATTAAAAAGTGTTTCCTTGCTCACATTGCGACACCACGTCAGCTCATATAAAACCAGTTACTTCCACTTCTATCTAATGTCTTCACGCAAGCCTGTCGAATGTTCAGGTTCCAAGCACTCAAAACCTCATTTAACCTTTCTAACCCCTACCCTTCTTTCCCTCCGCCCAAGAATTATAAACCCATCAAATCCTTTACCCTCCTTCAACCTCTCAGCCCTCTGAATAATGCTTTGGATAACCTCGCACCGACGAAGCTCCGAATTCTCTGCATAATATTCACACCACTCATCGCCCTCGTATCCGACGTCTCCGTTGCCTCCTGCCTGCTCCTCGTTGCAACGTTTACAACCCATGCTTAACACCCATATTACAAAATTGATACCACTATACTCTAGTATATATAGACCAGCAACATGATCGATCAGACCAGGAACCAGGAATCCTGGTCTGGCACGGTGCTGTGGGGTCTGTGACCTTCGGAAGCATGTTATCCCAACATATCTTAGTTCCAATCACATATATCAGAAAACAAGGGACCAAATACTAACTGCTACAATTCAAAAGTTACCCACAACTGGGTGAGGGGAATTTAGGCAACGTTTAGGACCTATATCATGTTAGTGATTGCATGATAGTCGAGAATAGACCAAAACATTAGTTTTTTTTCCAACTGTGAATTAGTTTTGTGTCGTGTATTTTCTTTATAAAAATATTCTACATTAAGTGAAGGCAGATAGTGAAAGGAAAGGAAATAGATGGCCTTGAATTTATCTCCGGTGCGGGCGAAACGTTGTTAAATATCTTACTCTCTGCCTTAGATTCACCAAGAGTACGACATTTGAGGTTTCAAGTACGTTTTACAGTTTTTTTGTGGGAAGGCTTCTTATAGAGGGAGGCGGAGTCACCTGTCACTCCGAGCAGTGACATCTGCTGTCACTTGTAAGACAGACACCCGAGGCCCTAAATCCACACTACTGTCTTCTTTTAATTGTTGTGCAAACCATCGGCTGCTCTGCCGATACTCTCGAAAAAAATAAAATATATTACTTTGAGAGAAAAATTAAAAAAAATAGAGGGTGGAAAAACACTTAAATCCAGTGACACAGAGAATAGTAGAATGTCATGTGAAGAGCAAAACTTAACTTATAGACAACATTTCGCGTAAACAGGGCTGTTTCGAGCTAAATGTAGTCTATAAATATAGGTTAGCTTTGCAACTAGTGTATAGTATCGGCAAGTCTTGCCTCTACAATATTGCAAGAATCGAGTAACATTCATTAATGCCTGAAACATCGCGGTAATCCAGTTGCCTTCTAGGATTGCAGAAGTTATTTATTTTACAATTTTTTGTTCTATATATTACTGCAATATTCCATCAAAGAGCTCATATTTGGTAATACAAACAGGCATTATAAAAAATTGAAGCAGTATTTTGTTTAAATGAGAATGTGACTGTATGCGTTACTTAAGCTTTTGTTGAAGATTGAGACACTTATGCAGCATATGGGAATCTTTATTCAGGAAACGTTTCGCCACACAGTGGCTTCATCAGTCCAATACAAAGAGGAAGGCGTAAGGAGAGGAGGAGTATGAGGTAATCAGTCCCTCAGCCTGGAGTCGATGTGTTCAGTTCATCAATCTTGTAGAATGTACAGCATAGGGCCGTAGACGTGGCTTATATACTGTAGTGAGGTGACTTGAAGCAGACGGAGGCGGGATCATAGTGGTATCATCCACTAGTCGAAGTAGGTCTTTGTACAAAGAATTCTTCAACGCTTGTTCAACCTTTGGACAAAGACCTACTTCGACTAGTGGATGATACCACTATGATCCCGCCTCCGTCTGCTTCAAGTCACCTCACTACAGTATATAAGCCACGTCTACGGCCCTATGCTGTACATTCTACAAGATTGATGAACTGAACACATCGACTCCAGGCTGAGGGACTGATTACCTCATACTCCTCCTCTCCTTACGCCTTCCTCTTTGTATTGGACTGATGAAGCCACTGTGTGGCGAAACGTTTCCTGAATAAAGATTCCCATATGCTGCATAAGTGTCTCAATCTTCAACTTGTCGGTTTTTCAAACCATTCATCACATTAAGCTTTTGTATTGGATGTGGAATAGGATCCTTAAAGGCTGGAGCGAGCAGAAGACTGGATCCCATGTAAATGCTGCGGCAAGAAGACTGGATCCCATGTAAATTTAGTGCTCAAGATCATTGTGTAGTGTGAATACTATGCAGAGAAGAAGGAAAGCGAAAATTAGAATACAATATAAAACTGTGAAAAGAATTATTCGGAAGAGGAAAGAGGTCATGTTGAGTTTTTCAATGTATAAAGGGTGGATCAAGACAGGCTAATTATGAGTGGTAAAATCTGAAGAAGTCTGAAGGAGGTGTAGGGGACATCTCAGGAAAAGTTGAGTGGACATAAGAATATAAGAAAGGAGAGATCGGGGCTTGAGCATCTAGCATGGGCGTGTTAGGCGAGTCTATGCAAGAGATTTTTGGATCTGATTATGACTTGCACTTGAGTTATTTATAAAAGCTTATTCCTTGGGCAACATTGATAATGGGTTGGGCGAATATTTTTGTTAGTGTCTGCCAAGTATAGGCCAGTAGGCCTACTGCAGTGTTCCTCCTTTCTTAGGTTCTTATGTTATAATGTGACCATGGTGCGAAATACGGGGCCTTAAACCTAGAAATATTGCGATTCTTTGAGTAAGATGATCGTTGTATCCATGAACTTCGTGAAAACACATGAAGCGAGTGATGGTGAATGATTTCTTCTCTGAGTTCCCATGTCTATGCAAAATAAATAAAGCTATCGACTCCGGGTTGAGCCTCTACATTATACACATTGAGTATCCTCTCGTTTCAGTCACCAACACCACTACCTTAGCAAATCAATAGCATGTAGATAGGGCAAGTCTGTATTAAAATAAAGCGACATTTCGCCCAGTGAGAGCTTTATAAAGCTAGCAAAGAGCAAAGTTCTGTTTTTCTAATGAAGACTTCCTCTGTCCACGTATTCTTTTCTTTCTGCGTATCAGCTCACGGAAAAAACTTTAGAGTAACATAATACACAAACTTAGGGTAATTTAACAAAAAATATTTTGAGAATAAACAAATGCTCTTAAGATATTGGTTCCACTCCCTCCCCCCCTCAAAAAAAAAAAAAGAAAATCGTCGAAAATATTTTCATATACAGCTAGCAAATTTTAACCAGTTTACAAGTATTATTTTTTTAATAGCACAAGTATTTATGGAAAAGCGTTTGACTGCTAAATTTTTTAACATCAGGTGGCCCGGTGGTCTGGTGGCTAAAACTCCCGCTTCACACACGGAGGGCCCGGGTTCGATTCCCGGCGGGTGGAAATTCCGACACGTTTCCTTACACCTATTGTCCTGTTCACCTAGCAGCAAATAGGTACCTGGGTGTTAGTCGACTGGTGTGGGTCGCATCCTGGGGGACAAGATTAAGGACCCCAATGGAAATAAGTTAGACAGTCCTCGATGACGCACTGACTTTCTTGGGTTATCCTGGGTGGCTAACCCTCCGGGGTTAAAAATCCGAACGAAATCTTATCTTATCTTGAAAATGTTTTTTGACTGCATTATTATCTTTACAGCTTACTTAAAAAACTATCACTTATAAGGAAATTTTCCTTTATGTTAAATTACGTTATTATGGCTTGATAGAATGCTCAAGGAAGGTTCCTTGATGCTGGTGAGGGGCTCTTGATCTAGGGAATTGGATCTGTGCTCCGGTTCCCTGAATTGAGCATGTATGCCTTCCATCCCCCCTCCTACATTCGCTGTATAATCCTACGGGTTTAGCGTTTCCCCATGATTATAATAATTGATAGAATACTTCACATTCATATTTAGAACTAATACTTCAAATACTCTTCCTGTTTTAAGTATTAATGATCATAAACCAAAGAATGAATCTCACTGTGCCAAAGTATGAATAATAATCTCCCTTGAAAAAGAGGAACTTAAAAAATTCCCTTAAGAATTCCTCTTTTGAAGTTCACGTCAAATAAATATTCCTCAAGAGTCTGGTTTAATTTTAGAACGAGCGATCCACCTGAAGTTTATCTGATTAGTCTTGCGTCTATAAATTTGCTTTTGAGCCCCGACCGATTGCCTTCTGCGTTATCTGATGTTGCTTCCTGAGTAGTGGTAAGTAGTGGGGGTTGATCGGACTGCGTCTCGCTTGAGATCTATATGAGGTATGCGTGAATACCCTCTTGATTGCTTTCTTCGTGCACACCTTTGTGCTTGTGGCAGGACGATCGCTAAGGAACTCGTTCGCTAGCAGTTACCTCTGCGCTATGCCCAATCTAAACATGAAATCTATACCTAGTTATTGATGCAACGACGGAAATTTCTCGACATACTCTCCAATGCTTAGTTTATAACTAAGATACCCAATCTAGAGGCAGTTATGGATGCATCGAAAGTCATCCCACTAGTCTTTTTAAGATGTTGGTACTGAAGAGAGTCTAACAAAACATTTAAGCTGTGCCATATATACGTAAAGGACAAACAAGGCCCACTAGCCACTACGGAGGAAGGCACTGTGTTGGAAGTGCATACCTTATTCTGACTGGGAATCTTGTGTTGACATTTCTGCAAACAGCAGGTGAGACCCCCTGATGAACATACAACTTAGAAACACCGACGTTATCCTGTCTATCTCTTTCATAAATATATAAAATTATTATGCCATAATAAACTATGATACGTTATGTTTATCAAGCTAGTTCACAGCTACGTTCTCTCTTTTCCGTCTGACTGTACCCCTTTGTTTATTTGTCTGGAAAATTAAACCAAAATAAGTTTATAATTCTTAGCGTGATGGATTTTGCATACACGCATATCATGCACGTAAGAGACTCGTTAGACTGACAAAAAGAAGAGGAATTCTGCCCCAGGAACAGGTGCAGTGTTCGAGAGACATGATTAATTTCATATAATAATTTTAGATAATTTATATAATTATACAAAAAACTCACAACTAAATCTCAGTTCGGGGGCGATTCTTTAGATTACCTCTCGGTCCATCCTGAACCATTATCAAGTCGTCTAAAGTTGTCTTTCCTAATTGTTTGTTAGTTCTGAGCTATTGAGATCTTTATTCGTCATAAACATAAGACGTTTTTCTGGGCAAGATGTTTATGGTACAAGTAACAATACACGATGAAGAGCAAAAGATTATTTGAATTTATATACAAAACATATTAGTTAAAATTAATAGATTATTTATCACTGACATTATCCCTAGGTACGTTGCCAGTACATGAACTTCTTACATAATTACAACATCGAAAATAAGATTAATGACCATATGGAAGAGGAAAATATTTATTTTGAATAATAAAGTTGGAAATATGCATATTAGCGCAAGCGCAAGCGCGCGCACACACACACACACACACACACACACACACACACACACACACACACACACACACACAGCATTCCGACATCTTAATAAGGAATTGTTCAGGACCCTGTACACTGTGTACGTTAGGCCCATATTGTATGCAGCACCAGTTTGGAACCCACACCTAGCCAAGCATGTAAGGAAACTAGAGAGAGTGCAAAGGCTTGCAACAAGACTAGTCCCTGAGCTAAGAGGTATGTCCTACGAGGAAAAGTTAAGGGAAATCGTCCTGACGACACGGGAAGACAGGAGAGATAGGCGAGATATGATAACGACATAAAATACTAAGAGGAATCGACAAGCTGAACAGAGACAGAATGTTCCAGAGATGGGACACAGCAACAAGGGGTCACAGTTGGAAGTTGAAGACTCAGATAAATCACAGGGATGTTAGGAAGTATTTCTTCAGCCACAGAGTTGTCAGGTAGTGGAATAGCCTGGGAAGTGATGTAGTGGAGGCAGGATCCATACATAACTTTAAGAGGTTGACTGTCATCTGTTTGTAAGCCCTTCTTATTTGATTCCTAGATTATTCGATATTTGCGTATGAGTATACTAAGTGTATTTACTCTCAGGCTCTAGACATAAGGAAGTGCACTAGTGCAAGAGCTATATCTGTAACTGAAGACGTTTCATCAAGCAGTGGCATTCGTGAAGACAAGAAGAAATAATCAGTCCATCAGCCTTGCATAAATTTAACCACGGACGACAGTGACAAATAAGGAAATAAGTCCGTCAGCCTGGAGGCCGGTGGTTAGTACCGTTGTCTTCACGAATCTGAAGTATAGGCTGGAAGACCAACTCGAATACTGGAGTCAGATGAGGTGCAGCAGTTGCAGTCACGTCACAGGCGAACTTTACCCAAGAGTGCAAATAGTTAGGTTTAGCGGTTTGGTTGTATGTGGTACCCATTGCCTCCAAATCACATCTACAGGAAGAGTGACTGATTATCTCATCTTCCACTGTCATCTGTGATTAGTTCTGCGAGGATGGAGGACCGAATACCTCTTCTACTGTCTTCGCTTGTCTCCGTGTTGAAACGATGAAACAACTGGTAGGCAAAATGCCTTCAAATGAAGACATACAGGAATTGAGCGAGTATCTTAATTCCTCTTAATGTAGGTATTGTACATTATTATTCTAATGATATTTAGAGAGATTTTTAAGTGACTGTTGGTAGAGACAACATCCCAGATTAAATGACCTTACAAAAGCATGTCACCAGAGGTGTTCAGCTGCAACTTTTTCACTAAATGTTCAATATACCAGGGGCAACAGGATGTATTGGAAACCTATATTTAAGCAGTGTTGTAGGCGCTGGTTTACATAGTTTCAGTTATTCCTTGATGTTTAATGCAGACAAATGAAATGAGTGTGTTAATTCAGAGATTTGCCCTTGATAAAAATATTAAATATACTGGGTGTTTTAAAACGATGGACCCATTTTCAAAGCAGACTGTTTTGAAATTGGGTCAATAGTTTTGAAACACCACACGCATGATTTGCGTGTGGTGTGAGTGTGCGTATGTGTGCGAGTTGCTTTTTTAGGCGGAACTGGTAAAACAAGCTAAGTTTCCCTAGAAAATAAATGTTTTGAAAAATAAAACTTGTGCATTGATCGACTATATTATGAATTTAAGTCATATACAATTTTTTAATGTTGCATCAAACTAATGAGCTCGTCAGAACTTCATATGATATATATGTAATATATCTCAGCTTAATCGTTCTCAGCATATATTTTGCCTATATTTAATATATACTGAATTAATTAACATCACTTAAATATGTAAATTATTATAGCATTCATAGATTGGTTCACTCAGAATGAAAAAATCACAATTTGGTGGTTGTAACAATTCATAACTAATGTAGAGATGTATCTTTAGCTTACGTATCGGCCAGTCCTGGACCTCAGTTACATTGTAAATTTATAATGAGAGTGAAATGTTCAAAAATTTATCTCCAAATTCTGAGCTAGTTTAATCTAATTAAGCTTACCACTATCTTATTAAAGATTATATGAAGTATATACGAAATGATTTCTTATTCCTCCATCCTCAAAAAAGAATTTAAAACGAAAATCCTCAAGTAGTAATGCCGAATGAGTAGCTATTCACATGTAAATTGATACAACACAATACTCGACTGTATCCCTAAATTATCCCTTCTAACACCACTCGTCATATACGTCAGATCTGAACCACTTTGCCCAAATGTGTTCAGACACTGCGTTGCCAATCTAGATTTGCCTTTGTTCTTTTTTTAATTTGCGTATTTCTTGTCAATTAAATCTTTTCAAAGTCCATGTGACTGTCTCTATCCTAACGTAAACGAGGTGTTCAGAACTGACGTCTGAAAGCGCTTAAGAAAATAGTGTAAACTGAGGACAAGGTCCTCCAGAAGCCTCTTTTTTAAATGTAGTTTATTAAACATTTGACGAAGAAACTAATCAGGTCTTCCCGACTATTAGATACTTAACTGATGAAGCTCTATACGAAGCGATATTTGTATTTTAGCATTGAAATCTACTCCCGTTCTAAATATACAGTCTAAAGTGAATACATTTTGCAACTACAGTGTAAAATATTTCAGTCAATTTCTTTGATAATATCTAGAAATATTTTCCGTCCGCTTTACTTCGTCCTCAGACTTATCTTCGGCCAAAAGTTCTTATTCAAGCACAAGACATTGCTGCTGACCATATAGTGTAAATGACTACTCTGTTATTACGTGCACTATATTCTTCTAGGTCCAGTCATTGAACAGTAACAACCATTATCATCAGCGACATTCGTTCTATCGCTGTACTTTAGTGACTTTTTGTCACCCAGTCAACTCAGTGACCCTTGGAATGTGGCTCTTAATGTTGGGGTAACTTTGTGATTGTATCTTGCTAGTCTGTGTCTTATATGCACTTCTTCCTTGCTACTAATATTGTTTATCATAGTCACCTTCCTTGAAGGGGAAAACAGCGGATATGTTAAGAGAATATAGCTTTTCCGTAATGCGTTACGTTGTAATTGTTCCTTCAGTGTATGAGCATATGCTTTGGTAATCAGGGAGGTAATAAGGTTGCATCCATGGATAAGTAGGATTGCTCTAGTTCTATGGTTTAAGTGATTTTCACCGGCATCAAGACGCACTTCCTCGAAGAATGTGTGAGTAAACCAAATCCATATGGAATGATGTTCTTTTTCGGGTCACCTTACCTTTATGGGAGACGGCCGGTGTGTTAAAATATAAGAATAATTAAAATAATTATCGATAATAGTTCAGAAGCACTAAACTCGTAGGGATTACACAGCACCCTAGGAACTGTAGGTTATTACGTTTAATCCAAGGAAGAGAAGCGTAGCTCCGACATGATAAAAAAAAAAACCATCATAAGCATAGAAATTATTTTAGTAAAAGAAGCTGATAAAGTACATCAAGGAAAAAAAATATTCTCTCAGACATAGGAAAATATCTGTATATTTAACTGTGCCAAATTTCGACTACATCGCTACAAAAATAATGAACATACAATAAGGACACTATATAAGTGCACAATATTAAAATGAGTTAACTCTGGTCATAGAATAGAGGAAACAGGCAAAAGATCTAGAAATGATAATGTCATATGACCTAACCTTTAGAGAGCACATGACAATCAATATAGCCAAGGCTAGAAAAATAATAGCCTGCATTATGAGAACTTTTAAAATGAAAGACGCCTCGTCATGGCTGGGCTGACAGTTGGTGCTGGTAACTATGGCATGTTTTGCATATCTTGTTTCTTAGCCACACTGCAGAAAGCACTTGTGCTTTCTGCAGTGTACAATATTACAAGCAAGAAAGCACTTGTGCAATATTACAAGCAAGAAAACACTTGTGCAATATTACAAGCAAGAAAGCACTTGTGCTTTCTTGCTTGTAATATTGTCCTGTACTCGCATGTTTTTTAATGACAGGTAAAATGTTATTAGAAAATATAAAGCATTTATTGCAAGCATAGACCTAGTAAAAATATTTATACAACTGATAGTACTTCAAAGCGCTCGGAATACACTTAATGTGAAAGTGAAGAAAGATATTTCACCTAAACCTTACACAAATTTTTTTTAAGGACAGAAGCATAATTTTCACACTAAAATAGCAACAAACTGGAATGATAGATGCAGAAGGAAATGCAAGATAAACTCGTTGAAAAATCAGGGGAGTTGTAAGCACGCTCACAGAATACTGCATCAGCATCACAGGTCTTCGGCTATTCAACCTCTGACAGTCATAAGAAAAATTGCTAATGCATAAGATGAAAGTCTCCAAAAGAAGGTACCTACAGGAGCCTAATTTTTAAGTTAGTACCAATGCTACATGCACTCTATAAGCAACTTTAACTTACACACAGTCTCCGACATGGCTGCGTAGGTACGCAGGCTGCATGGCACTGGTCAAAACAAACCGTGCACTGAAAATAAAACGTGATAAAAATGCAGTGTAACACCGTGCAATGATTATTTTAGCTCTACCCATAAAATATAATCTTAGGGCTGCGTCTAATTTTTTATTTTTTTTGTATCTTGCTTCATAATGCTTTTTTCCTCACATACTGACCCGATATCCTCATTTTATGCGAGCCTCACAAAATGACCAATATAATACAGTTTCTTTTTAAGGCACAGTGAAGGAAAAGCTTATCGCTGTTTCTCACTGGGAAATGCGTTAAAAGTTTAGAAGTGATAGACACATTCGATACATGGTTTAAAGAAGATAATTGATGTTTTCCATGAGGAGAGGCCTAGATCCAAATGGTGTTCTGCTGACGACACGAGATGCAGTTTAGAAAACAAGCTTTAGTTGTTTAAATCAAAGATTTTTCTGCAATGTTTGTTTATTCCTCCTTTGTATAATTAATATTTAATCATTATGAGATACGTGTGAAAATAAATGGTATAAAATACCGATTCTTCGGTACTGACAACACTCAATACCGAAGAATCTTGGAATCATCGCTTATCTCTATAACCAACAATTTCAACCAGAACAATGGCTTCTATAACATAGCTGAACCACTTGCCAAGAAACTTCTTCATCGCTATCCCACATAAGAACACTGCAGAAGGTCTACTCACAACTTATCCAATACCCCTGCCAAGCTACCCAAGATTTTAGACTCTACAACCCCACTCGGTAGATCATCAGATGCAGCATTCTCCACCTGACCTCGACATTCTGAACTTGACTATAAATACTCACGTACCTTCCACCCCAAGTAGATCTGTTTGTGACTTGAAAAAGCCGACTGTGTGGGCGAAACGTTGTCAATAAAGGATCACATTTAACTGCACATGTGTTTGTTTCCATGAGATACGTGCATCACTGAATAAAATACGAGCTTTAAACTTTAACAGTTATTACTGTTATTGTCAAAACTTTTATTTTTATTGAGAATATTGACATTATTATTTCTGGTATTGTTTCTGTTTCTATTATTGTTGTTTTTGTTATTATTATTTAGTTTTATCATTATCATTAACCGCTTATGTTGGGGCATGAATCTTGAAAGTCATCTTCTGTAAAGCGACAGTTGTTTAAGTTATACCTGCTGTGGCCTGATAATGTATCACCACTTAGTCATGTGCAAAATACAAGTCTTAATATGCCTTATCGATGACCATTAATCAGGTGTGACCTTTTAATGTTGGTACTCCCGGACACTAAGAACCAGATAGCAACCAGCATCCATGGCTAGAATTAAAACTGCTAATTTGACTAAGGCGGCGGCAACTTTCAACATTCAGTGAAATAAACTGAAATGTTTATATAAGTGCTTTTAGGGGCTTAGAAGTTACCGCTCTAGAGTATATATAAGGATCATCTTCACTGAGATAATCACCGATGGATACAAAAGCGTTACGCCCACATCTAGATCACCCGAGTCTTTCATGAAGAAAAGACCCCCAGGTCTTAACATGTTAATAAATGTAGGTACAGAGCGGAACGTTGCCGCAATAAAAGCTGGTTCTTTAAGTAAGACGGGTGATACACCGGAGTGGGGCCCACGTACTCAGTGCATATACTGTCATCTTATGCAATAATCGCGAACAAGCGACAAAAGATGTAAAATAGCCATAGTGGAGTTGAATGATAGTCCTAGGCCTTTGGTGTTACAATCAACACATCAGGATCTTGGAATGTTGCAGAAACAGAGCAGGAATGGCTCTCTTCCTGGAGAGCCATTCACGTGAACGGATTTTCCTGGATTTCTTGCTCTATTTCTACAACATTGCAAGCTCCTGATGTATTTATTACAACAAGAAAGGCCTAGAGCTATCCTTCAACTTTCCCTGTGGTTATTTTGGATACTATTATCTGTTGAACCAATCTGTGAAGGAACATGCTGGAATATTTAGGTTTCTCGCTGACCAGTGCATGTTCAGAAAGACTAACACGATAGCACGTCATCCTTCAGTTAGAGAGAAAGGGGTTTACTGTGTTTGCCTGAAAACAGGAGTGTATCCTGACAAGGGAGCATTTCTGATAATGACCCGTTCAGTGATCAAGTAAGAACTGGCTTATCAGTATTGTATAACAGTGGTTAGACATCCGTTGGTTACATACCGGGCTACGGGGGAGCGTTGAGCCCCGAAACCCTCTCCAGGTATACTACAGGTATTTCCCGGGTTACATATTTTCGGGTTTGACAGCGAATATCCTCACTAACTGCACAGAGGTAGTGGTTGAAGTGAGGTGACATCACCTGTTTTCACCCAGACAACAACAGTGACCTGTGATTGTTTTCAACCTCTTTAAATCTTTTACTTTCCAGTACGTTTTTCCTAATTCATCTACTGTCTCTGGGTCTTTCCTCAAATCCAAGTTCATTATAAACATTCCCTTGTCACTTTGAGATCGTGATTCTCTATCGCAGAATTTACAAACTGTTATCAAAATAGAACAAATTTGTTTGTAATTTGCTAAATTTCTATAAAACTTGTGTCATGCCTTCCTCTTTAGGCGGTTTTACTCATCGTCTCAATAAAAAAAATTATGTTCCTCAGGTTATTTGAGAAATATAGTCCACTAATTACCCAGCTTCACATGCTAATCCAGTTTCATTTCTCATTCTGTCTGCCATTTTTCAATTAGCCTTTAAGGTAACTCCTCGTATGCAGGCATTCATACTCTCATATATATACTGCTGTAATTCCATTTCATGTTCTTATGGTCCCTGTTCATAATTCAAAGTCGTAAATCAGAAGTGATCGTGATACTGTAGGCTAGATATGCATCTGACCCTTTCTCATGAATTATGAACTTTTCAAGGGGGAACAGTAATCCCTTATTATTGTTATAATTTAATAGCTCTCTTGTTTATCACAACAAAGGAGTGATATTCCCTTGTTGAAACTCAGGTTGCTGTATTTATGGCTTCTAACTTACCTGCCTGACCTATTGTTATTGTTTCATATTTCATTTCTCAGTGTGAAGTATCATTACCTCTATGTAACGATTAATGTATATATTTAATTTCGTGGTACTTATCTATTTCATCATTGTTGGTGATGAAAATATTTCAGTAAATGTCTACAATTCGAAGACTAAATATTTTTCCTTTATATATATACTGCAGAGGGAACTCTTTCTATTATTTTACAACAATGCTTTGACTCTGATCGTTATGAAATAGTTGGAGCCAGAGTATGGCATGTCTTCCTTATCCAGTGAATATATTCTCCTTTTAGGTAGACACAAGGAAAATGACAATTCCTAATTCAAAGTCACTTGAAATAGAGAAAAACTTTCATTATTTCTCCCAAACTGGGGCTTTATCAAATGCATCAATGCATGACGCGTTGTAACAACTAAACAAACTTTTCTGGCATTTACTTTTCTGGCAATTCCATATCACTGATCTCCAGGAGGTTGGAGGAATACTGAACTTTGTGTCGAGATGTATCGGTGTTGTATCTAAGATTATTTAGGATATAGATGAACTATTCCGTTGCTATGATTACCACTAAACCGACCTGGCTTCATTAAGAAAATCAACCTGTTTCGAAATTTTTACGAGTTCAAATTTCAACCATTCATGGAAAAATTACAACAATATTGTCTAATACTTTGTTTTGATGCATCTTAGTTTGTTTCAGCTGTAAAAAAAAAGTCATGTAATCAGTCGAATGTCATCTTTTCTCCTGAAGACACAAGTCGCTATTAAAAAATAAAAACAAAAACATTGATTTCTTAAAATTATCTTTTACATATTTGTTTTGGAAAAAAAGTAAAGATTACTATGTGAATCTCCCGTTTTTCCCGATTTCATCTATTTTATACTGCACATGATACCTCTACCTCCACGCATTAATGTAAAACCTTGTGTCCTATTATATTCACCGTTCCTTGATAATGTAAGAAATCACGAAATCGCTTGGAATTTTACTATTTTTTTCACAGCGATTGTTTTCCATTTTGTAATATCACTTCATTACTGTGACCTTATTGCTTTATTGTAGAGTGTTTCTGCACATACCCAAAATTCCTTGATTACAGGTACAATCTTTTCATTAAATGTAAGCAAATCTAATGTCCAGCCATGTCAGCCAAGAAGTTATGGTTCAGAGCGATGTGAATATTTTCTAAACTCAGTTCAAAAAAAAAAAAAAAATTGCTGTCGTTGAGCTCACTTCAAGAAATGGTTTGTTGTGCAATGCTGGTGAAGGGTATTTGAGCCAAGGAATTGGAGCTGTGTTTTCCTTCCTCGGATCACTCCTGATTACTTCTTATTCTCCTGTCGGACGTAGATCTTTTCCATGTGTTTACGTGTTTACGTATATGTCGAAGCGAATAGTTAAAATTGGTCATTTAGCAAGAACTCCTTTAAAATTAAGTCCTTTCTAAAATTTTCTCTAATACGTTTAAAGACAAATATTTTCAACTATGTTATGTAAACATTAACATAAATGAAAAAGTTACCTAACCTTATTATAACAAGCGCAATTTGATTTAGTGCAAATCAGCAAGAAGAGCGTTGCTATTTAAGCCACGATCGCAAATTTTACCTATTCGGCACGATATATATATATATATATATATATATATATATATAAAATGTATGTGTGTAGAATATTACACATATAAGCAAAAGATAAGTTTAAGAAATGTGATGGTTTAAAACGAAGCTGTTTATATCAAATAAGCTAACATAGTAATTATATCGTTAATCTGCCTCTTGTCATTGGTATTAGCGATTTTTTTAAACGAGTTTTACCTGACACGGAAATTAGTCTTAAATATAAATATATAATTAAGGAAAATAAATTGTTTGTCTCAGGATGTAAAACTCTTTAGGTGTGAATTATCAGTTATTAATACGAACGAAAAATCAAGAGCAACGTCAATATTATTACTACTTGAGCAAGACTGTCTTCCCCATTAATAATGTAACCACAACAATCTGAATGAGCAACTTGATCACACGTGTCATGCTGTATTTCCCACACATTAAAAAAACCGCTGAACCACCGGAGTTCATTCTGTTGTAAACAAGTGTTGTTTTCAATGTGAGTCCTGGTATTGTACTTTCTACTGCAGGTACAGCATAGAGCCCTCAAGGCCAGGTACAACATAGAGCCCTCAAGGCCAGGTACAACATAGAGCCCTCAACGCCTGTTATCAGGATCAGATGTCCATATGTTACTATGCTCGTAAGGTATTAGATACCAGAGTTTCAATATTCTTATATTATGAAAAGCCTAGGCTGCTCTCATAGGCATATTTTAATTATTAACGTACTCTTCTAGGTAAACAGAAATATATTGCTTTTGAAGCCTAACATTTTATTTCGTTTTTAAATGTCTGTAAATCTCTTGAATCCAAATGACATACTGCCGATATTAGTAAAGATACACTATGTAGGATAAGTATTTATTGGAACAACGTTTCGCTCTGGTAAAGCCTTGTTAAGTCGGCATCTCTCGCATAACACGTAGCGAAACTATGTAGAAGTTAAGGATTGTTCTGCTTCGTAACTTTTCTAAACGTGTAAATTTTAATTTATTTTCAACGAAGCTGTAAATAATTAGCTACTAAACCTGACTTGATGAGTAAATCCCCTTCTGAGGTAATGAAGACAAGTAACCTATCTATGTTAACTTCATCACTCCTAAACAGAAGACAGTACTACTCGACCTTCCGAAGGTAAAAACAGCCCTCAAATTATTATGCTTACGGGAAAAACCCCAAGATAGTTTATAGTACCATGGGAAGGGGAGAGAGTTGGGGGTAATCAGGTTTGATTCAAGGAACTGGATGGTATCGCCAGTTCTTTGAATCAGCATCGAGGCACGAACACTGATTTTTTTTTTCTCTCACATCAGTCTGCTTTACGGGGATAAATACTTTTTTATTCGTCGTTAATCCTTATACAGAATGCCTTCAGTTTAGACTAGGACAAACAATTATTATTTACAGTATGCCGTTTATACTTTTAAGGGTCTCTTTTAACTGAGCTGTTCCTCTCCCTCTCTCTTCTCCATCAATAGTGTAATCTTCAAATAGTGTATTTCTACTTTTACACAGATCAGGATTTCAGTTTATTGGCAAATCTTGAAAGACTCGAATTTACTCGAAGTGAGGACCAATATTCATTGCAGTACTAAGGTTTTGTAATCGAAATCAGAACCTATATTTACAATGTCACACTAAGGTCCAACGGAAACATTCTTGGGTATGAATGCAAAAGTATTATCTTTTGGAGAAACCCTGGGCTTAAATATTCTTTGTATGACGACAAACACAGGTTAAATACAAAGGTAATCTTGTGAGATACAGTTATCCTTCGGAGACATTCTAATCTTGAATACAAAGGTATCATAGAGACGCATTCTTCTTTAACACAAAAGTATACTATGGAAATACCCTGGCCTAAAGTTAATCCTTATATATATATATATATATATATATATATATATATATATATATATATATATATATATATATATATATATATATATATATACACATTAAAGTATGTATGCACAAAATCAACAATAACTGTGCGTTCTGTCCAGGACCCCAAATTCTCGCAACAGGAACGTAATGAGAATTCTTTTCATAATATTGCGACCATATACATACTGCGGTGCTTTTGTAATCAATGTCTTTTGTTGGATTATAATTCTGTTTTTGAATTATATTCGCAGAGAGAAAAAAGAGGGTATAGCCAACAAGAGTCTTGACAATGAGGGCAAGATTTTATCGGTCGTTGTGTTTATACGATTTTCCTTTTCAATTCGATTCACTGCTTTACAATGCTTGTCGCTTTTCAGTTTAATACCAAGAACATCGGAGTCCTCTTTTCATGCCTACTGTGAAGCAAAGAAGAATGTAATATTTTTGTTATTTGGCAGCCAACACGTCCCAATAGCTGAAAGTGTATGAAGCCAATTAATGCTAGAGACGGATTTTACCCTGTGAATATTGGGAAAATTCGCACACGTTTTCTCGTCCCGTTTTAAATCACACTTTTTCTTTCATAAAATTTACCAAATAACCGAATTTAACTATTCTGTACTTTTTAATAATTAAAGTCGTTTGTGGACCTTAACATTTCGTTAAGGTGAGTTAATATCTCTGCCTTTTTTTGGCTGTTCCTTAAATGGTTAAGCAACAAAAAATCACTTAATGAATCCCAAGCTATAATAAATCATAAATTCTAAATTATATTTAAACGATTACGGTGCATCTAGCAAGGAGAAGCAGAGTCTTTATTGAAAGTGCATAAAGGTAATGAAGCTGCTCTTACACGCTTCATCCTAAGATATTGATGACCTGCTCCCCGTCATAAAAATGATATTATATATTATCCTCTAAGTACGCGATGAAACAACAGTTTACAAATTATCCTAAGTAAACTTCTGGTAAAACGTGTGGGAATTTATCAAATTTATGTTCAGTAAACTCATTTTTTTTACTCGTTGCAAGTAATATGAGCAAGTCTCTCTACACCAGGTTCCCCTGTTCACCTGTTAGTAAATAGGTATCTGGGTGTTAGCCGAATTGTTTGTGGTAATTGCTTAGTGAGAGTATATCTTAGGTAGGGCTTGTTGTAAATTGAATTTAGATGGGATAACTCAAAGCTTGAAAGTTAAGCCATATACAATATATTTACAGTAAAACAAAAAGAAAAAATTCTGTTTTCTTTTGTATTTTTTAACTGAATTCATTATCCGCTCATTTAAGGGCCCCCCCCCCCAAAAAAAAAAAAATCTTCCACTTATTGGCAGCACACTTAGAAGAAACAGTAATTGTGATATACATGATCATAACTGTAAAGTATAAATCAAGAAAGCTACTGGATTATACCCGAATCTTTATTAACACTAAATTGCAGAGAATTTTTTATCCCAACTCATATTTTTTTACTTTTGTAAAATTTCAACTAAATTCAACTGTTCCTGGTTGAATAGTGAGTTGGTTAACTGGGCTTAAAAAAATAGCGACAACTGTAAGTGTCATTAAGGGTGCAAGTCACTTATTCACCACCAGTTAAGAACACTCATTCCATTAAATAAGGATTTAAAGCATACGCTCAGTGTTTACTCAGTGACAGAAAAACACACCTCTTGGTGTGTCTGTCACTGTCACTACTGTTTTATTAGTTTTAAAGCTGTCGATTACATGAAGACCATCAAGGCTGTAACCAATATGCTACCACTTAGGTTACATTAATCTACTAAATGCGGATTAAACTCTATGTGAATATACACCGAGGTAAACACTATTGCTCTCATTGCATGCACAGTAAGAGAGATATACACTGCCAAATATGTACAGAGTGATTGCTGCTAAACTTCTGAACCTCTATTGTTTCTCGACTCCCCGAATTCTAAGTCTTGGTCGACTCACGCTGATCTCATCTTGACATCTCGATTTGTAAACCACCTTAACATTTTTATTTCATCTCCTCGAAATCTGGTTAATTTGTTCTGTTCAAAGCCTATGGAATGAATGTGAGTTATTCTTGCTGCAATTCAGGTGAGCACTAACATTAAGAATATTTAATGTACCCGGAGAGAGAAGTCTTGAGGAAAATATTCTATTAGTCCCGATTTCTGGACTCATTTCTAAATCTAGCTTAACTTCTGTTTATCTGTTACTGCAATCCTAAATGACACCTGCTGTAAAATAAACCTGTTCGAAATAGCACTTATTTTACGTAACACTTGTTCCAATCAAAGCCTATTTAGCTACAACATAACTGCCTCTTGAACCTTATCTCGATTTCTTGTCAAACTCTGCCAGCCGTCAGCTCTCCCCTTAAAATTTTACCCTAATTTAGGACTCTAGCCCATTATCCACATGAGCTTTTATTCTCTACGTACTGAGCTATCGATAAAAAAAGGGTTAGTTTCTTGTGTGTGGTCCGTGAATGGACTGTATACACACACACACACACGCACACACACACACACACACACACACACACACACACACACACACACACACACACACACACACACACACACACACACACACACACACACACACACACACTTCACCTGCACAACAAAAGCTAATCTCTGTAACGCCGGGAAGTATGTATGATTCTTTTCCTCGTGGCAGTTATAGTAATACGTCGATAATGACCCAGTATATCCTGCTGCCATGTCTTCTACTTGTCTTATTTACGATGCTTGCCACAGAGGGTACTATTTTCTTCGACACAGCCTCTGGTCCCATGAATTGCAGTATTTTCTGAGTATCGTTAGCCTTGAGACAAGTTAGATCATTTTTAACTCTATCTGCCTCTCTCTATGGCGCATTGATGATGTCCGATTACTAATACTTAAAATCGTTAGTTTATGCAACAAAATTTAGTTTATACAACAAAATAATTTTATATGGAACACATGGCGTGGCGGAGTAATCTTTCAGTCAGTATTTTGCTCCCAAAATAAATACGTCAAGAGAACGAAAACAATCTATAACAATTTATTTTAGCAAAGCATTTTAACTCAACATTACACTTCAAAATTCCCCCTATAATTTCTTTCTAAAATCTGAGATACATAAATCTTTTCAAACAGAGACGAAAATTTTGGTGAAAATCACTTACTGTCTGCAGATGAAAATTGTATTTACTGACGGCCTTTCGCCCTAAGGAAAAATTCTGAGGCTACTTAGAACGGCCTTCTGTAAATAAAAGTTTACTTTACAGATGTGTTTTCATCAATTGTAGGCAAGTCTTGCTATCCCAGGACGCTGCTGCGGACAGATATTTTCATTTTGTTTACAAGCACCTAGAAACCTTCCATCACTTCAAATGATGTCATTATTTTTTTTGACGGGGTTGACCGGTAAGACAGTGAAAAGTTTGGTCACGTACTCAAAAGTTCCAAGGAGCTAGCTGGTCGTCCTATAATTAAGAACCGAGTTATGAGAAATTTTACAATTTCTCTATTAGTTGAAAATTTACAATATCTCCAAACAAAATTCCACCAGAAGGCTAATATTCAGTTTAACAGACGCACATTCATTATTATTATTATTATTATTCCTAATCACTGACTCTCATTAATATTTCAGCAAAGATATTACAATGTGTATGAATGAATATGAGTGTGAAGCAAATCATGTTCAACAAGGTAAAAACAATCGTTAAATTTTCTTCCATCAACACTTCTCTGCCCTCACACCCACACTTTTCAAGATTTGGATGCTTATAATAAATTTACATATTAAATTGAAAATAATTTTAAGTTACCTTATATTTTTGACTGAAAACACTCAGGGTTTAAAACTATTTTTGATAAGTTATTCCAAATTATTTAATATCAACTCTAGTTACCAAAGCTTACTGGATATATTCGATTAATGAGTATTCACCTATAACTATAATTTCTAACATCTGTATTACAAAAGAAGCTTCCCCTATAAAAAATTAGTTGATTCACATTGTAGGTAAACAGACTGATAAACCTTTAGCGCCATCTATAGATCCTATCGCTATGGTGGAATAATTAAATGAATAAAAGAAAATTCTTAAAGAATTTTATCAACGGTGTTTTTAGCGAAATATAGTGAAAAAATCGCTTTACCATACCACCTTTTTTAAATTCAAATGTTAGTTTCCTGGGAAATAGCGAAGACAGCTCATGGCTAAAGTTGCTAACCAACTGGTTAAATGATTCACAAAAGTAGCAGCCTCTGGATAAACCAGCTTTTTCTGTCAATCGAGATCGAGACTGGGCCACACTGTGTTTTAGGTCCTGGCCAGTTAGTCTTCAAGCAGAGAACTGAAGCTGGCATCTTACTTTTTCTTGTCATCATAAACCGCGTATCGGTACTTGCGAAAGTTACTGCGATCTACTAAGCTTTTAGAAATATGGTACTTTTTATTTTTATAAGTTCGCTGATTTTCAAACTTTTAATACGTATTTTAATTTGGGTTTTTTACATTGTGTAATTTTGGATTTTTTTTCTTATAGACCTCATGATGAGAGCAGATGTTTCCGTTAGGTTGCCACAATGTTTACGCTAACAAAAGAACATAAGAACTGAGAAACACTGCAGCAAGCATATCAGTTCTTACTAGGCAGATCCTTTTCAAACCCAAACCTTTCAATAAAAAATATTTTTCCAGCTCATTCTCAAGGTTGTGTGTGTGTGTATATATATCCGCTTCTCCATAAACAAAATAATATAGTGGAAAGCGTAGCTTCTATAGTTATAGAATTAACAGAAAAAAAGATAATAGAATGCAGATATTTTTTCTATTTTAACGACGTTTTACTTTAAGTGGAGGTTTCCCAAGACTTCACAGAGTGAAACGTTGAATCTGGATATTATTGCCCTTGTGAAACGTAAAAAGATAATGTACTTCTCTTCCTATCTCCGACACTAACAAGTCCCACATACGTCGCCTTGGTAATGCACGGTGTAGAGAATATCCTGTCTGGCAACCCGAGCAATATATATTGGTTTTATGACAAGGCAAGATTGCCATTTAGGAGAGAAGGTCGAAAGCTGGTGGTTGAAAAAAAAAAAATAGAGGAATCGGAACCCTTCCTGAGTCCACATTATTGAATTGGATTTTTTTTTAATCCATTAAACACAATTTAAACAGTTTTTGAGACAAAATACATGTGGTAGAAAAAAGGGTACACGTTAAAAATCTTTGTAAATTTAATAATGACAAGTGAAATTATTTTTTAAGGAGTGTGGGCAATACTGACAGAAACGAAAAGTTTGGTTATTTGCTGTCGAGTCGAACTGAGTTGGTGGGTGCCCTTAATCGCTGGTTGTAATGAGTTTTACAAAGCAAATGTTCACGTCTCACTCTATACAAACTGAGTGAGAGTGATTCCAAGGAGAAGTGTGTACAAACGAAACAGGTGGAGGCAGTTCAAGGACTGGTGAGAAGTCTCACTATGAAATTATATATATATATATATATATATATATATATATATATATATATATATATATATATATATATATATATATTATATTATATATATGTATGTATGTATATATATATATATATATATATATATATATTTATATATATATATATATATATATATATATATATATATATATATATATATATATATATATATATATATATATATATATATATATATATATATATATATATATATATATATATATATATATATATATATATATATATATATATATATATATATATATATATATATATATATATATATATATATATATATATATATATATATATATATATATATATATATATATATATATATATATATATATATATATATATATATATATATATATATATATATATATATATATAAATATATATATATATATATATATATATATATATATATATATATACATACATACATACATATATATAATATAATATATATATATATAATATATATATATATATATATATATATATATATATAAATATATATATATATATATATATATATATATATATATATATATATATATATACATACATACATATATATAATATAATATATATATATATAATATATATATATATATATATATATATATATATATATATATATATATATATATATATATATATATATATATATATATATATATATATATATATATATATATATATATATATATATATATATATATATATATATACATACATACATACATATATATAATATAATATATATATATATATATATATATATATATATATATATATATATATATATATATAATGTCGTGCCGAATATGTAAAACTGGTCAATTAGCAAGAACTCATTTAAAATTAAGTCCTTTCTAAAATTTTCTCTTATGCGTTTAAAGATATATTTTTTCATTAATGTTAATGAAAAAATTTTTAATTTTGCACCAAAAGAATCTTAGAAAACTTACCTAACCTTATAACAAGAGCAATTTATTTTAGCCTAACCCAACTGAATATATTTAAGATTTGTTTACAGTAATTTAATACTAAACAAACACAGTGAAATATATTTTTTTTCGTTAGGTTCGGAATGATTTTGGCGAAGTTCTTGCATACACAAATTTTCACTTGTCCTATATGGCAAGATGAACGTTGCTATTTAAGCCAGGATCGCAAATTCTGCCTATTCGGCACGACATATATATATATATATATATATATATATATATAATATATATATATATATATATATATATATATATATATATATATATATTAATGATGTATGTTGAAGGGTTCCTCCTACAACATATTGGAGTTATTCTCCTCCTCTTCGGATCAAGAATCATTACCTCTCATTACTTTTATTTTCCGGGCACTCTGTGACTCTTGCTAGTTTACGGTTGTCCAAAAGAACGTAGTAAAAAAAGACTATGATTTTGTGTCGAAATATTCCATCATAACGTCTGCATGACTAGCGTGATCTTCAACGTCATCTGCTATTTATAACCCGTAGGGGTTATACAGCCCCCTGGCCAATGAGAAGCAATGAGATTTGGTCCGAAAAAGAGGAAGAGTAGCTCTACTTTCTTGTATCAAGAGCCCTTCAGCAGTATAGACTTTTATATGGGATGTTGGACAGGTTGCTATACAGGTTGCTATACAGGTTGCTATACAGGTTGCTATACAGGTTGCTATACAGGTTGCTATACGGGTTGCTATACAGGCTGTTACACAGGCTACTACACAGGCTACTACACCTGCTACTACACAGGCTGCTACACAGGCTACTTCTCAGGCTACTACTCAGGCTGCTACACAGGCTACTACACAGGCTACTACACAGGCTACTACACAGGCTACTACACAGGCTACTACACTGGCTGCTGCACAGGTTGCTACACAGGGTGCTACACAGGCAACTACACAGATTGCTACACAGGCTACTACACAGGCTGCTACACAGGCTACTACACAGGCTGCTACACAGGCTGCTACACAGGCTACTACACAGGTTGCTACACATGTTGCTACACAGGTTGCTGGACAGGTGAAACGTCTCAATAAATCTCGCTCTTTATTTGTCTGTTACAAATATTGTGTCTATTACACAGTCATGTCACAGGTTATCTGTCGATGCAGTCCCATGCGCCAACAAGGACCTGTTCACGACCAGGTACTTGTTAACGCACGGGAATTCGTCGACAGATAACCTTCGACATGGCAAATATCTTTCTCAGTGACACAACAGCAGCTTCTCCAGCAGCTCAAGCATTAGTCTGGAAGAGTACTTCAGAGTTTTCTCCAGCTACTCCATACATTTGGTCAAAGTGTTAGGGTGGTAGACAGCCAGCCATTCAGAGAGGTAAAACTGTCCTTATATTTCAAAATGAAACGGAAGCCTGGTAAACGTTTTGTACTCTGGAGAGATTGCTGGTTTGCCTCAAGAACATAAAAGATGTCAGATAAATTTTCGTTACTTTTGGTTACTTTCTTTTACGTCTCTTAGTAGTTTTTATTCTTCTAATGTTCTCGTTTCAATTTAGTTATAGTCTTAGACGGAGCCGCAGTGGCGATAATCCTGGGAGCTATTGATAAATAAAATTAAAAGATAAAGGGACTGTCTTCCACGATGGTGCTGCATTGTGTGTGTGTGTGTGTGTGTGTGTGTGTGTGTGTGTGTGTGTGTGTGTGTGTGTGTGTGTGTGTGTCAATTACCAGAAGTCAAAGGCTTTTGACGATAGACACTTCGACTTTGGTTTTCATATTTGATGTGCGTGCTCGCGCACACGTGAATACTTGTACGTTATGTATTGGGAAAATGATTAGTGTGTCTTCGTGTCATATGTCTTATAGTTAATGCTTTGTAAACATATTTCTCTCATAATAAAAGTAGACGGCGCTTCACAATTAAAAAAAAATATATAAAAATAATTGCAACGCGCGTGTTCCTTGCTCAATTTCTTACTGAGTCCATTACCAAGCGAGTCCTTTATACACTGAGCCCTTCCCTTAATCACTGAGTTGTTGACTTACTGACTTCCTTTTTTTAACATCTATTGCGTCCTTTCACCCATTGGTTACCCACGAAGCTTACTCATTCAATATCTCCCATACGGAATCTCTCACTCACCCACCCACTCCAACCATTACCCACTGAGTATCCACCAAAAAGTCAAACAACCAAGCCTATGTAACACTGTAATATAATCATTAGTAAAGTTCTTGCTATGTCCGAAAAAAACAGCTCTTAATAAAATAATTTATTATCCTGGCTATAAAAAATAATAAAAATCAAATATCTTTTGAGTTGAAGGTTTATCAGCGAATGTTATATTTAACGTTTCCATCTATTAAATTTGATCCATCAGTCTTAAGTAAACTGCATAACATCTCATCCTGGAAATTAAAAGTTGGAAACTGAGAGAAAATCATTGAATATAAATAAGACAAGACTTCCCTAATATCATTTATTCTTAGCGTCATGAATACTGCGTGAGGGGGGAAGAAAATTATCGAGGGACCCAAATCAAGGGTGCATGATCAACTTCGGTCATGATGTTCTCGTAGCCACGAAGGCAGGAGAGGAGCGTGCTGTTAACTAGCAAGATGGTATCAGTGTTACACACCCTCATTGGTATTCATTATAGTGCTTACACCTTGCTAATGGTATAAAACAAAATGATCTAAAACCTTTCTTTTTTTTGTTATAAATCAGAGTACGTCCAGGCTATGTTTGGTGCTCGAAATCGTATATGTGTATATATAATGTTCATATCCAAAACCACCTTGGAAGCACTGTTGGGACCCAGGTGCGTGGCTGCCGTCGTGAGTATTTGGTCATGCAAGACTTCATGCAGGAGGAAAGGCAAAGAGAGAGAGAGAGAGAGAGAGAGAGAGAGAGAGAGAGTGGGAGGGAGGGCGGGAGAGGGGAAAGAGAGAGGGAGAAAGGGATAGGGTAATGGGTAAGAAAGGAAGGATTGAGAAGTACAAAAAACAAAGACAAAGATTACCCTGCTCACTAGTTTATGTCGAGTCAAAATCTCTAGAGCGTGCGACAACGGCCGATTAAAGAAGGCAATGCATTTTATATGTAAATTGCAGTTTTAGAGTGAAGGTTATATCATTTACTTGGGCTACTTTCAGCTCATGGTCTTACCTTAGTGAGAAAACCTATTATAACAGGATGAAGTAAGCACTTTATTGACACCGATTATTTACAAGGTGAAAGGACTTGGGATGTAATTATGGATTGGATAAAACCAGGAGAATATAAAAAAAAATAAGCAATTATTCCACTTTCATCCTAGGCATGCGGCTTTATATTTGCCGTTTTTTACACAGGCTTCTAAATATTTTAAATCTACTGTATATATGTAACATCATAGTTTAAAATTTAATACATAAATCAGCAAAGTTGCCATTGACTGTACATTTTTTTTTATTCTAAATCCTTTCCATCTTTAATTACGTTATTATAGTACTTTTCCGTATGCATGGCGATAATTAATATTTGATTCGGCGGCAGAGACTAACAATGAGAGCTCATTAGCTACCCCATAATTAACTTCAGTGGGTGCATGGTATCCCAACTTCAGTAGGAAATTAAGTAAGGGCTGAATGCAGTGAATAATGAAGGGGAATAGTCACGGTAAGTTACGCTTGCTACGCGCTTTGTTCATCCCTAAAGGATCTCCAGCTGTACTACACTAACACAACTTCCTTTAGTTTGTGTGCTTTGTATGTCTCCTTATTGGTCTCCCTATTAGTTTAGTCTGTCATCACTACTTTTCCTCCCACAACATTCTTCGTCTCGCTTGACCCAGTCTACTACCCTCTCCAATAATGCTCATTCTGTCATTAACGTGCACATTACTCCCCCAACCATTACTTCTACAGCATTTCCAGGCTCTTCCTGTGTGTCTCAATACTGCTCTACTTACTCCTATTCATAAAAGCACTGTCAAATTCCATCTATTGCACTGCCACCACTACTTTCCTATTCACTACAATACTTGCCATTTCGTTTCTAGTTCTTCATTTGAGTTAGTATCTTCCCCCTACATACGCATATACACACAAATACATAAAGATTCCGCCTATGCTAAATGTGAGTTAATTAGGCCTAATAGGTAAATTACAGTGCTCCTCTGTTCACGTAAGTTCATAAGAAATGCAGCGTGACTACTAACTTATGGTTAAGTAAAAGGACACATTGATTTGTACCCTTGGCTGGAATATTCAGTTGAGCAGGATTTATTATATTGCTTTTCCCATCGCAACTTTAGTCAGGAGAGCTGCGGTTGTAGTGAAACTGCTTTCACTCGTGATGGTTTCATATACTGGAAAAAAAAGGCAAAGAAATCTCTCAAGACACACGAAACAGCTGCTAAACACAAGTATGCCACAGAATCTTGGATTTAATTTAGAAACCAGAAAATATCTTGAGAATCCAAAATTTAAAAGATGTTCACTTAATGACTGTCCAAGAAAGCAAGTGTTACATGTAAGCAGTTACTGAGTGTCTACGATTTTCTGCTTGTTACAACATGATGCTGAGCTGACACGTAGATGAAGATAAATCTGAGAATAGAGAAAGTTTTTGGAACTCGCCTTTTCGCCTGAGTATTTTTAATGTTAAAAGTGAAAGTTTTATATTTACCTGGCAACGCCAAATATATTCACCATAATATACAAACGGAAGTCATTAGTATTATGGTAACATAGTCAAAAAGAAAATATATGTGAAGCAGTCGTTCCTGAGTCATTTCTGGATTTCACAGCATCGAGGAGACTAGATGCAGATTTTCGAAGAGAAAATCAAGGAGACTGACTCAGCTGGTAACATATATAAAAACATGTTTATTAAACTGCATTAAGATAGCGCTGCTGTGATAACAGGCTGTAGTAAGGGTGTACAGGAGAGGTTCAGAAAAAACTCAACATGTAGTGAATGTTCACTGTTTTACTCACAGGCTAAACTATGCATAGGTTTAATGTGTGCACGGCATTCAGATACTGGTTCACTTCTTTGCCTTAATCCAGAAGTTTTGCAACTTTCTTATTGCATCTGTTGTGCACATGCTTGTGAAGAGCTAAATCCTTCAAATCACCCAGTAGAATTAAAGAAACTATCAGGCACAATATGGTTCTGTAAAGATACTGCAATCAAATTCAGATTAACAGTAATTTCTGCAATCCTACTGGACATCAGGAATACTTCGAATGCACATAGGGTAACACAAGCAACAGAATTATACTCTCTCGTTGATGTGTGATTTGTGAATACTTTTAGAATGAAGTCAGTCCTGTCTTACCTACAGAAAATGTGAAAATTCATGGCAGTGTATCTCGCAAGACTCGGTTCATTTGTGTGAGGTGGCTGGCATTGATGTTCTGCAATAAAAAGCGAGGCATCGTTCTCACTCACGTCATTCACTGGAGTTTGTTGTTGATTCTCAATCTGGATATCGTCAGAAAATTACTTCTCGTGAATTCTGCATATATGCTTGTCTGTCATAAACAGCTTAGTCAACGAATTAAACAATTCATGTAGCAAACTAAGGTTCATCAGCACAGAATCCACAATTTGCTTCATTTCTAAGTAAATCTTGTATTTTGGATATGGCATTTTACTATGAGAAAATTTAAGTGTTGAGCATATATATATATATATATATATATATATATATATATATATATATATATATATATATATATATATATATATATTTGAGAGAGAGAGAGAGAGAGAGAGAGAGAGAGAGAAAATAAACAACAGGGTCATACTATTATTTCTCTACTTGAATTTTATGTTTTCCTCACACCATGTCGTGATGCTTTCCCTGATCGGTACAAACTGGTGTGCATCAGTGTGACTTTGCCACTTAATTCTGCAGCATGTGGCAGTAATTTTTCCAGCCGGCGACTGACGAAAACTTGAACAGCAGTAGTGATAACAGAGCAAGTGGAACAGAATTCTTCCTCCGTAAGCTACGCGTGTCGTAAGAGACGACAAAAATGCCGGGAACAAAGGACTATTAACCCCTTCTCCTGTATACATAACTAATATTAAAAAAGAGAAACTTTCTTTTTGGGCCACTTTGCTTCGGTGGGACACGACCGGTTTGTTGAAAGAAGAAGATCTATAAATTCAGAAAGCACCAAGAGTCTGGATGTTGAAGGTATCATTGATACTTTTGCTTCCAACCATAACTAAATAATCACATTAATAAAACTTTTCAGTTACCCTGAGCTTTATATTTGAGACAAGAATGAATACATTATGTTCTACCTGCATATCATTACTGTACATTAATAAAAATCATTGTTTTCATGGCACGTTATATATTGATCCAACTTCGTGTAATTACTGTTCTTAATCTTTGATGGGGACAATTGTTTTCACTCTTATAAAGTGTGAATAAACGAATCTTAAGAATATATTACTAATTTCATGGATCTATAATATACATTAAGTAAAAATAGTGTGCTTGCTCTGAAAACTCAGAAGTCCTCTCGGTTCTCCATCTAGTCATATAGCCCTCCTAAGCTCAATATATATATATATATATATATATATATATATATATATATATATATATATATATATATATATATATATATATATATATATATATATATATATGTCGTGCCGAATATGTAAAACTGGTCATTTAGCAAGAACTCATTTAAAATTAAGTCCTTTCTAAAATTTTCTCTTATACGTTTAAAGATATATATTTTTTCAATAATGTTAATGTAAAAAAAATTAATTTTGCTCCAAAAGGATCTTAGAAAACTTACCTAACCTTATTATAACAAGAACAATTTATTTTAGCCTAACCCAACTAAATATATTTTAGATTTGTTTACAATAATTTAATACTAAATAAACACAGTGAAATATATTTTTTTCGTGAGGTTCAAAATGATTTTGGCGAAATTATTACATACACAAATTTTCGCTTGTTCTATATGGCAAGATGAGTTGCTATTTAAGCCAAGATCGCAAGTTCTACCTATTCGGCATGACATTATATATATATATATATATATATATATATATATATATATATATATATATATATATATATATATATATATATAAATATATATATATATATATATAACCTTGAAATCGTCTCTTAATAAAAATAATTATGCATGACAGCTATTCTAATTCGTCTTCAAGTTTTTCTGATGGTACTTTGCCGTTATACATTATAATGGGGTAGAGATGAATGATGTAATTATATGCTGAATAATGATACAGGTTTCTCAGCACTCAAGAGTTAACGGTTGGCTGTGTGACTCAACTTCATCGCGAAATTAAAGCGCAGGGGATCGAGCCTCCGTCTTTATTACTAAAAAATATTTGTTGCAAAATATTGATCTGAGATTCTTCACTTAGCTAAACTGGTGTTACTATTTCCGGTAATACAGGGAGATAAATATAAGAGAGGTTTCAGTTGAAATTTGTTTTGGTTTCAGTTTCGATTTGTTTTAGACTCGGTGTAAGTGTGCTTAAACGTTTGACCTTGAAGTGCTTTATACGGTAGAGGAAAGGCGTAAATATGATTTATGAATTAGGAACATTATCATCGAGCGAAGGATGAACTTTGGCCAGCGGCGATGGACTGTATTATCTCCAACCTGCCTCCACCATCATCACTACCACTCCTGTAATCACAGTCACTGCCTCCATCACTACCACTACAACCACTCCTGTAACCACAATTACTGTCTCTACCACAACCACTTCCGTAACCACGATCAACCCCATCACCACCCAACCCACCTAAAATTCTGTGTTCTACATTCTACTTCCTTTGGTAGACCCTTTACCTCCTGTCACCATCCCAGATCCAATGATCCTCATCCTGGCTTCACCACTACCAGCAAAACTGATAAAGCATCACCGCTATCACCACTAAGACCATAGATCCTTTGATCCATGCTGCCTCCTCCCCATCACTAATATAAATCCACTCATTACCATCCTCAATCCACCACCACCAACAAACACATTTAAGTTTAATTCTTTTTCTCCATGTATATTACTGTCACCAGTCATATTCTCTTTGATCCATATCCTCACTTCCTAACTATTGTCACCACTGCCACCACCACTATAGTCACTACCACCACCATCATCGTCACTGCCACCACCACTATCGTCACTACCACCACCATTACCATCACCACTTTCACTACTACCAGCATTTCCTCAGAAACTGCAGACTGTGTCTGAGTAATCGACGATTCTGGGAATTTGAAGGGGATTAGATTTAGTAAAAACATGAAGTCCTTTTCAAGTGTGATTGTATAGACGTGTTAATGTGTATATGGACCCTAGAAAGGCCTTGGAAGTGATATGTGGAGATATTTGTATGTTTTTTGCGTGTGGTGAGTGTCGTGTGATTGTGCCATAGACATTGGACAAGAAGTTAGTTGATGAAGGCCACGAAATTTTGTTCAGTGAGTGAGTGAGTTAGTGATTGATTGAGTGATTGTGTGTGTGAGTGTTGTAGAATGATAGCAAGAACGAGTGGAAGAGGGAGATTAAAACGCTACTAAGCATTACTTGTTATTATTCTTCAACAATGGCTTCAATGAGTCTTGAGAAAAAACTGTGTCTAATTGAGGGCATCACTGCTGGAGATGAAGAACGAGTTTCATGAGACGAAGAAAGAATTGCGATCTCCCAGAGGAGACTATGAAATTCAAAAGTGTATGTAAAAGAGAAGAGGGATGCAGTGACTGAAGAGTAGTAGGAAGAAAGTGGAGAAGAGTAGTAAACGAACGAAGAAGCCAGTACTGAAAGTGTAAACGTCTTTACAGTAGGAAGGCAACTGAAGAAGTTGCGGAACAAACTCTGTCATGACTTGATTAAGTTTTGTGACGAGCGAAACGTTGTCTCAAAGGATTCTTGAGCATTTTCTGCATTTTCTCCAAGTATCTTTCGGTTTTACATTTTCCAACCAGAGTTTAGGGGAGCCGACGTTTTTAAATGTGTGAAATATAGTCGTTGAATATCGCTTCAAGGAGAAGAGGATATCCAGAACAACTAAAGTACAAAAAGGCACAATACAGTGACTGGAACAATACTCAAATAACCCGTACATAGGATATAGAAACTTACGACGACGTTTCGGTCCGACTTGGACCATTTACAAAGTCACCTTGTAAATGGTCCATATCGGACCAAATCGTAGTCGCAAGTTTCTCTCTCCCATGTGCGGGTTATTTGTATATTGTTCCAGAACTACGTTGTCTGAGATCAATATTTTGATTGACAGCTAAGAAGAAGTTAATAGACAGTGTGGTACTTTATTCAGAAATTAAAAACGAATGAAGACAGGCTGATGAAGATGATGCTAAATTTGGAATGAGTAAGGAGGAGAAGACGTAAGAGAAATAAAGATGGAAGAAGGATGTGAATGGATTTTAGCATCCAGAGAAATGTGTTATGTGAAAAAGCGATGTTAAATCTGACATGTTCCTGATGTGTGAGGATTCATCGAAACCGGTTCGCCACGGTTGAATTTTAGAGGTGGGAAATACAATGTTCTTACACTGAAAATCGTGTGATGATTGGCAGTAACTTAATCACACCTTCTTTTTCCTACTGGAAATATGGTTAGGAAGCGAGTGATTGTGAATGTGTTTTCCTCTTTGGATCACTCTACTCGAAGAATGAAAAGCTCATCATTAGAGAGAAAAATATAACCCGGAGAAAGTATATTGAGTGTGCTGCCACTCATTACTATGACACCATGAAACAAAATCAGAGGTTGACATATTGCCACATAACTTGCTAAACTATCTGGTAAACACAATTTGTGAAACCCTCTAGGTCATCATGTGTATGACTTGACCTCACCTTGTCCATTGCTTCACCTCCTGCCCTCATTTTGTGTGTGTGTGTGTGTGTGTGTGTGTGTGTGTGTGTGTGTGTGTTTGTGTGTGTGTGTGTGTGTGTGCTCATCTAATTGTGGTTGCAGGGGTCGAGACTTAGCTCCTCCTTATCCCTCTCCTTTTTCTCACTCTATCCACTGCTCCTCCCTGGTTGTGTGTAGTTTCTCCCTTTACTCCACTTTATTCTCTCCTCCCTACATAAACGTTCACTCATTTTTGTTTTGAGACACTTATGCAACATATGGGAATCTTTATTGAAGAAACGTATCGCCACACAGTGGCTTCATCAATCCAATACAAAGTAGAAATGGGTAAGGAGAGGAGGAGTTTGAGGTAATCAGTCCCTCAGCCTGGAGTCGATGTGTTTTCTAAACCATTCATCACATCCTTTTTTCGCTTAGTTTTGATACCGCTCTATAAGGCGATATGTAGTACGAAAACAAGTCTACTTCCAACAAAGTATTTTTACTTTCATTGTTTCGCTCACCTGGAGAGCTATCCTCGTCTCCGATAACAGTAGCTTTCACTAACACTACGATAATTTACTTATTTTCCGACTATTTCCTGTTTACCAATAAAATCATGGAAATTTACTTATTTTTTTTATCTCAATAGTTCACTAGTCGGAATACCAGAACCTCAAAATCCTCGAGTGGCAGAAGAACTTCGACTTAACTCCTGAAGAGATAGGAACTATATAATGAAGTTATATGTCATTGCGTTTTACGATATAAAATACTTTGAGGAGCCAGATGACTAACATCTCATCCAGATGCAAAGCTAATTGGATGTTTTTTTCCTAGATGTAGTATTGCGATAGCTTTCTCCTAGTTGTTTGGCCATGGTGACCACACCTACACTTCATCAAGCTATGTGAGAAGTAGCAGCCACACTGAAGCTGCACACTTGTGACCACACCTACACTTCATCAAACCAGGTGGGAGGCAACCGCTACGCGGAAGCCACACACACTAGAGGTGACCACACCTACACTTCATCAAGCAAGGTGAGAGGCAGCAGCCACACTGAAGCTACACAGTTAAACCATTCCAAGCACCTGCACCCCCTTCTTTGCTCTCACTCATCACCAGAACAAGATTAGATCAAGAATTAGGAGATTAGTTGCTGACTGATGATGGGGATTAATCCAGTGTGCGGGTGGGGTAGAAGCTGTGTGTGTGTGTGTGTGTGTGTGTGTGTGTGTGTGTGTGTGTGTGTGTGTGTGTGTGTGTGTGTGTGTGTGTGTGTGTGTGTTTGTACAATAACCGTGCTGGGTAATCACCGAGTTGTTTGTGTGGGTCGATTCTCAGCTTCTATCCTCTTAAATTACAATCACCGGAATGATTGGTGAATGGCCTCAAGCGGCCTGTCATACCTACCCTTGACAAAGTGATTTGTATTTCCCTCTACCGCTTCTTTATCTAGCATTTACCCCTTATTTACCACCCTAAGACTGAAAAAGTAATTTGTAACTTCCCTCGAGCCTTAATACTTGGTCTTTTACAGTTTTCTTATTTAAGGAAGCTATGTAGTAGTTTCCGCTCTGATTTGTTCTTTGCTGCTATGTTATTCTGAAATTGAAGTTCTACTTCTCTTATCCTTGCAAAGTAATGCCTAGCTATTTCTCTTGCCTCGGTATTCACACGAGTTTTTCATTTTGCGATGCCTACTTTTGAAGCCATGAATGATATTACCAGTTGGAAAATGTAAGTGCTGAGGATTAAATGAGAAGGAATATAGGACTTGGAGCACAGGTGGGTTGGGGCAATATTTTCAAGCTCCAGCCAATTAGAAGGCCCTTCGGCTCTTATATTACTGTGCTAGCCGCAGATCGTCAATCGAAGAGCATCAGACGACATAGACTTCTTTGAAGAACCTAAGAGTTGCATTCAGGAGCCTTAAGGACCTGATTAAGCGTGGGTTCCTGGCTGGTGCTGCATCCTCTGACAGACCGAGTAAGCCGTGCACTAAATCCTGAATGACTATTAAAAGAATAACCAGGAGATATAATGTATAAAACAATCGAACAGGGAGTTGAAAGTTGTAGAGAGAAACGTCAATAAATACTTCGTCAGTCTTTGGGTGGCCCGAAAATAAGCTAGTAAAGGAATCAGCTGAAGCAAATTCAGTACACAGATTTAAGGACTGGTACAGCAGGGTCTACAAGGAAGAGAATTAGTAAAATCGGTCGTATGTAGTTACAAGGTGAATACATGCTGACCAATGCATTTATACTGTCATTGAAAAATAACCTCCTCACTTCAGGCGCATATCAGATGAATGGATATGCTATTATAGACCCGTCTCGCCCGTAGGTAAATGAGAGCATATTCATTTTGTCTCAGCAGTAAACAATTACCTCTCAGCAGGAGAGAGTATAACAGAGAGGGTTATCATAACTTGCTCTGTCTACCTCAGTTGCATGCTACTTTGCATCTGCGGAAGAATGATGCTTAGAAATTGACTACCTTGCAATAACTATCTTCCAGTGACTGCCTTGCAGCTGCTCTCTTGCACTGCCTACCTTGCAGCTGCTACCTTGTTTTGAGCACCTTGCAGCCTCTAAATTTGTTTTGATTTCCTTGCGATTGCCATCTTGCACTGCCTACCATGCTGTTGCTAACTAGTATTCACTACCTTACACTGACTGACTTACAGTAGTTCTCTTGAACTGACTAAATTTATTATATTGTAATAATTATCATAGATATTGTACCTGGCAACGAGCCTTGCAACGACTAAATTTCACCGAATACTATTCAATATCTTCAGTGCTCTGATTGTTTTGCAGTTACCTTGCAGTGATTGTAAATTGTGGTAACTGTAGCTCTAAGCAAATGGAATATGCATTGCAGTGACTACTTCGCAAAGTACAATTTGCAGTGACTACCTGAGCGACTGCCATGGGGTTATTCTTTGCACTGACTACCTAGCAATGACTAGTTTACCGTGTATATACGGAAAATGCTGCAATACAAACATTGCAATGTCAACAGCATTACTTGACGCCTATATAACAGTTTACAGCTGTTTCCTTGGCTGCCGTCACTCATCAAAGGTCCTTCCTAATAGCCAGTTCTAGCATGGAGTGACCAACTAGGAGTGATGATACGTCTGACATCATGCACTAACTTCCTTCAAAAAAATAGCATTATTACATATCACAAAAGATGCTAATCGCCTATTGGTTACTCACTGCAGACACATAAGGAAGAGAAAGGTGCTAAGATTATAAACAGAAAAAAAATTATATATCCTCTTTTGGTATGGTCGGTTTCACCACGAGTTATATGCAAGTATGCCATTAAGTGTGACAAGAGAATGGTAGTGGTGTCTTCAGTGAGAAAGTGGGCTAATGGAATAAAACTTATCTCTCGATATATATTCATTCACACTGAATATAAATCACTGTCAAAAAAATCACTCTGTTCGCACCCGCCGCCTCTATCATCACACTCAACACGTTCAGCCTAACATTACCCACCCACTGATATATTTATGCCATGCCTAATAGGTAAAACTTGCGATTTTGGCTTAAATAGTAATGCTTTTCTTGCTGAATAAGGCAAGCGAAAATTTGTATATGCAATTTCGCAAAAATCATTCTGAACCTAACGAAAAAAATATATTTCAATATTTTTTTATTAAATTATTGTAAACTTATCTAAAATATATTTAGTTGGATTAGGCTAAATTAAATTGTGCTTGTTATAATAAGGCTTGATACAAAATTATTAGTTTTTACATTACATAAATGAAAAATTCTTTAAACGTATAAGATGAAATTTTAGAAAGGAATTAATTTTATACGAGTTTTTGCTAAATAATAAATTTTATTCGGCACGACATATATATATATATATATATATATATATATATATATATATATATATATATATATATATATATATATATATATATATATATATATATATATATATATAATGTCGTGCCGAATAGGCAGAACTTGCGATCTTGGCTTAAATAGCATCCCTCATCTTGCCATATAGGACAAGTGAAAATTTGTGTATGCAATAATTTCGCCAAAATCATTCTGAACCTAACGAAAGAAATATATTTCACTGTGTTTGTTTAATATTAAATTGCTGTAAACAAATCTAAAATATATTTAGTTGGGTTAGGCTAAAATAAATTGCGCTTGTTATAATAAGGTTAGGTAAGTTTTCTAAGTTCCTTTTGGTGCAAAATTTTAAATTTTTACATCAACATTAATGAAAAAAATGTATCTTTAAATGTATAAGAGAAAATTTTAGAAAGGACTTAATTTTAAATGAGTTCTTGCTAATTGACCAGTTTTACATATTCGGCACGACATTATATATATATATATATATATATATATATATATATATATATATATATATATATATATATATATATATATATATTATATATATATATATGCACACAGAGGCCACTTTATTAGGAACACACTTCTAGTACTGGGTAGGGCTCCTTTTCCCCCTAGAACAATCTAACTTCTTCGTAGCATAGATTAAATTCAGTTTGCGCTAAATTTTGACCCATCTGCATGTCGCAGATGGAAGGGTCAGGGAGAGGGGGTGGAATTGTTCAGCTCAGGTACTTTCACACTTCTCAGTGAGTCATCAGGAGCTATGAATGTTGCAAACGTAGCTCGAAAATACTTGAACTAAAGATTTCAAGAGTTTTTCAGGATAATCCTCAGTTATTACAAAATATTCGGCTATCTAATTTTTCTTGTTGCATAAAGAACAGGTCAGATAAAATTGTACTGAAACTCTCATTTATTATTGTGTCAGTTTTATAGTCTAGTACTGTAAAAAAAATAATTATGCTCGCTATTAAAATAATGAGTTGATGTTTGCGAAGAGCAGGAAGGTGAGGGATGCTACGGGTCACTAACCTGAACGAAAACGAAGGATGAATGGGTAATGGAGGTGTTCCTAGGATAGTCTCTCATCCAGAGGGATAACCGTTGAGATGTAAAAGCTGCGTGTTTTGTATCCGCTACCTCATTGTTAAATGGGTGGTAATTTGGCTTGAAAGGCTATCGACTAGATGTGAATATTAAGGCTGCGTGTCACGTACTCTCCACCAGACCAGACAAGAATATCTTATTCACGAAAATAGTGATTAAATTAAACTATAAGCATATGCACATTAAGAGACACTAACCAAGGTCTACTATCAAGGTATATAACCGTGATGCCAGACCTTGCTTTCTTGGACTTAACGGTCTGCGACGTATATAGAGGCCATTAGGACAGGGGTGCCCTTTTTTATTGCTTTGACACATGATCTTCTGATTCCTAGGGACAAGGAGGAAATAATTTTTAGGTCTACTAGACTCTTAAATTAGAATGTGTGTGTGTGTAGTGTGGATCGTCAGTGTGGGCATATGATGATCGTCAGTGTGAGCATGTTATGATCGTCAGTGTGGGCATATGATGATCGTCAGTGTGAGCATGTTATGATCGTCAGTGTGGGCATATGGTGAAAGTCGATGTGGACGTGGGCGTGGGCGTAAGATGACAGTGTATGGCAGAAGCTGTTTACTTTTTCAAACTAGGCCAAGTACGTCTCAGATCAAAGAATGGAAGAGGCGCCTCAAGGGAAAGAGAATGAAGCAAAAAAATAAGTTTACATGAATGGGGATCAGTAGCTAGAAGGGACCGAGTCATTAAATATGGAATGTCGTTGCCTGTGTGTGTTATGTGTATGTAATATATTTGTCAGCAGATGGGTTTATGAAGGACGAGGCTAACCATAGAATTAATGAAGGAAAAAAGATGAGTGGTGCATTGAGGTGTCTGTGGAGACAACGTTATCCATGGAAGCAAAGAAGGGAATGTAAGAGTATAGTGGTATCAGCACTCTTATACGGGTGTGAAGCACGGGTTGTGAATGCTGCAGCAAGGAGGAGGCTGGAGGCAGTGGAGATGTGTCTAAGGGTAATGTGTGTGGTGTAAATATTATGCAAAGAATTCGAAGTATGGAAAATAGTAGGAGGGGTGGAGTTACTAAAAGTATTATTCAGACGGCTGAGGAGAGGTTATTGAGGTGATTTGGTCATTTAGAGAATGGAGCAAAACAGAATGAATTGGAGGGTGTATAAACCTGATGTGGAGGGGAGGAGGGGTAGGGGGTCGTCCTAGGAATGGATGGGGGGAGGTGGTTAAAGAGGTTTTGTGTGCAAGTGTCCTGGACATGCAGCAGGCATGTGTGAGCGTGATAGATAAGAGTGAACGGAGACGAATGGTTTTTGGGACCTGACGAGCTGTTGAAGTGTGAGCAGGGTAATATTTTGTGAAGGGATTCAGGGAAACCGGTTAGCCGGACTTGAGTCCTGGAAATGGGAAGTACAATGCCTGCACTTTAAAGGAAGGGGTTGGGATGTTGGCAGTTTGGAGGGACTGCTAAACTGTCGTATCTGAGCGCCTCTGCAAAGACAGTGATTATGTATGTATTTATTTATTATTTTTATTAGCAAATAGGCCGTTACCCACCAAGGCAGGGTGGCCTGAAAAAAGAAAAATTTTCACCATCATTCACTCCATCACCGTCTTGCTAGAGGAGCGCTTACATTACAGTTATAAAACTGCAACAGTAACACCCCTCCTTCAGAGTACAGACACTGCACTTCCCATCTCTAGGACTCGAGTCCGGCCTGCCGCTTTCCCTGAATCCCTTCATAAATATTACCCTGCTCACACTCCAACAGCACATCAAGTCCTAAAAACCATTTGTCTCCTTTCGCTTCTAACACGCTCATGCATGCTTGCTGGAAGTCCAAGCCTTTCACACAAAACCTCCTTTACCCCCTCCCTCCAGCCTTTCCTAGGCCGACACTACCACGCCTTCCCTCTACAGATTATACACTCTCGAACTTATTCTATTTCGATCTATCCTCTCTACAAGCTCGAAGCATCTCAACCACCCTTCCTCAACCCAACGGATAATAGTTTTAGTAATCCCGCACCTCTTAATTTCTAAACGAATTCTCAGCATTTTATTCACCCCACATATTGCCCTCAGACACACACACACACACACACACACACACACACACACACACACACGCACACGCACACACACACATTATATATAAATGTGTGTGTGTGTGTGTGTGTGTGTCGTGCCGAATAAGTGACATTTTTATATATGTATGTATAGGTAGAAGAGTACGAGGATGAAGGTCGTGGAAGCGGCAGGCAGTAAGGATATGTTAGATGGAGATGATTCTGATACAACGAAATGTCGGTAGAAAATGCTGGCGATGTATGGCTGAAGTCATGTTAGGTAACGTTGTTAGATAAGAAAGCTGACTAGCACAGCCTCCTCACTGCTTTTGTGCGTGTGTGTGTGATGTTTAAAGGTGTTGTGTATGAAGGGTGTGGTGTGTAGAAGTTGTGGAGCGTGGAGGCCAGGTAAGGAGCAGAGACTCAACCCCCACAAGGACAACTCGGCAAGTACACACTCAGATCACTTATTTCCCTTCATCACAAGGAAGTAACAGTGCCATGAAGCAACAGTGCCATGAAGCAACAGTGCCATGAAGCAACAGTGCCATGAAGCTCGCTGACGCCTCCTAGTGAATGTAGACGTGGGAGAATTATGTCTTATTTGCCTTGATAGGCGTGATAGGTGTGGGTGGGAGAGACGAGATGAGGAAACGTGATTGGCGTGGGTGGGCGTGGTCGGGCGTGGGTGGGCGTCGAAGGCGTGGAAACGTGATGGGCGTAGCGGACATGTGAAGTAGTTGACAGCGTCAAGGTCACCACAGTGGAAGCTGATATGCAGCACGTCTCTCGTTAAAGAGTTTTCTGAGCAATCGTAAATTGGAAAGTAAACAGTGATAGAGACAAAGACATGAGTAGCAGAACAAGATTCCACTGAAACAACGTTTAGTTCAAATAAGAGCTTCTTTTTTTTTTTTTTTGAAGAGCTCTCCTTTGAGCGAAACGCTATACCACTGAAAGCTTGTTCTGTTACAGGTGTCTCTACATTTCATTACATCCTTCAACTTTTGTAAAATAATGTTAAATGTGTGAAACGTTGTGATATGAGCCTTCCAATATCATCTTAATTATAATGTTAAGCCCTCCTACTCTATCTTCCACTCGACTTTCCAGTTGGTTTTATTTATGTTGCAGACCATATCCAGATAGTTAGGTAAGACACATATGCAACAGTTAGGTATCTTTATTTTGAAACGTTTCGCCTACACAGTAGGCTTCTTCAGTCGAGTACAGAAAAGTTGATAGAAGCAGAAGATACTTGAAGACGATGTAATCAGTCCATCACCCTTAAAGTTTTGAGGTGGTCAGTCCCTCAGTCTGGAGAAGAGCATTGTTCCGTTGTCTGAAACAATATGAAGTTGAAGTGACAGAATCGGGCCTTATATAGTGCCAGGAGGTGAGACGTAGGTTGATTTGGGAGGGCAGGTCCTTCTCAAACCCAGCCGTTCTCACTAGTAGAGGTTGTCGAAGTAGATCGTCTGTACCAAGATACCCTTGTGTTGCAGTGTCTGACAGAATGAACATTAAAATGGTATAAAATACCGACAGATTGTTAGGTAAGACACATATGCAACAGTTAGGTATCTTTATTTTGAAACGTTTCGCCTACTGTGTAGGCGAAACGTTTCAAAATAAAGATACCTAACTGTTGCATATGTGTCTTACCTAACAATCTGTCGGTATTTTATACCATTTTAATGTTCATATCCAGATAATTGAGCTGATTTGAGCAAGGTTTTCCAGCTATGATTTTCCAGCTATCTTAATAATATGTATTTTTTTTTTTAATTTTTTTCTGCGTAGAAAATCCTAATGTCGATTTTTTCCTATTAGTTTTAAGTAGTTTGTCCTCTAAGTGATACTATGACTTCAGTGACCTCAAAATCATTATATTTTATGCTCCAATGTAATTATATTTTTTTAAAGCAAAGCCTCGCTAGGAATTCTATAATGATAGTTAATATATAATAACAAGACCATTTTGATCTCGCTATGAAGATCACAGTTTAGTTCATGGCGACGTTAATGGAGGACGCGATGAGGTAAATGGAAAAACATGACTCTCAAAGGTTGAAAATTACGTGTTTTGCCCAGAACGAGAGCACAGGTTTCTAATATATATATATATATATATATATATATATATATAATCGAATTTTAACTTTGTCAGTACTGTTATGTAGTAAGAATTGTAAGTGAAAAGAAGAGTGATACAGAACAGAAGCTTCAGAACCAGCTGTCCCTCAGTCAGCATAGCAATTTTTCACTAGCCTCGCAAATAAAATGCACTTCAAATGTTGAGTAGTGGAGACAAGGTATGTTGAAGAACAAGCTTTCATTTCCACATCGTGTTTTCCTGTTTATTAAGTCATGTCTATATAAACCTGTACACAGTGATAAGCTTGTCGTCATGAAAACGTGATCCGCAACGTGTGTGTCTTCTTCAGAAGTGAACAGTGGCTCTCGTGAGCCCTGTTGCAGAAGCAACAAGGAAGCGATGAGGGAGGAGTGACGGTGAGAAAAGAAAAGGCTGTAAAAAGGCCAAGAAAAAGAACTGTAAAAGAGGAGAGGACAGTGAAGAAAGGGGGGAGGGTAAAGGAGAGGAGAGGATGATAGGAGAAAATGAAGCGACAGAAGAAAGGAATTTGAAACAGAGCTTCGAAATAGGGAAGAATGGCGAAATAGGGTAAAACAAATAATGATAAGATATCCTGTAGCTGGGTTGGTAGCGCACTCAGCTCACACAATGAGTGTCCATGGAACGATCCTCGATACGGGTGGAAACACCTGCTGTCCCTGTAAAACTGATTTGTGTAAAAATAAAAGGAGATGGAAAATAATAAACATCAAGACGAGGAGGCTGAATGTCGGAAAGAAAGAAGAGAGATAGAAAATTATGCAGCAGAAGTGTTTAAGTTGAGAAGCCAAGAGAATCATCAAGATGGAAGATAGAATAAACTTGTATACTAGTGAGTGACATGTTTACAGAGTGGGATGAACACCCTCCCGTCATCGGGAAGAGAAATTTCACGGAGAAAAAAAAAGGAAAAACCTTTTCAAAGAGAGAGAGACACATAATATGGAGCGAGGAGACATTTATATAAACGAGAGAAGGTTGAGAGATGCACCAGTACCCGGTACAGCAGCAGCACGAGCCACATACCAATTCCCGGTATAGCAGCAGCACGAGCCACATACCAGTACCCGGAACAGCAGCAGCACGAGCCACATACCAGTTCCCGGTACAGCAGCAGCACGAGCCACATACCAGTTCCCGGTACAGCAGCAGCACGAGCCACATACCAGTACCCGGTACAGCAGCAGCACGAGCCACATGCCAGTACCCGGTACAGCAGCAGCACGAGCCACATACCAGTACCCGGTACAGCAGCAGTACGAGCCACATACCAGTACCCGGTACAGCAGCAGCACGAGCCACATATCAGTACCCGGTACAGCAGCAGCACGAGCCACATACCAGTACCCGGTACAGCAGCAGCACGAGCCATATACCAGTACCCGGTACAGCAGCAGCACGAACCACATACCAGTTCCCAGTACAGCAGCAGCACGAGCCACATACCAGTACCCGGTACAGCAGCAGCACGAGCCACATACCAGTACCCGGTACAGCAGCAGCACGACCCACATACCAGTTCCCGGTACAGCAGCAGCACGAGCCACATACCAGTACCCGGTACAGCAGCAGCACGAGCCACATACCAGTACCCGGTACAGCAGCAGCACGAGCCACATACCAGTTCCCGGTACAGCAGCAGCACGAGCCACATACCAGTTCCCGGTACAGCAGCAGCACGAGCCACATCCCAGTACCCGGTACAGCAGCAGCACGAGCCACATACCAGTTCCCGGTACAGCAGCAGCACGAGCCACATACCAGTACCCGGTACAGCAGCAGCACGAGCCACATACCAGTACCCGGTACAGCAGCAGCACGAGCTACATACCAGTACCCGGTACAGCAGCAGCACGAGCCACATACCAGTACACGGTACAGCAGCAGCACGAGCCACATATCAGTACCCGGTACAGCAGCAGCACGAGCCACATACCAGTACCCGGTACAGCAGCAGCACGAGCCACATACCAGTACCCGGTACAGCAGCAGCACGAGCCACATATCAGTACCCGGTACAGCAGCAGCACGAGCCACATACCAGTACCCGGTACAGCAGCAGCTCGAGCCACATACCAGTACCCGGTACAGCAGCAGCACGAGCCACATACCAGTACCCGGTACAGCAGCAGCACGAACCACATACCAGTTCCCAGTACAGCAGCAGCACGAGCCACATACCAGTACCCGGTACAGCAGCACGAGCCACATACCAGTACCCGGTACAGCAGCAGCACGAGCCACATGCCAGTACCCGGTACAGCAGCAGCACGAGCCACATGCCAGTACCCGGTACAGCAGCAGCACGAGCCACATACCAGTACCCGGTACAGCAGCAGCACGAGCCACATACCAGTACCCGGTACAGCAGCAGCACGAGCCACATGCCAGTACCCGGTACAGCAGCAGCACGAGCCACATACCAGTACCCGGTACAGCAGCAGCACGAGCCACATACCAGTACCCGGTACAGCAGCAGCACGAGCCACATGCCAGTACCCGGTACAGCAGCAGCACGAGCCACATGCCAGTACCCTGTACAGCAGCAGCACTAGCCACATACCAGTACCCGGTACAGCAGCAGCACGAGCCACATACCAGTTCCCAGTACAGCAGCATGTTGCAACAGCAGCCATTCAGCACACACACACACGTACAAACACAGGACCCAGTAGTTAAGCAGACAGCAAAAGCAGGTAACACACACACCAAGACCCGATAGTGAAGCAGACAGCAAAAGCAGGTAACACACACACCACGACCCGGTAGTGAAGCAGACAGCCGGCAGGAGGTCTTCGGGTGGTTCACTGGATGACCTCCTGTCTTGTAGAGAGCGTCGTTATCCTCGCCGTAAATTGTGACTGTCACTCAGCTTAGCTCCTGGTAATGGTTGCTGGGACCCAGCCAACCGCGTATCAAATGCTTACTTTATTTATAGCGCTCTCTTACTTTGCTTTTAATTGGGAAAAGTAAAGTAATTTTTACTCGTTTTGGGATTAATAGATCCCATTTATATATATATATATGAACTGAAAATTCATAACTCATCCACGATTTCCAGAGGAACCTTAAATTTTCTGTCCTCTTTCTGATCAATATCAAATAGGAAGCAGGCCGAAACGTAGTCTAACTTTTCCTCTCCGAATTGAAAGATGCGATCTGTACCAACTACGGTATTGCGATTTTTACACAACTAAGAACTGTTTTTCACCAGTAGTTCATTTTGGCACCATATTCGACTGACAGTTATGGCTGATAGTGAAGAAACGACACACTGTAGAACGGCTATTGTGGCAGTAGCCGTTATTCCTGTTACAACTTTAGTTTTTTGTTGTAACAGCTTCTATTCCTGTTCTAACTGTAGTTTCTGTTGTAACAGCTTCTATTCCTGTTGTAACTGTAGCTTCTGTTGTAGCAGCTTCTATTCCTGTTGTAACTGTATCTTCTGCTGTAGCAGCTTCTATTCCTGTTGTAACTGTAGTTTCTGTTGTAGCAGCTTCTATTCCTGTTGTAACTGTAGTTTCTGTTGTAGCAGCTTCTATTCCTGTTGTAACTGTAGTTTCTGTTGTAGCAGCTTCTATTCCTGTTGTAACTGTAGTTTCTGTTGTAGCAGCTTCTATTCCTGTTGTAACTGTAGTTTCTGTTGTAGCAGCTTCTATTCCTGTTGTAACTGTAGTTTCTGTTGTAGCAGCTTCTATTCCTGTTGTAACTGTAGTTTCTGTTGTAGCAGCTTCTATTCCTGTTGTAACTGTAGTTTCTGTTGTAGCAGCTTCTATTCCTGTTGTAACTGTAGTTTCTGTTGCAGCAGCTTCTATTCCTGTTGTGGATGTTTATATTTTATAGTAGCAACCTTATTGCTGTTTTTGTTGACTTAACGCGAGCCACGGCCGTTGTTGTTGTTAATGTTTGTACGTGAGTCTGTTTTTAATTCTGAGAAATAGCGGTGGTGGTGGCAGTGAGGGGGTTGGCGGTGTGGATGGTGCTCTGGAGGTGGTGGCAAGAAGTGGATGGGGGTGCAGAGCTAACATTTACCTTACTACGTTTCGCTTTGTGTAGTGCAACACACAGCGAAACGTTGTCCAGATCAAAATCTCTTTCTTGTAACTTGTGTCTTTGGCTACATAACAGAAGGTAGGTGGGGAAAGGTGGTGTGGGCCGTGGCTATAGTGGTAGTAATGGAGTGGCTGTGTGGGTGGATTCCCAACAGCACTGACGTGAAGTATGGGAGGGAGTTCCCAGTCATTGCACAAAAGCTCTCGTTACCCCATGACTGAGCTCCTCCTATCTGATCGAAGGCACTAATTATATCATTATCATAAGTTCTTCTCTGGACAATGTTATCGGCCTCCGACTATCATGTGTGTGCTCGGCAAGACATTAGCGTCCCTCTCTTGATCTTGTAATTAGTGATAAATAAAAACTTCGGGGGTTAATTGAGTAATCAGAAACTCTTTCAAATGTTGAGACGTGGTTATTAAAACATTCCTACCACGTTATAGGTGAATTTATAACCTCTAATTGCACTTTGTAACAATAAAAAGTTAATGAAAGCTGACAGTTTTAGGAAATTGTATAAAATACTTTGTTCAAGTCAATAGAGATACCTGCTCTACCCTGGCATTAATATGGACTTGAAAAAATAGGTTGGGCAGGTGGGAGGGTTTTTAAGAAAGTTCCAAAAAACCGCACCTTACCTACTTTACGTATGTATGTGCTCCTGACTCACCTCGTATGTGGTAGACTCTCCTGACCCACCCTTTGTGTGGTAGACTCTCCTGATCCACCCTTTGTGTGGTACTCTCCCCTGACCCACCCTTTGAGTGGTAAAGTCTCCTGATCCACCCTTTGTGTGGTAGACTCTCCTGATCCACCCTTTGTGTGGTAGACTCTAATGATCCACCCTTTCTGTGGAAGACTCTCCTGATCCACCCTTTGTGTGGTAGACTCTCCAGACCCACCCTTTGTCTGGTAGACTCTCCTGACCCACCTTGTGTGTGGTACTTTCTCCTTACCCACCCTGTGTGGTAGACTCTCTTGACCCACCCTTTGTGTGGTAGATTCTCCTGATCCACCCTTTGTGTGGTAGACTCTCCTGACCCACCTTGTGTGTGGTACTCTCTCCTTACCCACCCTTTGTGTGGTACTCTCTCCTTACCCACCCTTTGTGTGGTACTCTCTCCTGACCCAGCCTGTGTATGGTAGACTCTCCTCACCCAGCCTGTGTACGGTAGACTCTCCTGACCCTGTGTGTGTGGAAGTCTTTCCTGACCCACCCTGTGTGTGGTAGACTCTCCTGACCCTGTGTGTGGTAGACTCTCCTGACCCTGTGTGTGGTAGACTCTCCTGACCCTGTGTGTGGTAGACTCTCCTGACCCTGTGTGTGGTAGACTCTCCTGTCCCACCCTGTGTATGGTAGAAGCTCCTGACCCACCCTGTGTGTGGTAGACTCTTCTGTCCCACCCTGTGTATGGTAGAAGCTCCTGACCCACCCTGTGTGTGGTAGACTCTTCTGTCCCACCCTGTGTATGGTAGAAGCTCCTGACCCACCCTATGTGTGGTACACTCTCCTCTCCCACCCTGTGTTTACAAAGTCATTACAACAGTCAGGTCATAAATGGCACACTGTCCAGTGCAAAGAATACATATATTACTTAAATAAGGATTTTTTCCACTTGAAAGCAAAGGTACGAATATTTCATGCATGAAAAAAGCTGATTAATATGTTTTCAGCCTCTAAAATATTTTCGGATATTTCAATTATTGATTCTGGTTTCGTATAAATGTTAATTATTCTAGTCTCAAAAATCTCTGGTAAACAGTGTTCAAATGCACAAAAGTGCCCGTCGTGTGTGTTTGTGTGTGTGTGTGTGTGTGTGTGTGTGTGTGTGTGTGTGTGTGTGTGTGTGTGTGTGTGTGTGTGTGTGTGTGTCTTTGCGTGCGTATGCAGTACATACAGTGAAGAGGCAGGGCTAGGAGCTGTAACTCGACCCCTGCAGTCACAACTAGGTGAGTACTCATACATATAATGTGTAAGAGTGATTGGATGCATGTCGATTTATAAACTTACACAGTTACGTAAAATTCTTGCTATCTCGGGTCAAATGATAGAATGTTATTGTTGGTGTTAGTGTTTCTGTCTTTTGTTTGTTTGTCTTTGATGTTGATGCTCTTGTCGAAATTGTCTTGTTGTTCTTCTAATTTCAGAGATAACGATGAATTTTCTCTACTTTGAGAACTTATTTTAATGATTGATAGCTTTGGTCAGCGAGGCTCTGGCAGAGCTTGTTTTAATGATAGCTTTGGTCAGCGAGACTCTGGCAGAGCTTGTTTTAATGATAGCTTTGGTCAGCGAGGCTCTGGCAGAGCTTGTTTTAATGATAGCTTTGGTCAGCGAGGCTCTGGCAGAGCTTGTTTTAATGATAGCTTTGGTCAGCGAGGCTCTGGCAGAGCTTGTTTTAATGATAGCTTTGGTCAGCGAGGCTCTGGCGGCAGCAGCAGAACGCAAGCCAATGACTCGACCATCAAAACACAGTTGGAAAAAATGGTAATACATATAGACCCGTCCCTGCCGCTGAGAATTTGAATTAAATGTTTTGAAATTACCGTAGAAAGTTCAGCTGGTTCTTACGACGCCTGGAAGCAATAAGAGCAGCCTTATAAGACCGAAAGAGGGATTTAAAGGAATGTTCTTCATTCTTTAAGTCCATTAATTCAATGCTGTCTCCGTACATAAATTAAACCCATGGCGTGAAGAACCGTCCATAAACTGAGACAAATTTTATCATGGTCATCAGAGAGAAGTCGAGGATTAATTTAGGGGTGAAGTCTTACTGTTGATACACAGCCACAAGTATGAGTCAGGATTTACTCTTTGAATAATTCCAATATGTTGAGATCAAGTTTTAACATATAATACTGACGGCTTATAAAACTTGGAATTTTTCCACCGGCTGAAAGATAAACGTTAAGAAGCCCTTATTGATAAATATTGATGGGGTCTAGAGACCGGTATTTAACGAGAACCAATTTTATTTAGAGCAGTCTTTAGCGGCGAACTCTAATATTATTAGGCAGTCACGTTATAGTTCCGAGCTGCTGGAGATAATTGGACTCTAGCTAACCTTAAATATAGGCAACTGGTTCTAATAATAGGTTGGCTTCTAGCGTCTAGTGCCAATTTTGATCGCAGACCCGAAACATTCATATCAAAAGCAACCTGCAGTTAGTCAAGTTACTGCAAGACAAACCACTGAAAGAAAAGGTTACAAGTTTTCGGAAACTCCTCTTCTCTTGACTAGTCTTAAGGGAAACCAGAAGTGCGTAGAGAAAATTTCTTGGCTATTGGTAACAAGAGCTAGAAATACTTCAAAACACTCTTGATCAACAGCTAGAAGAAACTATTACCTTGATCAAGGTAACACTAACCAGAAGGGTTTCAAGAATTTTTTCTCTTGATCATTGGCCAGAAAAGTCAGAAGTACTTTAAGAAACTCTTGACCAGCGTTACCGAGACCCAGAAATGTTTAAAGAAACTCATCACTAGTTGTGAATTAGGTGTGTTGATAGCAAAAGGACTAACCACCAGACAGAGTTTCCATCCCGTTAAGAAAACAAGGCTTCCGTCCCAGTTTTGGAGGACTCCGTCCCGTCAACGACAAGAAAAGTTACTAGTATACATCAATGTTTATAATTGTCCCGCGAGCAGACACACTCGACAGGTGGAGCTTAAACCGACGCCTCGACCTCAACGGTGAACGCCAAAAGTGGTCGACTAGCTTGTGCACCTCTGATAAAAAGTGGTACCCTGCCTCACGGAGCTCTAAGAGAATATTCGACCCCAGGTGACCCCACCACGCCCTTCACCCACACATACATCCCGGGCCTACACGTTGATCCTACACATCTAGTAGTAGAAGTATTACTAATAATATTAAAATTAGTATTATTGTTTTTGTTGTTGAAGTAATAGTTGTAGTGGTGGTGGTAGCAGCCGCCTCAGTAGTATTAGTAATAGCATTAGTAGTAACAGTAGTGGTAGCAGAATCAGTAGAGGCTCACATGCATAGCGGATTTTAGGCCTCTCAGCAATAGCTAGTGCTGTTGCTTACGTGTCTAGTGCATCCTTTCTTTGTAACACTATTGGTGGTGGTGTTGTTGTTGTTCACATAATGAAGATTTTGTCACGCTTAAATATTTCTATTAGAGCAAATAACGAGTGTGAGAGTGAACACAGAAGTGAGCGCATTAGAGGTCTTCCAATGCGCGCAGGAGAAATTAGTACACGAATCAGTGCCTACTCAGTGGCGGTTTTTGTTCCAGTAACTTTATCCTGGCTGTGGGGAGATGGATAGCCGTGGAGCGTCTACCTAGCAGGGCGTAGTCGAGAAAATAGGCGTGGAGCCTCTACTTAGCAGGCAGTGGGCGAGAAAATAGGCATTATCGTAAATATGACTGAGGATGAGGGATTAACTTGCCCCTAAACTGGAGTTTGGATACACAGGTGCACTGCCTACAGTGAAGGAAAAACACAGGCGAAGTAGTACCTTTAACTGTGATAATGAACGCTTGCTCAGCACCTGTGCCTTTCCTGACCTCGTTGGCCCTGTGGTAGGAGATAGGATCCTATGTATCATTTCTCACTAGGATTAAAACCTATAGACTGTGAGGATTATCAAATGTATTTTTTATTCGAAATTAATTTTGTAATGAAAGCCAAGTTTAGTATATAAAAATGCTATAGTAGAAGCTTCTTGTAGCAGCAAACTTGGTGTAAGTCTTAGCAAAAATTGGTAGTGTTAGTAAATGTAGTAGCAATAGTAGTAGCAACATTAGAAGAAGTCGTAAAAAAATTAGTGATAGTGATCATTTTAGTGGCAATTGTAATAAATAGTAGTAGTTGTAGTAATAATAGTTGTAGCAGCAGTACTTGAAGTAGTAGTAGTAGAAGCAAAATTGGCAGAAATAGTAACAAAAGTGATAGTGTTTGTGGTAATTGTAGTATTAATAGTAGTAGTACTAGTTATAGAAGTAGTGCTTGAAATAGGAGTAGTAGCAAAATTGGTAGATATAGCAAAAGTAGTAGTGGTAACTGTAGTAGTGGTGGTAGTAGCGATAATAGTAATAGTATTATTAATAACTCTAGTAGTACTTGTAGTAGTAGTAGTAACAAAGTTGGTAGAAGTCTTAACAAAAGTGTTAGTGGTAACTGTAGTAGTGGTGGTAGTAGTAATAATAGTTGCAGTAGTAGTACTTGTAGTAGCAGTAACAATAGAAAACGAAATTGATAGAAGCCGCAGTAAAAGTGTTAGTGGTAATTGTAATAATAGTAGTAGTAATAGTAATGTAGTGGTAGTAACAGTACTGGAAGTAATAGCGATAGGAAACGAATCTTGAAAGGAACAAGTAGTAGTAGTAGTAACAAGTATTAAAAGTGGAATGACAAGTCAGCATTGAAAGATATGCGACTCCCGTAGCATTATTATCGCTGCCACCCTTCTGCCACCACCCTGTAACCATCGCCTTCCTGCCACCACTTTACCACCACTCTTCCCATGCCACCACCCTGCTCTGCCACCACCCTGTAACCATCGCCTTCCTGCCACCACTTTACCACCACTCTTCCCATGCCACCACCCTGCTCTGCCACCACCCTGTTCTGCCACCACCCTGCTCTTCCACCAAACCTACCATCATCATGCCAAAATTGTCATCAAAATATCATAATTGTTATAACATCACTACTATCACCATCATCTCACTTCAGTCATCCTGTCACCACAACAATCATCTTGCCACCACACTCACCATCCTACCACCACCTTCATTATCATCTGTGGTGCACGAACGAAAGCGAATGTGAAGAGATCTCAATATATGTGAAATTTATGGCAGTTTCTGATCACAGACGAGACACCCGTTTCAATGTGATCTACAATGGAAAGTGATTTTGGCTCACAGCGGGACTCCAGTGAGTGGAAGGTCGTTGACTAGGCTCGTCCATATCGGAGGAGCAACTCCAGTGAATTGGAACATAAGAACGGAGGAGCACTGTTGTAGTCCTACTGGCCCATGCTGGGCAGGTTTCTCGTAAACCTAATCCTTTTCAAGGGAAATGAACACGAATGCACACTATCCAAGCATTTATCTAGGCAAAGGGACTGACCACCTCAAAACTACTACTATTACGAGGCTGATGGACTGATTGCATCATGTTTATCTTTCTTTGTTTCTGTCCTCACGAAAATGTCTGACATATTCAGTGTCCGGATTAATCTTTGTTAGAGCTCGATGTGTATTAAAGGGCCCAAAATGGGGAACTCCCTGCCAGAAATCTCCAAAGTCATGCTGTCTGCAAGCATTTGGTTAGTTCTTTATTCGACTGAAGAATCCTACTGTGTAAGCGAAACGTTTCAAAAATAAAGATTCCTAAATATTTCGCATGTATCTTACTCATATACTTGTCGGTACTGAATACCATTATTAAATGATACGAATGCATTCACTTAGAATACCTTTACTGAAGAAGATTTGGTTCTTATACCTTGATCAACAAAGCGTCTTCAACGAAAGTATCAAAAGTGAATGAATTCGTGTGTATTTTTTCTCAAGTTTTCGTAGTCATTTTGCCTTCTTGCTACAACTAATCATTTTCGTTTCCTAAATCTGAATTTATTCATCTTGAATCCATTATTTAGAGTTCGTTCATGGTTTATCTGGCAAATGGTGCAGAGAAGCGTAATAAACAGTTTGGAGACAGAGCCAGAATAATGTCTTGCTCTGCAGACTCTCTCTCTCTTTACTAACAATAAGAATAGTCTTTATTTCTACAAGTACATGTACAAGGTATTGAGGCCTAGCTGACATCAATGACATTACTCTATACAGAAAGCCCCTTGTTATACAAAGCATTTCTGGCAAATTAGGTCGATTTTCTCCCTAGAATGCGACCCACGACCAGTCGACCCTTGAACCTCGGTGTGTGAGTTGAGTGCGCTAGCAGTCGAGCTACGAGATGCAGTTGTTGTCTTATAGTAATGAGAGTAACTTGAGTTCTAGTCTTATCTGATACAACTCGCGACCATTGTATCATTAAGGATTACGGACGCTAAGGGCCGTTTGATTATTGGTGAAATCCCGACTGAGGGGAAATGGTAAAAAAACACCAACACGACAGATTAAGACACAAATGCAATTTAATGCGACCGTTTATTGACAGCTTTTCGTCTACACAGTGGGTTTTATCAAGATACAAACAGAGTTTGTGATCCAATAAAGCGAAACATTGTCAGTACAGAATCTCATTATACTGCATTTGTATCTTTATCCATGATACCGACAGGATGATGAATAACGTCCATGTATATTAATACAGAGGCTTGAGGACAACGACTTTGTTACCGAAGCCAGTGGAAAAAAATTAGAGAGGTGCAGCAGTTGAAGACATCATCACCTGAGGGCGGGGTCTCTCCATGTGACCCTAAGGCAGTGGTTCCCAAACTGGGGGTAAATTACCCCCTGGGGGTAATTTAGCCATTTTTGGGGGGTAATGGAGGGGTGACAGAAAAAAAGTTATGAATTCTGAAAATCAAGAAAACAATGCGGTACCCGGTATGAGGATTATTGTTAACTTTGTCTTAGTATATAAAGTTGTAAAGTAAACCTATTATAAGTAAGTAATAAAGTTAAACCAAATAACAATAAACATCAAAAACTAATATACAGTATTAGAAAAGAAATATATAGCTAAGTGTGTGGAAACCCAAAAGTATTTTGACAAGTATGCTTCAGGACAAAAGTCACTCAGTAGCCCAGATCGACCTGTCCAGTACGCGTCACTCACTTCCTGAGGCTGCCTCTATTTCACACTGTCAGTTTATCTGTGAGCATCAGCCGAGGTAGACATAAGCTGGTATGTATGTGTACTGCCCTGTGCAGTATATAGTTAGTATTTACCCACTGTTACTGTGAATTTGTAGCTATTATTAATTTTATATACAATGTATGTGTGGTTCTTACGTTTTCAATGGTTTTGCTAGGATTAGCAGAGTATGCGAGGCTGTATACGTTCACGTTTAGCCATATATATCAATAATAACAACATTTTGTGAAAGGGGTAACATGCTTTATGTGGCATGTTAAATTGGGTAACAAGCTGAAAAAGTTTGGGAACCACTGCCCTAAGGGATAGTTGGAGTCATGAATAATTATCGTTATGGTATACAGTGACCTCGAAGTAGATGCAAAAGAAACATGTGCAACGTAAAGTTACTCAGGTTTTGTACATGACTTTACCGTCTAGAGGAAAGTTTCTCTCTCTCTCTCTCTCTCTCTCTCTCTCTCTCTCTCTTTCTCTACTCATGGACCTCACCGATCTCACCCTGAAAGTTGACCTCTCTGCCCATGCACTAAATACAATATCGCATAATATATACAGAGAATAAATTTGAATATACATTGGCTGTCATATTGTCCGGCAAAACCTCTATGTAATAATACAGACCAGCCTTTTTTTCGTTCTAAAAGTCATGGTGACATAGTGGCCATGTTCCGTAGGTTTTTTTTTTATATCAAGGCCGTTGTTCGGTGCAACCTTTTTCTCTGTTGGTTGGTAAAGTAAGGATGATATACTAGCAAGATCATACGGGTTTCGTACAGCATGATCAGACTAGGTTCATACGGTGTGGCCACAAATTGGGTTAATGTGGTACGGCCACGTTGAGGTAATACAATATGGGTATGCTGCGTTAATACAGTATGTTAATACAGTATGGATACGCTTCGTTGCCTTAACAAACGCAGACAGCAACCCGTAGAGTCGATACACAAAATCAGTTAGTTTCATACGCATCGGGTGTGGCATTCACTAGTTCACCTAAAATTCCATGTGCTTTTCTTATATATACTGAGAGGAGGCTTGAGTGATGTATAGTGTGCTTGATGGTCTTCCATTTTTTTGTTTTTGTCTGTGACGGGTTTCTTCTCCTGTGTCCAACAACGTGTGCGTGTATGTTAATTTATGTATATACTTATTGTTCTCAACAGTGTTATACTATATATATATGAATTTTGTCTGTACAAGATGTGCTCTCAATAAAATATATATATATAAAAAATCAACTGAAATGAGATCCGGATCTAAGACTGTGGGGTGAGATAACGGATCATTTGCTCTCACTGAGAGCACTAAGAGAGTACGGCTATGCAGGGACACCCGTACCTTCTGACCTAAGTATCCTGCAACACTCCCCACACACGCAACACAGCCACTAGCAGCAGCAAGTGTATCTGGATATTATGTAGTGGATGTTAACTCCCCGTACATGCAGAACTGAAAGATATTCAATACCTCTGTGTTAGGCGAGTATACTGTATATATATGTCGTGCCGAATAGGTAAAACTTGCAATTTTGGCTTAAATATCAACGCTCTTCTTGCCGAATAAGGGAAGCAAAAATTTGTGTATGCAATAATTTCGCAAGCAAAAAACATTATGAACCTAATATATATATATATATATATATATATATATATATATATATATATATATATATATATATATATATATATATATATATATATATATATATGTCGTGCCGAATATGTAAAACTGGTCAATTAGCAAGAACTCATTTAAAATTAAGTCCTTTCTAAAATATTTTGTTATACGTTTAAAGATATATTTTTTTCATTAATGTTGATGTAAAAATTTATAATTTTGCACCAAAAGAAACTTAGAAAACTTACCTAACCTTATTATAACAAGCTAAATTTATTTTAGCCTAACCCAACTAAATATATTTTAGATTTGTTTACAGTAATTTAATACTAAACAAACACAGTGAAATATATTTTTTTCGTTAGGTTCAGAATGATTTTGGCGAAATTATTGCATACACAAATTTTCACTTGTCCTATATGGCAAGATGAGCGTTGCTATTTAAGCCAAGATGGCAAGTTCTGCCTATTCGGCACGACATATATATATATATATATATATATATATATATATATATATATATATATATATAATTAAGTCCTTTCCAAAATTTTCTCTTATACGTTTAAAGACATATTTTTTTCATTAATGTTACTATAATTTTTTTTAATTTTGCACCAAAAGAATCTTAGAAAACTTACCTAACCTTATTATAACAAGAACAATTTATTTTAGCCTAATCCAACTAAATATATTTTAGATTTGTTTACAATAAATTAATACTAAACAAGCACAGTGAAATATATTTTTCTCGTTAGGTTCAGAATGATTTTGGCGAAATTATTGCATACACAAATTTTCGCTTGTCCTATATGGCAAGATGAACGTTGCTATTTAAGCCAAGATAGCAAGTTCTGCCTCTTCGGCACGACATATATAAATATATATATATATATATATATATATATATATATATATATATATATATATATATATATATATATATATTGTGTGTGTGTGTGGTACGGCCACTTTTAGTGTGTGTGTGTACTAAATGTACACACACACACACACACACACACACACACACACACACACACACACACACACATCGTCTTCACACTCTGAACAACATCCTTCCTCCCTCTTGTTCACCTAACACACCCTGGTTGTGCAACACGACAGTATACCCAAACTCGTATCACGGTATAAACATAAAAGTTGTAAAATGCCCCACAAAACCGTGCCAACATGCAATAAATACTAGGCATTTCTTTATTCACCGGCCTGTGCTATCTCAAGGTAATTTGAATCTTTATTACTATGCACGTAAACTCACTTTGCACATAAAATAAATATGGAAAGAAATACATAAAAAAAATAAGTTTTCTTTTACAATGATTTTGTTCCCTTCACCTTCATAATACTAATAATAATTTAAAAATAATATGTCTACTTCTACAAGTACGTGATACAATTTATCCAGATCTAGAAAGTCCCTTGTTATGCAGAATATTTTGGGTGTAATTAGGTTAATTTTGTCCCTAGGTCGGCTAATACCCAGGTACCTAATTACTACTAGCTGAACAGGGACAGCTTGTGTCTTAAGAAAACACGCGTCAATCTCCCCCCCCCCGTACCGGGTATCGAACCACTGATCTCAGTGTGTGAGCTGAGTGCACTACTAATCGAGCTCTTGAGCTGAGGACTAGAAGTTACTCTTCCATTCTGAAATTAAACCTCATCATCTCTCATTTTCCCGTCATTGGTTAACTCCTATGGGATTAGCGCTTCCCTATAAATATAATATTAAAGGGATTTCCTGGAAGGCTACATAACCCAGAGCAAATATTGTGAAACATCTTGCTGTAACTGACACGCCTTTACCATGGAGACTCATACTCTTCACTGTTTCTTACCCCTAAATTTGTTTGACGCAAATGATTATCGATGATGCGAACATTTGCTCGCTTTATATCGCGAAATATTGATGACTTTTCTTTTCTATTTACATAATAGCTTTATAATCATTTATCTACTGTCATTACAAATGTAAGTACGACAACCGGGGCGAAAATATCGCACTAGGCTTACTACAATATTTTTGTTCTAACCTGCCTCTTGTCTATATTCCATTTACATTTCCTCTGCGCCATTCTATCATGTGTTTAATGAAGCTCATGGAGGGCGAAGCTTAGTCATAATAAATATCTTATTAGTTGCTATTATCCCTAGTACATGTACTAGGGCTGTACTTGTGTCTTATTACATATTTGTTGATGTCGGATATTTTGAAAAGTTTCGGGACTGTAATGGATTTAATTCAGTGTTTATGATAACCTGGTGCAACTAGAACCACTAATTGTAAGCCTTGATTGAAAACTACGTTGTTTTCTAGCTGGAGTCGATCAGCAACAGCCTGACTGATCACAGACCCGAGAGCGATTAGCTGACCCGGGATCGAGCCTCCAACCTCTGTACTCAGTGATTCGTGAAGGTTTAGCGCTTCTTGAAATATAATGTCTAACCGGAGCTACATACACAATTTAGATTATTTCGTAAAACTTCGCAAGGTTTTCTTGGAGTCTAGTGTATAAATTGTTTCCAGTATATTATGGGAAAAAACTCAGTTTGCAATAAATTTTCTTCCACGTTGTAAATCTTGTCTATCATTGAATCTTTTATTTTATCAGCGTCCTTCTCTAGAGGTCAGACCTTAACAATGACAGTCTTCGGTCCCGTTGAAGCGAGATGAACGTAGATAGTATATTCAATATTATTATTAAGTCATGAGTGTGGTGGACTTCATAATGGTCCAGGACGGACCGAAACATCGTCTGAAGTTTCCTCCCCCAAGTGTGGGTTTTATGTGAGCAGCATACGAAATTAGGAACACTGCAGTATGCCTACTGGCCCATACTAGACAAATCCTTATCAAACCCATTAACAAAAAATATTTGCCCAACCCATTTTACTGTGAATATTAAAATGGTATAAAATCCCGACAGGTTGTTAGGTAAGACACATATGCAACAGTTAGGTATCTTTATTTCGAAATGTTTCGCCTATACAGTAGGCTTCTTCAGTCGAATACAGTAAAGTTTCTTCTGCTTCTATCAACTTTTCTGTATTCGACTGAAGAAACCTACTGTGTAGGCGAAACGTTTCGAAATAAAGATTCCTAACTGTTCCATTTTACTGTGTTCATCTCGCTTCAACGGGACCGAAAACTGTCATTGTTGAGGTCTGTCCTCCTGAGAAGGACGCTGATAAAATAAAGCTTCAGTAATGGAAAAGAATTAGAACTCGGAATAAAAATTGTGAGTGTTTTTCATTCAGTAATATACTGATAATAATTTAAACACCAACCTCCAAGAAAACCTCGCAGAGTTTTACGAAATAAGTTAGATACTATATTTACAGCAGCGCTAAACCTTTAGGAATTATTGAGCGCAGCGAGTGGAGGATCTGTCCCCGGTCAGCTAATAGCTAACTGGTATGTGATCAGTCAGGCTGATGGTGATCGACTCCAGTTAGAGAATATTGTATCATTCATTCAAGGTTTACATTTGGTGCTGACAGTTACATCAACGTATTGTAAACACTGCAAAAATTCCATGACAATCTGGAAACTGGTCAAAGAGAATCAGACACTAAGTATGTTACAGTATATGTTGGCAGAATTACCGGCAATATGTAAAGGAAAATGTCACATTAGTTGTACTTGTGTCCTTTTACTTTACATACAAGTATGTTATAAATAAGACAGGTGAAGCCCTAGTACATTATTAGGCAAAAGGACACTTGAGGAAGTAATAAGATATTACGTCTACGTTTAGATTTTCATGAGCTTTATTAAACACACAAATAATACAATGACATGGGAATATAATTTGAATATGAGTGAGGTGTAAGACGTCTGAGCAAAAGCATTCCAGTACCGAGGACGATGACAAAGTTGATTCCATGTATCAGAAATCTTCCCTTCGAAGATAGGCTGAGGGCCCTGAATCTGCACTCTCTAGAAAGGCGTAGAATTAGGGGGGATATGATTGAGGTGTACAAATGGAAAACAGGAATGAATAAAGGGGATGTAAATAGCGTGCTAAAAATATCTAGCCTAGACAGGACTCGCAGCAATGATTTTAAGCTGGAAAAATTCAGATTCAGGAAGGATATAGGAAAGCACTGGTTTAGTAATAGAGTTGTGGTTGAGTGGAACAAACTCCCGAGTACCGTCACAGAAGCTAAGACCCAGTGTAGTATTACAACCCAGGAATTCAGAAAAACTTTGGACTTATCGTTTCACCAAGTAAGAACAGAAGTATGTACACAATATACAACAATAGGTATTCATGCACGCCACGGTAAGTAAGGCAGAATAGATGCCACTAGAGAGCAGACCATGCTTCAACCAGCTCTAGAATGGAAATGACAAGGGCAGACAGGCGGGTGGTGCCCACAACACCTCTGCGATTGCCAGAATCATCTTCTCGTTGGCTGAACCTGGGTACTGATCGAACGACGGGTCCCATCGTCTGACCCTAGTACTGGTTCGCTGGTTGGTGGAGATAGCCGTTCAGTGAGGGTGTGTACATGCGCCGAATAAAGGTTACGTACTCTTTGCAGGCCACATGTAGTTTTAAAATTAGGTTAGATTAATACATGAGTGGGTGTGGGTGGGTGTGAGTTGTACCTGACTAGCTGGTGTTACTGGGTCAGAAGCCGTGTTCCTTCCTTAAGTGGAGGTGACCTGACTGGGTGGGCCATTGGTCTAAGCCGGGGGTTGACATGGACCTGCCCCGCATGAGCCAGTAGGCCTGCTGCAGTATCCCTTCTTTCTTATGTTCTTATGTCTACCGATCAGTGTGGGAAGACACTTCATGTACAGTTTAGGCCATTGATTAAAGGAAGCGTTTCGCCCAGAGTGGCTTCTTCAGTCCTACTGGTCAATGCTACTAGTAATAGTAGTAGAAGTGTCTTGTGACGGTGATACTGGGGTTATCGTTTTAAGAAGTATTCATTGCTATTATTTCAAAGATAAAGTTGGCTTTCTTCTGTGTAATTATCTGAAGAGGAGACTAATGCCTCTTCAAGGCGTCGTTATTTGCTAGTTTTTGGTTCGTTAGTCGATAATTGAGCGGCGATCCATCTCATCAAATGACTGGGAGTTTTTAGGAGTTGCACAAAAGTGTTATTAAAGCTGTCACATCTGTACGCATAATTGTGCTCATTCACAAATGTTCTTAGGTGTAGTGTTGTTTTCCCGACGTATAACTTGTCACTGCCTCCACGAGGTATTATGTAAACCCATCTGTTGACTGGTTCAAAGTTCTCCACTTTGATCCTGGCAAGGATTTTGATGAATATACTGGTTACCATGGCGTGTCTAGTGTTGTGAGAGTGCTTTGGAGGTGAAAAATGATAACTTAGCTCAAAGTAATATCACTTCCTGGAAAATTGATGGCTTCTAGGGGTCGTTTCTTGCAGTCTTTGACACAGAAGGAAGGAAAGTGGAAGTATTGTGTACGTATGGATATTAGAAGATCAAGGTTGTAAATACCGATGATGCCTCTTTTAGTCTCAGTATCTTGAGGAATAGAAGTGTGTGCGGTCATTCTTGTTTGTAGACTTTCTGTCGAATTGGAATTTTAAAATATTCTTTACTTTATAGATTAAGATATCAAGGAATGGTAACCTTCCACTGTTTTCTTTTTCAACTGAGAACTGGATTGCCGGTTAAGCGTTCTCTGTAAGTTCTGGATGTCAAAACACTAAAACGGCTTGTAACCCCATTAGAAACCTGTCTATCTGGAACGAAAAGCTAACTAGTTTTGAGATTATTTCCCCTTCTTACAAAGATACGAATCACACAAACCATTAATCCTCTCCCCGGCGCAAAGTCAACTAGGATTTTAATCTCCCTCTGCCTCCCGGTACATCATCAACCTGGCTGACCTTTGGATCAACTTTAACTGTTTCTCTTTCGGCACCAACTTCTGCTGACAAACATGTGGGATGGGTATGGGTTTCCCCATCAGCACCGAGAACGTATACTTGGAATGCCTCGAAAATGAACACTGAGCCAGCAACATCACTTTAAAGTAGTAAGTAGACTTCTTGGTAACCTCTTCATACAGAGCCTACAAAGAAGGCTCATCTAAGATGAGAATTATTATTATTATTAGTAGTAGTAGTAGTATTAGTGTGACTACTTAAGGTTCAAGTCGAACCAAAACGTCGTCATAAAGTTTTTCTCCTATATGCAGGTTATTTGTGTATTGTCCCAGTCACGGTATTGTGATTTTTGTTCTGTAGTAGTAGCTATTTCATCACCACAATTATCACCACCACCGTTCATCACCATAATCATCACCACCACCGTTCATCACCATAATTATCACCACCACCGTTCATCACCATAATCATCACCACCACCGTTCATCACCATAATCATCACCACCACCGTTCATCACCATAATCATCACCACCACCGTTCATCACCATAATCATCACCACCACCGTTCATCACCATAATCACCACCACCGTTCATCACCATAATCATCACCACCACCGTTCATCACCATAATCATCACCACCACCGTTCATCACCATAATCATCACCACCACCGTTCATCACCATAATCATCACCACCACCGTTCGTCACCATAATCCTCACCACCACCACCGTCAATCAATATTAATTCGATGAGATACCAGACATGCAAATTCTGGTGCTGTTTAATAATTAGCGAAGGCTAATTATTATTATTCATCATTATTGAATTAGCAAACGCTAATTAATGAACAATAATTATTGAACGATAGTGAATGGATGTACGCTAATGAATAAATATGACCCACATGGGCCTAGCCTTTCATTTAAAGATAATAATACTGCTCATCATCTGGTTAATTATAATTGGTCTGATTCTAAAGAAATGTGTCGATAGAGTGAATATCACAGAATCAGATTTTTTTTTTTTTTGCGGCAGTGACTTTGAATACCATAAATTCTCTTCTTCTGTAATGGAACAGGATTTATGGCAGTTGCAATAATTGTAAAATATTTTAGATTATTGCATTAGCAATGAAGGGAATGCTCTGGATCCAGATCTACTGCAGTGGCAGTGAGTGTTATTGATCCAACTTTATTATGGTGGCCGTGATTGTTGTGGATCGATTCTGTTGTAGTTAAAATGACTGTTAGTATGGTAGATCCAAGTCTGTTGTAGTAGCAATGACCGTAGTGTGGTAGATAGAATCACACACGGGTCTGTGTGTCGTATAAAATACATCTGAGAAACAATATTAAAAGTAGGTTTCTCTCTGTTTTTTTCATTAATTTAATAACAGTAAAGGCGATACCAAAAAAAAATGACAAGTCGGCTAAACGAAATTAACACGTGATTAAATACGATTAATATTAGGTTAATTTTCTTTCAAGGTTGTAATTGTCTTGATAACAAAGTAATATTCTCCTTAAGTATTTTATTTTCTTGTTATTGGTGGAAGTTATTTTAATTTATTAAGGGATAAGGTTTTACTGAGACAGTTTCTCTGCGTGTAGATCGTCATCAGGTCATGACTTGTTAAAAAAAAACCATACCACAAGTGGGGTTTGAACCCGCGATCAGAGAGACACTCTGATAGCGGGTTCAAACCCCACCCGTGGTATGGTTTGCAGTCATATCATTACGATTTCGTGAGTCATGACTTGTTAAAGCTCTACACAAGGGAAAGAGTCGTTTCTGTCTTGAAGGAATTCGAATCCTGGATACACGATTTGGTGAGGTGCATACAACCCTCTCGGTGTATCTCTCATTGTATACATAACATAAAGTGCGTATATCTCAGCAGATACATACTAGTTTGTAGATGAATGGTTCAGAGAACCGACATGTTGATAAATTAGACACATGTGCAACTCTACAAACCTGTCAGACACTGCAACTTCTTGGGATCTTAATACTTAGGAATTCTTCGCTTGCCTAATTCTTGGGCACGACCTACTTCCACATTGAACAAATGTGACACCACCTATGACTGCTGCACCTCACCTGTCTACGGTTTATAAGCTGCTTCTCCGCTCATATGCCGCATTCTATTCAAGATTGATGGACTGAACACATCGACTCAAGGTTGAGGGACTGATTACCTCATTCTCCTCCTGTTCTTCAAGTTTCTCCTACGTATGGACTGATGAAGCCACTGTGTGGCGAAACGTTTCCTCAATAAAGATACCCAAGAGTTGCACATGTGTCTAATTTATCAACATGTCGGTTCTCTGAACTATTCATCTACAAACCTGTCAGACACTGCAACTTCTTGGGATCTTAATACTTAGGAATTCTTCGCTTGCCTAGTTCTTGGGCACGACCTACTTCCACATTGAACAAATGTGACACCACCTATGACTGCTGCACCTCACCTGTCTACGGTTTATAAGCTGCTTCTCCGCTCATATGCCGCATTCTATTCAAGATTGATGGACTAAACACATCGACTCAAGGTTGAGGGACTGATTACCTCATTCTCCTCCTGTTCTTCAAGTTTCTCCTATGTATGGACTGATGAAGCCACTGTGTGGCGAAACGTTTCCTCAATAAAGATACCCAAGAGTTGCACATGTGTCTAATTTATCAGATACATACTAGAAGTGTGTATCTCATTTTATCAATACTATGAGGTGTATACCTCAGTGTGTATACACTGAGAGTTTACTAAATTCCATGAACAATCCACACTTTTGAAGAGGGAACCCTAGATAACTTTCTGTCCATTCTGGACCATTATCAGATGTGATAATGGCCCAGGAGGGACCGAAATACCTTCTAAAATTTCCTCTCCAAAAAGAGTTTTTATTTTTGTATTGCTGCAATCTCTGTTGTGCTTTTAATTCTATTCCATTCTGATTTCAGTATTAGCTATTGAGGATTTTTTTTCTAATGGTGTACAAGTGATATACTGGTTTAGAGACCCTCTTGTAGTAGACTGTCTAAACGTAATGAACCAAAGGGGAGGATTTTCATATCATACCAGCTTGAAGACACATGTTGCAGAATAAGCTTTTATTGAGACCACGTTTCTTCTTGTCATGGCTCGAAAAAGCTCTAAGTAATGTGATACGTTGTGTGTGTGTTTTTATGTTCCAATGTTTTCATTTAGATTCATCAAATGTTTCCTCATTTGCACTCTGCCAGAATGGAAGCTTCCTCGATGTTGACTACAATGAGAAGGTGAGGTGGTAGCCATAGTCTTCCTGAAGGTGAGCACGCACACGAACGTTGCTGTATGTTACGCACGTGCTTCCTGAATCTTAAAGTACGTACTTGCGCCCTTGTAATTTCATGCTCCATATCTTAGTGCACACATGCTCCCTGCATCAGTTTAGGTAAACGCACCATGCATTCTTGCACGTATATGCTTCCTTTATTTTTGTACGCACACGCTACCTGCGTCCATGCACGTAGTTTCCAACAACCAGGTACATACACGAATCCTATACTTTTGTATGTACACACTCCTACATCCCTGTGCGTATATAATCCTACTACATTGCGCGCACACACACACACACACACACACACACACACACACACACTCCTTAATCCCTGCTTGTATATAATCCTTGTGCGTACACGCTCACTTCGTCAACTCACATATGAAATCCTCATACATAAATGCTTTCTACATCCGTGTACGCATACAATCCTACATCCTGGACCGCACTTGGTTGAGGGCAGTGTGGGGAGAGCTCGGGGCGGGCGACACGATAAATTGTCCTCTAATGCAGACAGGACCGGTTCCTTAAGGTAGGTCAGAAATTACCGTTTTTTGGGGGAAGCTGGTTCAAGTTTGGGAGCCGTTGGGACCGAGTGCTGTTTGTGGCCAAGGAGCTAGTGTGTTCACGTTGCTGGTGTGGCGAGGGTATTAATAATCCTGTCTCCTGCTGTGGGGGATGATAGTGTAGCTTCTGTTGTAGGGTGTGTGGAGAGTGCTCTTTAGCGCGTGCTCTGGGAGTGTGAAGAGTGTAGTTAATGCTGTGGAGAGGAAGTGTGTGTTTTTAACTCCCGCTGCGATGAGGCAGAGAGTATTTGGAGCTTGTATTGTGGGGGAGTGGAAAGTGTTGAAAGTTCCTACAGTATGTTGCTCATGCTGTGGGGAGGAGTGTGTTTTTTACTTCCCGCTCTGATTGTGAGGAGTGTGTAGCTCCGGCTGTGGGGAGGAGAGTGCAACGTATGCTGTGAAGAGGAGCTCCTGCTGTAGGAAGAGTGCTTGCAGTGCTTGATGTTGGAGGGAGAGTGTAGTTGTTACTGTAGGGAGGAGTGAGTTGCTCCTGTGAGGAAAAGAGTGTATTTCTTGCTATGAGGAAGAGTGCGCAGCTACTTCTGCAGGGAGGCAAGTGTGAAACTTGTGTGTGGGGGTGGGACCAGGAAAGTGTTTGTCACTCCTGTTGTGGGAAGTAATGTGTAACTCCTGCTGTGGGGAGGAAAATGTTGCTCAGACTGTGTGAGGAGGAATGTGTAGCATTTGCTGTGGGGAGAGGAGAGTATGTGGCTCCATGTATAGTGAGAGCTTTAGAATTTGAAGCCCTATGTGTCGGGAAAATTTCTGTTGTTTGAAGTTCCAAGTGTACGGGAGACCTCATGTGTATGAATTTCCCTGAATAAGGAATGTTTATGCTTTGAAACACCGTTTGTGGAGAAAGTTCCAATATTTGAAGCTCTATGTTGGAAAGAACTCTTGCATCTTTGTTTTATGTGCGGATAGATAGCTTTTCGATGAAAGCTCCATTGGTGGATAAAGGGTCAGTGCTTAAAATTCTGTATTTGGCGATAGTTCTAGTGTTTGAAGCTCGTTTTGTAGGTCGATGAAAAGTTCCTGATGTTCCGTGAGAGAGCTCTGGTTGAAGCCTCATGTGGAGAAGATGGCTAGAATTAAAGCTTTTCCATTGTGTGTGTGTGTGTGTGTGTGTGTGTGTGTGTGTGTGTGTGTGTGTGTGTGTGTGTGTCATTCGCTTTTTTTTAAATCTTGATGCACTGGAGAAAGGTATGGACTGTTTTGTGGATATGACGTACTGAAGCAATGCTTCGTTTTGAAAAAGAAGGAAGGAAAAAAAAAGGCACAATACCTTGACTGGAACAACACACAGACAACCCGGACATAGTTTTGTCGGGTTAAGATCAAATTCTACAGAGTGAAACGTTGTCCCAGTTAAAGTTTGTTCTGTGAACTGCGTTTGTGTTTATTGGAACTATTTCATGATGGACAATATAGAGAATTATGACTTTTTTGGTGAATGTTTTATTTGACAGGGCAATCCTCAATTAAGTGCTGATTATTTGGTTTTTAAATGGGTAGGAAAACCTAGGAGGTTTAAGGGTTTAACCACTGAGTGGGTCATTATATGATGAAACCTCGCAAAGGGAGACTTTTTTTCTGTTTCCTGATGAGGGCAACGCGATCATCAATGGGATGACTCAATCAGTTGACTCAATTGGCTCAATCAGTCAGTTGGCTCAACCAGTTGGCTCAACCAGTTGGCTCAACCAGTTGGCTCAACCAGCTGGCTCAACCAGTTGGCTCAACCAGTTGGCTCAACCAGTTGGCTCAACCAGATGTCTCAACCAGTTGGCTCAACCAGTTGGCTCAACCAGTTGGGTGTGATCGTTTGCTTGTGTTTGCCTAGGAGGCTCGTAATCTATTGTTATTATACTGCTTGCTGTTGTTTCTCTCTCTCTCTCTCTCTCCTGGCTTATTGTAACTGGTTTTCACACAGATGAGTTAGTTGTTTTAACTTTTAAGGCCTAAATAATAAGATATTAGAAGGGCCCCAATGTAAATAAGTCGCTTTGTCTAACTCTCATGGGTTATCATAGGCAATTTAAACATATGTTATTATATATGACGACTCCAAAATAAACTTGTCTTGTTCTCGAACTGTTTTCTATTGTACTTAATTCTGACTTACAATTTCTCTATCTTTAATATACATTTCTCCAAATGGCTCTTATTTTGTTTTTTCTTTAATATTTTTCACTCTAATTGTGTTCCATTTCTGTTTTTCTCGCGTCTCTTCGCACTCTCTTCATTTCTGTAAGAATTTTACTCATTTATTCCTCAGTTTCTTATCTCATGTTCTTTTAACCAAAATATAACACAGCCTAAAACAAATAAAATACGTAAGTAACTTCAACGTAATGTAATTTTCCGAAAGAATTTCTCTTTAATCCGCCCTGATTTTTTTTTTTTTGAGGGGGGAGGGGGCTTTCCAATATAAATTTTCTAAGGTGTACACTCATTGCTGAATTTCCAGATTGCCCAAAAGAAATTTTTGGAGTAGGTGTTATTCCTAACACTTTGCAAGGGTTAAAGATCAGACCTAATGGAGTTTCTGGCACATTGTTTTTATACGAAATTTCTCATTTCTTCATATAATACAATATATATATTCAGGCCATAGTGAGCCTATAGTGTGCTTTTCTTAATATATATATATATATATATATATATATATATATATATATATATATATATATATATATATATATATATATATATGTTAATGTTGCAGTTTAAAAACTGTAGTGTAAAGCACCCTTCTGGCAAGACAGTGATGGAGTGAATGATGGTGAAAGTTTTTCTTTTTCGGGCCACCCTGCCTTGGTGGGAATCGGCCAGTGTGATAATAAATATATATATATATATATATATATATATATATATATATATATATATATATATATATATATATATATATATATATATATATATATACGCACACACACACACACACACACACACACAATATATATGTGTGTATTTTCCGGAAAACGTTTGGTAAGATTTTTTCGTTACTATGGGGATATAATAAAAATATTCCGAAACTAGGAGCTAGGTTTCGCCGGTCAACAGGTATACAAACCCTTCTCCATACGTTTCGACCCTCCCGGGAATGAACCCGGGATCTTCAACTGTGAGTCGATGATGTTATCGCTTTGCTAAGATTACCTTCTTATTATCTCTTAACCAGTATCAATTTAAGTTTGTATTTGCTTATGAGTTTGAGGAGAGCGAGTTGTGTGTGTGTGTTTGTAATTATCTGTTTAAGGTTTTGGGGACGAGGGATGAGCTCTACTCTTGGTACTGCCTTCCAGGTTTAAGAACATAAGAATATGAAGGGAGAAGCACTGCAGCAGGACTACTGGTCCATACAAGGGCCAGTAGGCCTGTTGCAGTGTTCCTCCGTTCATATTCTTATGTTGGTTTAGAAAGACACGTAAGCAAACACTATAACATATTTATTAGAAAACGTTTCGGTCCTGGGACCTTGATCACTTCTAACATACAGAGGTAGAAAGACATCATATATATAGGCGGAGAGTGAGATGTGACGCACGTGACCTGAGTTATAGTGTTTGCTTACGTGTCTTTCTAAACCAACTTGTCGGTATTTATTACCAAGGTTTATACCATATTCTTATGTACTTAGTCTTCGGCCATTTGATGTTACATTCCTAGCATTGAAAATGTGTTGGACAAATATTTTTGTTAATGGGTTTTAGTTTGAAAAAAAACTTACGTAGTATGGGCCAGTAGGACTGCTGCAGTGGTCCTCTTTTCATACATGTTCCATTGTGTCATTGATCAGCTTATACACTGATCACTCCTGCCTTGAAGGGATATTTTATGTGGATTACATAGGTCGGCAATGTTGAATTATGATTGTTTTTCTTATTTACCTGCTAAAGAGCTTATCATTGTCTGCCCTGTCTATGCCCTTGAGTATTTTGTAAGTTGCGATCATATCCTCCACTGCTTATCGTTCTTCCAGGGTCATAAGTGCTACTTCGCTTGTGTTTCTTGTACATTTCCCTCATCTGAGGGAATAGTCTGGATGCACTCTGCAATTTCAGACTCGTTTTGTGGTGTATAGATAACGGTTCCACACCGGCGCTGTATACTCAAAAATGGGTTTCACATGTGAGGTGGTGCTTCGAATGAGTCGTGTGTGTGTGTGTGTGTGTGTGTTCTCACCTATATGTGGTTGCAGGGGTCGATTCACAGCTCTTGGCCCCGACTCTTCGCTGGCCAATACTAGGTCCACTCTCTGCTCCAAGAGCCTTATCGTACTCCTCTTTAAAGCTGTGTGTGTGTGTGTGTGTGTGTGTGTGTGTGTGTGTGTCTGTGTGTGTCTGTGTGTGTGTGTCTGTGTGTGTGTGTGTGAATTGCAACACTCAACGTGGAACCCTAGAACTTGCAATACGAGGCAAATAAGCGGGTGTGGGTGGGGTCGGGAGTAGAAATTAGGTTTTGGAAGTAAGTTATAAGAAAGATTCTGGACTATTGTCTCTGGAAACCTCAGAGATGTGGGCGTGGTCTCGTAATTGGCTGCTGCCGAATCATTCTTCCCTTTTTTTTCATCCAACCTACTCCCTGCCTGGAATTTGGGACAAGGCTAACTCCATGTACTAAGTCCAGGCTTTCTCTCTCTCTCTATCTCTCTCTCACGAGTTATTAAGAGTCTTCAAGGAGGTTATTTACACAGTCTGCTTTGGCTAATGAATTCGTTAATTAATTCGTAAGTTAATGAATTCGTTAATTATACATTCAAAGAGATATAAGGATGATGTAAGAATGATAGGCTAGATGGAAGAAGGAAGGAAGGATGTAAGAGTGATGGGTTGGAAGGAAGAGAGAGGGAAGTTGTAAGAATTGTTGGGTAGAAGGAAGCGAAATAAATGAATAATGGAAGAAAATAGGCATAAAGGAAGTGAGGCTAAAAGAAAATGGAGAGAGAGAGAGAGAGAAATTTAAATAGAAAGGCAAAGACGGAGAATTATAGGAATGATGGGAAGGGAAGAGAGAGAAGTATAAGGCTAAAAGTAGAGAAAGAACTGATAATGTTAAAACGAAGACACAGCAATGTAAAAAGGCAAGAAAAGAGGGAGACATGATAGAATGAAGGAAAGGAAGGAAGACGATATAAATGAAGGCGAAGGGAAAAAGGAAGAAATGTAATAAGGTAGGAAAAGGGGAGAGAAATGCATAAATTAGAGAAGAAAAAAGGGATAAATATAAAAGTAAAGGCATAGGGAAAAATGGAAACATGAACGAAGGCAGGAAGAGGCAAAAAAAAGGGGTAAAACAAATAATGAAAGCAGAGAAAGAGGAAGATGAGAAAGAAAAGTAAAAAAAAAAAATAGGAAATAAAATGAAAAGGAAAAGCGAAACGAAGAAAGACTCGTGGAGATAAAGACAAGTAAGAGATGGGCGAAATGGACAGAGGTCGCTTGAAAAGGGGCAAATAATTTATGAAAAGGGGGAAAAAAGGTTAACTGAGGATGGGAAAGAGGAAATGCAGCTCTCTGGATAATCATTATAATATCTACAGGAAGCGTTAAATCCGTAGAGATCATCGTGTGTCTTCTGGAAAAAAAAAATAGGGGGAGGACTGAGCCTCAATCATTCCTCGCTCTGAGTAACCCCTACGGGTTTAGCGCATCATATGTTTATAATAGGCATCGGAATTATTTTTGTAAGGGATTTGTTTAAGTTGGACCCAGAGAAGAGGACGGTAGCTCTAATTCCTTAGATTAAGAGCCCTTTGCCAGCATCAAAGCACCTTTCCCCCTTCAAGGGTAAATAAAGTCTTAGAGAGAGAGAGAGAGAGAGAGAGAGAGAGAGAGAGAGAGAATGAGAGAATGAGAGAATGAGAATGAGAGAATGAGAGAATGCTGCAACTATGCTGTGCCTCGTAAAGAGGAACGGTATACTGCGCAAGTTTTTATTTTGGAGATGTTTCGCTCAGTGTTTAATTTTAACACTGATCACTGCAAACTATCTACATTCCTTACTTATGGCCATAATTTGTCAACAACGTTTCTGAACACACGGAGACAATTGGCACAAGCCAACAAGTGATAAAAGACACAATTGCACAGGCGAAACGTTTCAATAAAGGTCCTCTCTGCAGTTGTTTTCTTCGCGTTTCTGTACACAGCTGAATCAACAGTCAAGAGATTTTGAAGGCCTCTCTTATCTGAGATTTGCAAGTACTGTTAGCATTCGGCTAACACCCAGGTATCTAAATTCCCTCTAAGTCAACTGGGGCAGTGCAAGAAGACTAACAATTAGGTCTCGCTTGGGTATCGAACTTGCGTCCCTTAGTGTTATCCGAGCGCTGTGGCACTACCCTAAAGGTCCTTCATACAGGCTACCACTTACAAAAAATTTCTGACACATAGATTAGTGAAACGAATTGCTTATATAAGCGTGCAAGTGCCAACTCGGTACAAGCAATGCCAACTCTGTTCAAACATTTATATCAATAATCCTTATTGTAATATTGATTTATTCGTGAAATTGACATGTCTGGAAGCAATATGTCAAGATGTAACACAAAAGTGTTGTAGTTTATGTGGAAATTTACATTTGACTTTCTACTGTGACAGATGATCGCTTCGTACTGACTGGGAAGTTGAGAAGAGGTGGTGAGATGAAGAGTATTATATAAGTGTATGTTCATCGAGAAGTGTGTTTTTACATTGTATATACTAATAGAGGAGTATCTCACTCTATATACACCGAGAGGTGTATATATCTGTTTATAATTGACAGAGGTATATATCTCTGTCTCTCTACATTAAGACGTATGTATATATCACTGTAAATATATTCCAGGCAATGTTATCAGGTATCCTAGCTCTGACATCAGTTAAGTATTTTTTTGTATCGAGTCTTTCAGCAGTAACAGTGTCTGTTGTTGAAGACTAACTTTTGGCTTTAACAAAATCATTTAATTCATTTGTTGATTTTTTTCCTGTATGTAACAATAGTCTTATTCTAAAATTTAACAATAAATAACTTACGAAATTGTAATAACACGATTGCACTAAATATACCTATCTGGAACTTATTACAGCCACCAGGCCGAGTGGTTAACGCACTGGCCTGTAGGTTTAGAGCTCACCATGTGTTCAAACCCCTACCCGTTCCGTGATTTATTAACAATAAATACATTACTTTTGACAGTATTATTTGGTTAATTTGGTTCATAAGCCCATCGATTAAATATAAGTTATTAAGTTTGCATTTCATCTGTACATCCTAAATCTCTAGAATACTTTAATGAGAAAGTCTATGAAACAAAAAATAATTAAAAAATTAGAAATCTCAAAAAATAGACAGTGGGGGTGTAAATTTGTTTACTGCCATAAGATAAACTGGATTTTATTTTTTGAAAATTAATGAAAACAATGATTGGACTGTAACATCTGGACGGGAGTTTACAGCATTATTTATTCATTTCAGAAACACAAACAGATATTTCCTTATTGTAATGCTGCTGTTGAGCATAATATTGTAGAATCCACTCTCGTTCATCATGACGCATAATATATTTTAAACATTAGTTCTGGTATTTACAACCTGGACAATGGTAAGATCGAAAATATATTTTCTTTCTTAAACGGAGAGGAGATTAATCATTCGAATGAAAATTCTATTATTTAAAAAAAGCATTACCAACTCCATCTTGGACTTTCTCCGGCAGTAACGAAGAAAAACACGTGGAGAGCAAGCTTTTCTTATGAATGTTTCTATGTAGAGCTTTATCACTAAGTTGATTAAGCTCAGCATAAAGAGAAACGTTGTCATACTAAAAACTTACTCTACACCTGTCTCTTCATTACTTCACCTAATTTTTAAATTTCAAGGGATGATCCATGACATATTATTTTATACTGAGCGGTTTATTCCTCGGCTATAATAAATATAATTCACTTTTGCTTAAACACTTTAATGAACTGATTGCAAACGACGTTGTTTTAATATATTTCAGATGTTAGATGTAACTGGGATGGTCTTATCTGAAATTAACGGAAAGAGTATCCAAATTGCACCAGGGATGGGACACGTTAGTTCAGGTCTCCGAAGATACATCCATTGCTTATGAAACAAACTCGAGTACTAGTATGAATAATGGATAGTATATGCCTAAGATTTAGCCTAGAATATAAGTACAGCAATTCCCTTTGATAAACTTAAGTCATAATTAAAATAATTACTCCACTGCATAATGTTGAAAACAACGTCAACAGACTTAACTATATGCTACTACTCAAACGCGTATACATCTTTTTGTGTTTTTTAAGCTAATTTTTTTTTCAGATGGACATGTAAGACATGAGTCATTTGACCAAAAGCTTCATTAGTCGTGTCATCTACAGCAATTAAGACCCGAATCAGGTAAACATTCTATAATAATATGATAATCACTCCATGTCTTTCGACGCCACGGCACTCAAACAATTTGAGAAAAGAAAGTGTTCCACTTTGTGTTGCCGTGAGATTTAAAATACAGGTAATAAACGTTGAAAAATATTCCTTCCCACTATTAAAAAATTACAAACCGCCTGATTTATGAAAGCTCCTGACTAAAATAAAGTCAGACTTACACAGGACTTCCGGAAGATATAAGATCGAGCTTCAGACTTGCATAATAAGTCTGCAACGTATCGATAGAGAGTCCCTTCACGGGTGATGTGTCTTCATGCTGGAAGAGGAACATTGATTTAATTGGAATTTCCACCTCTTCCTCGAATTTAGCCAATTTATCTCCTAGGGACAATATGTCCCTAATGGGTTTTGCGTGCTGGTGTCAAAGTAGCATAAGATTCCTCAGCGATCGCCATTCAGTGAATCGACCAGGAAACGTTACTGCTGTGGCCACTTGACAAATATGGTATACAATAAGATCACAGTAAGCAGGTGATATCACAATATGCAAAATAACCACAATAAAAAAATAATGAAATTCCAATCGCTTTCGTGATCTCTCACGAAACTTTAATCACGTTTTCCAGGATTAAGGGTCTCTTTTTTTTTATTCTCTCTTTGTGAAGGTAATAAGCAACCTTAATGACCCTCGCACAATTGATAGATCTTCAACCCATCATCCAAGCCAGCAATTATCTCGTGATGAAACTTTACTTCCATCAAGAAAGATGCCTCCATACCGGTCAAAGACTTTTGATCTAAGGAATTGGAACTTTTCTCCTCTTTCTTTAATCAAACTTGATTACCTCACGTTTCCTATATGCTGTAGGACTCCTGTGGCATTAATATTTTCCAGTAACCATAATAATTATATGAAAAATACATTTAGCTAGATACTCTGAGATTACCTAAAGACAACTCCGGGAATCACCGCCTCCCAGTAACTCAGTCCTGGTCCCAGCAGGAGAAATTAGATGTCAGTTCATCATTATTTTTAAATAAATGATCCGCACAACTCATGTTTTTTTCAAAGGCGACTGTTCCAATACGTATGTCCAAAAGAAAACCTAGTAAAGAATTAGTCACAACACAGCGGATGGAACAATAGTCACTTGTGAATCGGCTGTTTGTGTATTACTTCTAGCTTCATGGTTAACTGCTGAGCTAGCACGGGGTTCCTAAGAAATTAGAGGCAATCAGATTTGATCCGGGAAAGAGAACGGGAACTCCAGTTTCTTGTTCCAAGAGTATTTCACTAGCATCGAGGCATCTTCCGTTTGGTGGGAATTAGCTGCTGAAAACCCTTTGTGGATATAGTTTATACGTTTAAATTTAAGAATGGATGGCTGGGGGCACGAGCCATGATCCATACACTGTGCAGTATAGAGTGTATTTATTAAGGGTCGTTCATTACGACTTATCCTGGGTTTGAGAGTAACTCGTCAGTAACAATGTTGTTTTGTGCCAACTGTTTCAGTTAATCTTAATGACCCGGGGTATCTAATATGTTAATACCTTAACGTATCCAGTATGAAGGTAACGTTAACAGTATTTTAATGTATCCACTGTTTTTTAATGGTTTCACACACACACACACACACACACACACACACACACACATACACACACACACACACACACACACACACACACACACACACACACACACACACACACACACACACAAGTGAGTTCTTGCTGGTGTTCGTGCGGCCTTATGAAACTCCTCCCCCTTTTTGCCACTGTCCAATCACATAAAGCTGCCAACACTCAAAGTCTTACTAAAAACAAGAAGTTACAATAGCAAAAAAGTGTGTCGGAGTCTCCCAGCTCCCAGTACACAATGTGCTACTAATACACTTACATGAATAGTGAGAAATCAGGAAACACAGATGAAACACAGACAAGAGATAGAGATCTGCTGAAGAGACCTGCTGTACTGATGCTGAGGAGGGTCTCTGACACCGAAAAATATGAATCACTTTTCACTTACGGCTCAGTTCTGATTTTCAAGTGGTTTCTCACTTTCAATCGGAAATTATTTATACACAAATCACCCGCACATAGAAGCTTACGATGATGTTTCGGTCTAACTTTAAAAATTTACAATGTCACACATTTACTAAGTGTGTCTTTGTAAATGGTCCAGATCGGGTCGAAACGTCGTCATAAGCTTCTCTCTCCTATGACAGGGGTTATTTGTGTATTGTTCCAGTCACAGTATTGTGCATTTTTGTAATCCGAAATTACAAAAAAATGCTCTATTAAAGAGGGCGCTGTATAGCCCTTGTGGTTTAGCGCTTCTTTTTGATTATAATAATCTATTAAAGAGGAAGGCTTGAGCTATTATCACTGTGCTGAAAGACCCTCATGGGTTTTGCGCTTAACTAGAATCCAAAAAGAACAATAATCTCATGATTATTTACATCAATCACTGACGATAATACATAAACATTTATTTCATTTATATATCAATTTTTTTTTTACATTTTTTTAGGGAAACTGAAGAAATTATAAATATAAAGAAGTCTTAGAAAAAATTAAAAAAAAGATATTCTTGAAAAATGTCACTAGAAAAATGACATAAGTCTCGGTAAAAGAAGTCAGTATAACAACTCTATAAAAGCCAAATTTATATAAAGAAAGCCCTGATAAAAGAAGTCTGTTAAGAAAGTCGTATTGATTGAAATCTTGATAAAAGAATTTAGATCGATACCATGCCTAACCCTTCTAGGGTAGGGTAGGTGCCTGAGCCCGAGCCTTTAGCTCATAAGACTGTCATTCCCATTAGCCCCCTTGGGGTGGGGATGGCAGACCAGAGAGGCCTAGCTTGTGGCTAGGCCTGGGGACAGTTGGTCCCAAAGATGAGGAGGTACTTGTGCCTCCTCCCATGGGAGACTTAGGTCTCAGACACTCCCTAAAGAGGGAGCCAAGGCCGGGCCACCACTTGGAAAAGGCCCGGGCCGGGAGAATACCGGCTAATCTATAACTAACTAACTAAAAGAATTTATTTGCATTCAATGATTATATATATATATATATATATATATATATATATATATATATATATATATATATATATATATATATATATATATATATATATATATATATATATATATATATTACTACCTGAATCACAGAGTGCTTCCAGGCATACTTCATTTCTTGTAAGATAAGTCTCAAATAATATCAATTTTAATGAAAACTCTTACTTTAGAAGTTAATCCGATGATTTCTAAAAGTTGTTTTCCAGGCAGTCATGTTGTTAGGTGGGAGGGGAGACTCATACCCCCACATTCATCTTGTTAGGTGGGAGGGGAGACTCATACCCCGACATTCATCTTGTTAGGTGGGAGGGGAGACTCACACACCACATTCATCTTGTTAGGTGGAAGGGGAGACTCACATCCCCACATTCATCTTATGTAGGAGGGGAGACTCACACCACCACATTCATCTTGTTAGGTGGGAGGGGAGACTCCCACCCCCACATTCATCTTGTTAGGTGGAAGGGGAGACTCACACCCCCCACATTCATCTTATGTAGGAGGGGAGACTCCCACCCCCACATTCATCTTGTTAGGTGGGAGGGGAGACTCACACCCCCACATTCATCTTGTTAGGTGGGAGGGGAGACTCGCATCTCCACATTCATCTTGTTAGGTGGGAGGGGAGACTCACAACCCCATATTCATCTTGCTAGGTGGAAGGGGAGACTCACACCCCCCACATTCATCTTATGTAGGAGGGGAGACTCACACCCCCACATTCATCTTATGTAGGAGGGGAAACTCCCACCCCCACATTCATCTTGTTAGGTGGGAGGGGAGACTCACAACCCCACATTCATCTTGCTAGGTGGAAGGGGAGACTCACACCCCCCACATTCATCTTATGTAGGAGGGGAGACTCACACCCCCACATTCATCTTGTTAGGTGGGAGGGGAGACTCACATCCCCATATTTATCTTATGTAGGAGGGGAGACTCCTACCCCCACATTCATCTTATGTAGGAGGGGAGACTCACACCCCCACATTCATCTTGTTAGGTGGGGGGGGGAGACTCACACCCCCACATTCATCTTGTTAGGTGGAAGGGGAGACTCACATCCCCACATTCATCTTGTTAGGTGGGAGGGGAGACTCACATCCCCACATTCATCTTGTTAGGTGGGAGGGGAGACTCACATCCCCACATTCATCTTGTTAGGTGGGAGGGGAGACTCACATCCCCACATTCATCTTATGTAGGAGGGGAGACTCCCACCCCCACATTCATCTTCTTAGGTGGGAGGGGAGACTCACACCCCTACATTCATCTTGTTAGGTGGGAGGGGAGACTCAAACCCCCACATTCATCTTGTTAGGGGGAAAGAGAGAGACTCACCCTCACATTCATCTTGTTAGGTGGGAGGGGAGACTCTCACCCTCACATTCATCTTGTTAGGTGGGAGGGGAGACTCACACCCCCACATTCATCTTGTTAGGTGGGAGGGGAGACTCACATCCCCACATTCATCTTGTTAGGTGGGAGGGGAGACTCACATTCCCACATTCATCTTGTTAGGTGGGAGGGGAGACTCACACCCCCACATTCATCTTTTTAGGTGGGAGGGGAGACTCACATCCCCACATTCATCTTGTTAGGTGGGAGGGGAGACTCACATCCCCACATTCATCTTGTTAGGTGGGAGGGGAGACTCACACCCCCACATTCATCTTGTTAGGTGGGAGGGGAGACTCACATCTCCACATTCATCTTGTTAGGTGAGAGGGGAGACTCACATCCCTACATTCATCTTGTTAGGTGGGAGGGGAGACTCGCATCCCTACATTCATCTTGTTAGGTGGGAGGGGAGGCTCACATCCCAACATTCATCTTGTCAGGTGGGAGGGGAGACTCACATCCCTACATTCATCTTGTTAGGTGGGAGGCTAGACTCGCATCCCTACATTCATCTTGTTAGGTGGGAGGGGAGGCTCACATCCCCACATTCATCTTGTTAGGTGGGAGGGGAGACTCACATCCCCACATTCATCTTGTTAGGCGGGAGGGGAGACTCACATCCCTACATTCATCTTGTTAGGTGGGAGGGGAGACTCACATCCCCACACTCACCTTGTCAGGTGGGAGGGGAGACTCACATCCCCACACTCATTTTTGTAAGCAGGCGGATGGGGGTACTCAGTCCCCAGCTCCACCGTGTCAGGAGGCAGGTGTGGAAAACTCTCAGCCCTGCGCTTATTTCCTTAGAAGAAAAGTGTTAGGGACTCGCACCCGAATTGGTGAAGAGTTGTTGATCTGAGGAGTTGAAGCTGTTTCTCCCCTTCCTTGGATCATGCCCAATTATCTCCCATTGCCCAGGTGCTGCATAATTCTTCAAGGGCTAAGTGCTTCTCCTTGAATATAATGATAATTCAGTTTCGCACAAGACCGTGTAATTTCATTATTGGAAAATCACTGGAGAAGGCATAATTGCCCTCAGTCTATGAGTGAGAATTATTATTATTATTATTATTATTATTATTATTATTATTATTATTATATTACTATTAGTTTATTATTTTTTAATTATTACCAATTTATTATTTATTATTTTATTATTTTTGTTATATTCAAAAGAAACTTTAAACCCGAATGGGTCATACAACTCTGCATGGGACGTACACACTCAAAGTAGTATTTACTTTTTTGCAGTTTGCGATTTACGATCATAATAATTTAGATGTGGCTTATTATTACAAGACGAAGTATGTACTCACTGATTTGTACTCATCGAGTTGCATTTATCGAGTTCTACGTGTATGTTCTCACTCACCAGGACTCACGGAGTTGTACTCGCCTATTCAAGCTCACTTAGTTATACTCACCTAGTTGCACGTACCAAGTTATGCTCACTTAGATGTACTCATCTATATTTACTCACCAATACTCACACATCACATAGTGTTCATGAGCACATATGAGATACGTTTTCACAGTGAAACACTTTGAAATTAACGCAATTTTCTCTGAAATTTTCGTAGTGATTGTCGATAGGTTCGTTATTCTGAGGCTGCGACTCTCGGTAAATTCTGTGATTTGGGTACGAACCTGTGTCAATGTCCTTGTTGCTTCCTCTTCTCGCTTCTTCCTTCAAGGGCGGGGTCTCTTGAGGAAATGTTCCGTACTAAATGTTACTTGAGTATTTACAAGTCTTCAGACGTGAGGCTTGCTTCACTCTACCTTGAAGTCTTGAGACACCACGGGAGGCTTGCTTCACTCTACCTTGAAGTCTTGAGACACCACGGGAGGCTTGCTTCACTCTACCTTGAAGTCTTGAGACACCACGGGAGGCTTGCTTCACTCTACCTTGAAGTCTTGAGACACCACGGGAGGCTTGCTTCACTCTACCTTGAAGTCTTCAGACACCACGGGAGGCTTGCTTCATTCTACCTTGAAGTCTTCAGACACCACGGGAGGCTTGCTTCACTCTACCTTGAAGTCTTCAGACACCACGGGAGGCTTGCTTCACTCTACCTTGAAGTCTTGAGACACCACGGGAGGCTTGCTTCACTCTACCTTGAAGTCTTGAGACACCACGGGAGGCTTGCTTCACTCTACCTTGAAGTCTTGAGACACCACGGGAGGCTTGCTTCACTCTACCTTGAAGTCTTCAGACACCACGGGAGGCTTGCTTCACTCTACCTTGAAGTCTTCAGACACCACGGGAGGCTTGCTTCACTCTACCTTGAAGTCTTCAGACACCACGGGAGGCTTGCTTCACTCTATCTTGAAGAGTCTTCAGAGCCCATGTGAAATTCGCATCACCTTGTCTTCAAGACTACAAATCCTATTTGAAGTTTGCTTCACTCTGCCTTCAAGACTTTTCCACAAACGCTACAGAAGACTTGCTGTCTCTCCGTTTTGAAAACTTTATTTGATCCGAGGTAACAGTCGGCAGATGTTATAAATACCGTGTCACGGAAAAAAATTTGCCATTTATTTATAAATTAGTACATACCCCCAATTTATAACATACCCATAATTCAGAACCCACCCATAATTGGGAGAATAAACGTTAGACGACCAAGCTCCGAGATGATAATGATTTAGGGCGGCCCGAAACGTTGCTTAAAAAAAGCTATATTCTGAGTTAGTAGTTAGCGCTTGTTTTTTATTATAAAAATAATAATAATGATAATCTGAGCTAGTAGTCACAATATATGGTACCTAGACATCAGCTGTTCCATCCTTGCCAGGTTTAGGCTAATCAAAAACTCATTTTTCCCTCCCATTTTGTTGTGGGTACCAACTGCCTGACCTTACACCAAGTTGTAATTGTCAGACGGAGGCTCGAGCTGTATTACCCATACGGCTTTGGCTCTTCGTGATATACATACAACAATTCTCATTTTGTTATTTCCTGAGTTTCTCATCTGCGAGGCCTTCACCTGCCCCGCTGTACGACCCCAATGTTTTTAGGATAATTTATCTACCACTTCACCCGAAGGTCGACTACGTTGATAGTAATTCACTGGAACATACGGGATTATTATTATTATTATTATTATTATTATTATTATTATTATTATTATTATTATCTACCACTCCACCCGAAGGTCGACTACGTTGATAGTAATTCACTGGAACATACGGGATTATTATTATTATTATTATTATTATTATTATTATTATTATTATTATTATTATCTACCACTCCACCCGAAGGTCGACTACGTTGATAGTAATTCACTGGAACATACGGGATTATTATTATTATTATTATTATTATTATTATTATAAGAACATAAAGGAGAAACACTACAGCAGACCTACTGGCCCATACTAGGCAGGTTCTTCTCCAAACCAAACCCACTAACAAAAATATTTGCACAACCCTTTCTCACTGCTTCACAAGGAACCTTTGATAACTATATTAACTCGTGTTGAAGTCCCACTTGCACATGTATCTAACCCAAATCTGAAGCTACCCAAAGTTGTAGCTTCAATAGCCCTACTAGGCAAACTGTTCCACTCTATTCCCAAACCAATACTTTCCTATGTAGCTACTAAACTTAAACTTATCCAATTTGAATCCATAGTTTCGGGTTTTTTCTTGGAGAGACATCCTCAGGACCTTATTTACATTTTTGTTAATGCCCGTTTTCCACTTACACACTTCACTTACGTCTCCCTTTCATTCTTCGTCTTACAAGAGAATGCGCCAAACCCGCTGGCGTCACACAGCTCCGGGGGAATGAAGAATATTCTTCACGGTGAGAATGAAATGAATAATTATACTACTCCATTTTCCTGGATCAAGACCCCTTCACCGGCTTCAAGACACAGCCATTTCCAACGCCAACAATAATATAAGAATGAAATGAATCATATTGCTCACAGTAACAGTGATATGAATGATGAAATTCCTCACAAGAAAGAAATTATATTGCTTCAATACCTTGGAATAAAAGCCCTTCAGCGGCGTCAATTCACCCCCATTTAAGGGTCAGCCGAGACTATAATCAATATCTCTAAGAATTAAGAGGAGAAAAAATATATATTAATATATCAAGAACTTTCGTAAATCCGGGTTAGGCAAGCCACCTCAGCCTCTCTGCTCTTGTGTATCTGCAACCTGTCTTGCCCGTCATAGCTTGCTTACTTAAATAAGTGTGTTAGCTAAGATAGACGAATGCCGTAGCCTAAAACGAAAAAGAAGTAGTGTAGTGTCATGAACTTCCTGCCCGGCTGCATGGAAGAATAGGAAAATGTATGGTGAAGCAAAGACGTATAGATTAAATCCTTTTTTTGTTTTACCAAAGACTTTCCACCCCACAACGGGCGAATTGTTTTTAAGAAAAAAAAAAATAGGGTGATTAATGTTTGTTTCTGATTGGCCGGCTGGCTGGGACTGGGAAGCAGGCCTGCTGAAGATTTGAATCAAAACTCGTTTTGGTATCTTGTGAAGCTGACCAGGGAGTTCTCTGGCTTGCTGCACTTAACAACCCTGAGGATGGTAGTATACCTCGGATAGGGCTGTGGGTTTTGAAATGAGCTGAGGTTGGATAACAGCTCTTCGTCTGTCAAATTGATTTGGGTAAGAAAAAGTTTCTATGGAAGGGGAGAAAGCCTCTTAATGCCTGTGAAGGACTCTTGATGCAAAGAAATAGAGCTCATTACCTATCGGTCCTTAAATACTGCATGACCCCTACAGGTTTAGCTAGCCTCCTTCCCCCCTGAATAATTCATTGTAAACACCAAAAAAACACACACAGCCATTTTTGTTTTTGTATTTCACTTTGATGTCCATCTTTGAGTCATTCCTATACACTTTTCGACCCTATTTTACACTATGAAAAAATGCATAAATTAATATCCCACACACAAAAGATACTAATTATATCACTAGACTGTAATTTGTCTCACTCTCCATATTTGTCAAATTCGCCCGGCGCCCGACTTGGCAAGTGTTCATCATGAATCTAATCTCTGAATACACGACCTTGAAGCAACCTTGTAAAGAATTTTTTTTGTCTTGTCAGCTTGTGGTTGTATTGTCAGGTACTTGAGACCTGCGTTGCTACAGTGTTTGTGGCCTCTCCGGCTCCTGAACATAGCCAGCAGGCAGACCGGCTCTGCCACATACTAGTACATATATACAACTTGACGTGCGTCTCATATGCAATTATTGTAGTAAGTTCCATTTTCGTGAGTTATATTTTGCTTTTGTTTTTCAGAAAAGAGTGCGGTGGTATTTTTGTTAGTAGGCGTGCGTATGATTGTGGGTTTGTGCTTGTGTATGTGCACACACTTAGCAGTACTCACTTACACCAGTCTAGTTATGTTCTCATCTATTTGATTTCTTAGGTGTTGAGCTTCTGGCCTAGATTAGTAACTCGTATTACTTGTGTGTGTGTGTGTGTGTGTGTGTGTGTGTGTGTATAGGTGCACTAATACGTGCATATGTGTGTACATTTTGTTGAATATTTGCAACATATAGTATTAATGTTCAGCAGAGGTGTGTGGTTACAGCAAAGTGGGTGCAGGAGAGAATAAGAGCGATGTAATGAGATAGAGAAATTTCTCAAGTTTCTTTAAAATTGTTACTAAAATAACGCTTGTTTTCCTGCTAGTCTATTGTTTTTAAGGTATTCATTCGTGACCATGTGTTCCATGTGTTTTATATGCTTCATATATAGCTTACCGAACCATGTGTTATCCATGCACTTTTTCCCTCGCCTTTGTCACAACTGGATTGTTATACAATTCATGAGGAAGCGATAAACTCGTGACGACCATACAATGCCTAAGAAATGGGAGGTAAGCAAGTTCGACTCAAAGAAGGGAGAGACACTTCAAATTCCAAGAATCAAAAGCCTTTACCATTACAAAACAATGATCTTTAAATGGTCTTTATAGGACGTCGAGGGAGAGTGGTGATGAGGAGGGAATTTTCCGGTTGGAAGGTTGAGTGCAGGTTGTGGTGAATTTTGGGTCTTATTGTCAGTTTGAGGCATGATGTGTGGGACAGGTGCACAGGGTTAAGGAGGGTTACACTGAATGGAGGTAAGGTGAAGTAGATCGTGATAAATACTTTCCAGGAAAATATTTATCACGACGTTCCGTCCAGGGCCTGTAATAGATATTTATGATAAAATAGTGAATTAGACATATGTGCAACATCTGGGTATCTTCACTTGTACATGTTTTACCATTCAGTGGCTTAATCAATACAAGGACATAAACGCTATTTGCTGAATATATTTCTAATTCATCATTTTTTCAGCATTGAATACTACTGATATATATTCTTGATAAAGTCCAGTCCTGAACGTGACGTTGCAATGTTTCCCTTGTATACTCAGAGTGGTATTCACTAGCTGTGAAAAACACACTGTAGGCTGATTTCCCGGAGGGAGTGTCTAGCATGTCTTGTGTGTTCTCTCCTTCAATTACTTCACGGGCATATTGTATTTTTGACTATTTGGGCACTGATTCAGGGAGGAGGATGACGTCTGTTATGAATTTATTTGAATGATGATTCTTTTCTTCATATTTCTGTGTTCTCAGCTGTGCGTATGTGTTCGCGTGTGATCGTGTACCTGGGCGTATTCATTACGTGTAATCACGTCTCTGTGTGATCACTTGTAGGTGTGTATGCGTACGTGCAAGCGATCACGTCTTTGTGTACGCACTTGCACATTCACCTCAATGGAATTGTGTTCATAATTATTTATTAAATCCCCAACAAGTGCTGAAGGAATGCACATTTATAACGAACTAAACAAATTACACACCATAAATTGCACCTTCCTATTACAATGCTAGTCATCACTAACCATAGTTCGTCCAGGAGATCGTCTAAAGTTATCTCTCCGAAATGTGGGTTAGTTGAAAATTGTTCCAACCACCAACCACAGTATTGTGACTTTTATTATTTACTTGACCATTCATCAAAGACAGAACAAAAACAGTTCGGTGCCTCGCCCACTCAGTAACAAATAGATAAACAGTAATATAATGGAGCAAATCTTTGGCCACAACAGGCACACAAAGATTCTATATGATACCTATTAAATATATTTTTTCTTATGAGCGCTGGCAGATTCCTACAAAATTTAGGCTTTGTTATTTTCTATTATATATCAATCTGGCGACTTATCAGTGACATGATCGCCCCAAGCCTAGAGTTTGCTTCTTATCTCAGCAATTACTTCATTAACTCCCAGAATTTGTTGCGATAAAAGAAGCCAATGGAGTCCCGAGGCCTTGAATATTTTACCGCAATCGCCGGCAATCGCTGACTTCCGGGATTGATGTGAGGTTAGGGCATTATCTGATACTGGGAGGGGTGATATCTGAGCACCCCGACCACGGTGTTTTGTGAGCGGGAGAGAAGCGGATGCTGTAAGTTCTAGACTGGATGCTTCAGTTGCTAAAGATTGGATGTTGTAACTGGTGATGATTGGCTGCAGCAGCTGGTGGTGATTGGCTGCAGCAGCTGATGATGATTGGATGCAGCAGCTGATAAAGATAGGATGCTGCAGCTGCTGAAGATAGGATACTGCAGCTACTGAAAATATAATGCTGCAGCTGAAGATAAGATGCTGCAGCTACTAAAGATAGGATGCTACAGTTGCCGAAGATAGGCTGCTGCAGATGCAGAAGTTTGGATGCTGCAGCTATCAAGTACCTTGAACGATGTGTAGCTTTTCCTTGGGAGGAGAGTGAATGAGGAATATATCAGGGAGAAGTGCATAATTTTTCTCGCAAGAAACAAGTTTAAAATATTATTATTGCATGGGGAGGGAGCAGGCGGAAATAATTTGGCCTTAGATAAGAAACTGGTCAAGAAAGGTAGTGGTGTTTCTTGAACACAGAATATGACGTGTAGTTGAACAGCTACAACAAAAGTTTTTGAACAAGAGGAAACTGTTTTGTTCAATTAGAAATATAAACTCTCTCTCTCTCTCTCTCTCTCTCTCTCTCTCTCTCTCTCTCTCTCTCTCTCTCTCTCTCTCTCTCTCTCTCTCTCTCTCTCTTTCCAGTAGAAGAGAGAAATGTGAAGCACTTTTACCAGAGTAAAACTTTTCGTAAGAATGGTGTTTTGCCATAGAGCCTCAGAGAGCTTTATGAAACTCTGTTGCAGGCAAAAAGCCCTATTTAGAGCTAATCAGATATAATGGTTGGCTTTGCTACTTTCCTAGTTTCTCGACTCCTCGCCCTTCACTACAGAAGAGAGGCAACTAATCTTTTTCATGATTTAATTTACGGGTTAAAAACTGCTATCCTACCTCAGTTCATTTTAAAGCCATACTGTCATCCTCTAGAATGCCATACTACCACCCTCTAGAATGCCATACTACCACCCTCTAGAATGCCATACTACCACCCTCTAGAATGGCATACTATCACCCTCTAGAATGCCATACTATCACCCTCTAGAATGCCATACTATCACCCTCTAGAATGCCATATTACCATCCTCTAGACTGCCACACTACCACCCACTAGACTGCCATACTAGCACCCTCTAGAATGCCATACTAGCACCCTCTAGACTTCCATACTACCACCCTCTAGAATGCCATACTACCACCCTCTAGAATGCCATACTACCACTAAAATGCCATACTATCACCCTCTAAAATGCCATACTACCACCCTCTAAAATGCCATACTACCACCCTCTAAAATGCCATACTATCACCCTCTAAAATGCCATACTACCACCCTCTAAAATGCCATACTACCACCCTCTAAAATGCCATACTACCACCCTCTAAAATGCCATACTACCACCCTCTAAAATGCCACACTTCCACCCTCTAGACTGCCACCCACAACAGTTGGCTGACACCCAGCTGCCTATTTACTGCTAGATAAACGAGGTTAACAGGTGTAAAGAAACTTGTTCAACGCCTCCATGGGCCACAAGAATCATATATGGCTTGAAATTTTAGTAATCTCGTTCTTCGTGTGGACGGAGAAATGTTGCAAAAATTTTTTGAAGCAGTCGACGATTAAATGTGTCTCAATCTTCAAAATGTTTCTTCTTCATTTTGCATAATTTCCTGCAGGATTTCATCCAGAGAGAATCATACTTTTTTTTCGCATGAACTTTGCTCCCGTAATTCACTTATAACAGCACAAAAAGAAAATTCGTTTTAAGAGTCATTTAAAATCTGTTTGCAGATGATGTGAAGTTTATGAGAATTAAATCGGATGAGGATCAGGCAGGACTACAAAGAGACCTGGACAGGCTGCAAGCCTGGTCCAGCAACTGGCTCCTTGAATTTAATTCCATCAAACGCAAAGTCATGAAGATTGGGGAAGGGCATAGACCGCAGAGTATAGGCAAGGTGGCCAAAGACTGCAAACCTCACTCAAGGAAAAGGATCATGGAGTGAGTATAATACGGAGCACATCTCCTGAGGCACACATCAACCAGATAACTGTTGCAGCATATGGGCGCCTGGCAAACCTAAGAATAGCGTTCCGATGCATCGGTAAGGAATCGTTCAAGACTGAATACCGCGTACGTCAGGCCCATATTGGAGTATGCAGCACCAGCTTGAAACTTCCATCTGGTTAAGTACATCAAAAAAAATAGAGAAAGTGCCGAGGTTTGCAACAAGACTAGTTCTAGAGCTAAGGGGAATATCCAGTGAAGAAGCGTTAAAGGAAATTGGCCTGATGACATTGGAGGACAGGAGGGTCAGGAGAGACATGATTTCTACATACAAAATCCTGCGAGAAATTGACAAGGTGGACAGAGACAGGATGTTCCAGAGAGGGGACACAGAAACAAGGGGTCACAATTGGAAGTTGAAGACTCAAATGAGTCAAAGGGATGTTAGGAAGTATTTCTTCAGTCATAGAGTTGTCAGGAAGTGGAATAGTCTGGCAAGTGATGTAGTGGAGGCAGGAGCCACACATAGTTTTAAGACGAAATATGATAAAGCTCATGGAGCAGGGAGAGAGAGGATCTAGTAGCGATTAGTGAAAAGGCTGGGTATACATTAACACCAATTGTCGCTGTTTTTAAGGTGACTTGTGTTTGTACCACAGTCATTTGGATCACAATAACTTCCACGTACAGGGTCAACAAGGATATAGTTACTAACAAGTGCAAGTTAAAGGTCACGCTCACACTCGAGTTTTAACCATCCGAGTCAAACCATTTCTCTAGCACATTAGGCAACGTAATAAATTGTATATACAATTGACTTTCCGTTTGGAACCCGTGCCACTCAAATAACAGGTCTACACCTGCTCTGGGCTAGCTAGGAGACAGGTCTACACCTGCTCTGGGCTAGCCAGCAGACAGGTCTAAACTTGCTCTGGGCTAGCCAACAAACAGGTCTACATCTGCTCTTGGCTAGCCAGGTGACAGCTCAACCTCTGCTCAACGAGACGTTGGGTCTCCCAAAGTTTTTAGCTTTTCTAATATTTAGAGAAGATGACGACAATAAAACATTTTGTCTCTTAATTGTTGTGTTTCAAACCTAATAACTGAAGGCGAATCATTAAGGCTTCATTTTCCCTAGACAATAACGCCAGAGATAAAGAAAACACGCGCGTAACGTTTTTCTCGGTATAGCCTAATAACACCATAAAGTTAAACACAAAGTGAAGCGTTGCAATAAAATCTTGTTCTGAATCGAGCGTTTTCTTCCTTATTGTCTGAAGTTTATTTATATCTATCACCAAGGATGCTTAAATGCCCTAAGATAAGAATTAAAGTAAATTCTAAGTAAACATACACTGTAAGATGAAGATATAGTTGAATAACCCACTACTGTCTTACAAGGCCGCTCTAGTCTTTTCCGAGAAAAATAGAGAAAGACACTTTATATTAAAAGTGCAGGTAAGCCACTACTGCCTACTAGCAAGGACTTTCTTCAACACCATTTCCTACTTCCTGCAAAAACTGGATCGTCTGTCATGGTGACTACTGAGAGAATTTAAAGTTATCCTTAGGTTTGATTTTGCAAGTACTTTTGAAATATAAAGACACCTGGAACATAGTACGACCTTTTTTAAGACAAATTTCACTCAAGGAGAGCTTTATCTAATAACGAAGGAAACACTGTTAAATAAACGCTTATTCTTCTGTACGTAAATATCGTCAATCTGCTTGCCAATCAAGATGTAAGAACTCGTTCGTACTACTTTTGATCTCTAATTTAGACACGTGTGTAATATACTTTCTTCGTAGAGTTAAACTGCTTGGAGCTTGCTTCGTCACTGAATGGCTCCTGTCGTAAAAATTAAGTCAATTAATAACGAACACCGTGATTAACGTATCAGCACAGTGGTTAACGTAACTGTGTATGCTCAAGCGGCTTAATTCACAAACTGGCGAAATATTACAAACATTATCTTTCTGTCCACAGCAGGATTCAAACCTGCTAACCTAGCATCAGAGTACACAGTACTTTATCCACCATGTCAGAGTCTGGCGTTGTGCATGAAGTACTGTGTACTCTGATGCCAAGTTTGAAGGTTCCAATCCTACTGTAAGCTGAGATAATGTTATATATATATATATATATATATATATATATATATATATATATATATATATATATATATATATATATATATATATATATATATATATATATACATATATATATATACATATATATATATATATATATATATATATATATATATATATATATATATATATATATACACACACACACACATACAAGTCTCTGCCCTAATCCTGACGTTAAAGGCAATCCGGCGAGTGTTTATCTTTATTTTTCTTATGATTAGAAGTTAATTAGCAGTTTTTTACTACCGAGTTTATGTATACTGTTATATTATTTAATTTGTTGCGTTTATTGCCCTTGATCCAAATACAAACACAAACACACACACACACACACACACACACACACACACACACACACACACACACCAAGGGTATACAGAACTTATTGCACTCTCTGTTGTATATTATCTAAGGTATAATAAGCATAATTCAGTTCTACTGAAAATTATTCAAAAAAAGTTAGGAACTTGGTAGCCAAACATGGAGAAACAGCTCCCGTGTTGCCAAGGTAAAGCTCTGGTGCCTTGCTGGGCCACTAAGTTCACTCCAGCTGAGGAGGAGGAATGAGGGAATGAGAATGAGAGAACATAGTTCATTGAAGTAGGGTAAAACCAATAATCGAACAAAAGAACATTCTGTCGAGGAAGTAGGACAGTAGGAAGAGAAAATTAGAGAATAAGTTATGGAAAGACTTTTTGTAAATGGTCCAAGTCTGACCGAAACGTTGTCGTAAGTTAGTGTGTAAATTATGGAAGTAAGGAAGGGGAAAGAGAGAATGAGAGATCATAGGTTACAAAAGCTGGACGAAAGAAAAGCAGAAAAAATCTAAAAAACTATAAAGAACCATAAAAACTGAAAGCGAGTAAACAAATAGACCATAAGCCATGTGTGAGCAGTTTTACGTAAACAGTAAATAAAATAAAAATAGTCCAGAAACTGCAGCATCTCCAAAGAAAATTATTAAAGGACTGGAAATCGAAGATGTCAGACAACAAAAAGGTTGTTTATGAAACGAAGTAACGATGGGATGATAAAATGAGAGAGCGTAACATTTCACTGAATTTAAGAGACCAGCAAGAGAAATAACCGCACATAGGAGAAAGAAACTTATGACGACGTTCCGGTCCGACTTGGACCATTAACTGGTCACACACGGACCGAAAAGTCATAAATATCTTTCTCCATTTTTATTCAATACGTTTATTAAAAAAACTTCGTTTTTTGTGCCTCTATTATACATTCCTCAGCACTCTGCTTACTAATCAAGGTTTGTGGAACTAACACCTTGCATCAAGGTGCAAAAAAAAACGCCTTTTATTGGAGATAAAGTCTACCATTTCTGAGACTTTCTTAAGTAAGAATAACAGACCGAGAGTCAGAAGATTTTCAGAAGCAGCCTTCCTTCAGGATACATTGAAATTAAACAAATTTTAAGAGCAATAACTCGACGAAGCTCTACATAGAAACTTTTCCCAATAGAAGATTATTTTATCATTTGCGTCGTTTCTTCTTAGTGTATGAAGGCCATATAACACTGCAAAGTATGTACTAAGGTCATATTTACAGATATATTCAGTGCTATGACCAGATTTTTAAGTGAGAAGATGTATTAAACCAAACCATTTTAAATAATTATACAGCTTATGGTTCTACTTGATGGAGGATGAGGATTTTATAGAGTTATTTAATAATTTATTTATTAATCTGAAGTGGAGATGTAAACTTGTGTGCTTTATTCATAGCAAGAGGTACGGGAGACTGCTTTTAGTACACTCCTCAGCTCCTCTAAGCACTGATATCTTATCTCCGCTTATCTCAAAAGTACGGCCCTAAAATTAGTTGTCATAAAGCATGGGTAGTAGATGGCTAAAACTGACAATTTAAACGACGCTCGGCCAGCTGTGGGGTTTTATCGAAGTCCCACGGCTGGCAAGACGTTGTTATATCAAAGGCGTCCTTTGTTTGTCTTTGATTCACCTTGTTTTGGAGTTAATATATATAAATGTGTATTTTCTTTAAATATTTAGCAAGGCACTTATATGGTAGAGGGGGAGGCTCAAGCCAACTGTGTGTACTGAGGTTCATTTGTTCAGTTGACTGGATTGCTCGAATGTCTATATATTGTGAGAACTTGTTCCAGTTGCGAAACAGCGGAGGGCTGTGTTTCTCTCTCTCTCTCTCTCTCTCTCTCTCTCTCTCTCTCTCTCTCTCTCTCTCTCTCTCTCTCTCTCTCTCTCTCTCTCTCTCTCCTATCTGAGCTTGCTTAATGTGTTGTGTGTTCACCTTCCCGTCTCCTCCCTTCACCAGTGACCTAATGCATCACCCCCTTCTCTTCTAGTCCCCATTACTTTCTCACTGTCCCTAACCCCTTTCTCTTGCTAATTCACCCCCACATTTTACTACTAACCTGTATCTCTATACCCATTCCTCAACTTAACCACCACTTTATTGTCTCCACGGGGGTTCGTTTGCGCTATTGACCAGTGTTTATTACACACGCACACACTTTATATATATATATATATATATATATATATATATATATATATATATATATATATATATATATATATATATATGGTAATCTTAACCGTATCAGAAATATCATTACGAAAACAAACGTAATCATCTTCACTATATTTTCAAACGTTCTGGAGTCACGTAATAAAATCATGATAGAGCTAATTTACACCAAAGTAATTTTATTTTTATTATAATACACTTAATTTTAAAACGTAATGTAATAAGTTCTAGTGAAAACAGTAAAATTTAACGTTTGAACAACTACATCGAGATGGTCAACTGAGGTATCGTTGTTGCTATAAAGAGGAATTCAGAGATGATGAGGTCGAATATGTTTGGTAAATCAGAACTGGTATAATTGCGGTTAAGAGGATGCTCTGTTGAGATCTCTGTGATCCCCAACTGCAGAGAGAGAGGACTTATTTAATACATGCCCTGTACGGATAGACCTGCTCGTAAGTTCTAATCTACGGTGTTTCATGCTTCGTGAGTTAGATTATCCCAGACCTAACATTACCATGCAGGGAACCTACATTCTCTGAAGAAGCATCGAGGGTACAGTTATTAAAGACTACAAATTGAAAATGAATGCGGAGGATGAGTTCTCATTCTGAGCTTCAGATTACTGAACAAATAATACGAACCCAAACATGAACTAGTCAGAGAATAAGGTGATGCACAAGTCCGAATCAATGGGAAATGTGAGTAGAATTTGTTTATAGTAATAGAACACTTAAAGCGTTTTTCGATGTAAGTGCCCAAATAATATGGTCATTCAAGACCTAGATTTACAAACACTGAAAATATAAGAGCTAACTAGATTATAAAGGTTGGCTGTGGTTGCAGAACCAATGATATCAGTAAAGGGATTATCCAGGAAGAGCAATTTTTTCAAGGCAGCAGTGCGGCTGGAGAAGCTTTAATAGAGCGACTCTCAGAGCAACTCCCAAATGGGAAATCGTTGACGCCGTCGCATGGTTGACTGACCATCATGAAGTGCAAGGGCTGAGATGACGACAACAGGCACTGAGAGATGTTTCTCTCTTTCTGTCTCTCTCTCCATCGCCCCGTTGATAAGGGACGACAACAGGCACTGAGAGATGTTTCTCTCTTTCTGTCTCTCTCTCCATCGCCCCGTTGATAAGGGACGACAACAGGCACTGAGAGATGTTTCTCTCTTTCTGTCTCTCTCTCCATCGCCCCGTTGATAAGGGAAATATTTATTTTCTCATTAAATGTCCTAATTTCAAGGGTTGAGTAGGTGCCGTGGATTACATGTGTACTCACCTATATGTGGTTGCAAGGGTCTAATCACAACTCCTGGCCCCTAGTGTGGGTGTGTGTGTGTGTGTGTGTGTGTGTGTGTGTGTGTGTGTGTGTGTGTGTGTGTGTGTGTTCGTACTCACCTAGTTGTACTCATCTAATTTTAGTTGCAGGGGTGGATTCAGAGCTCCAGGTCCCGCCTCTTCACTGGCCGCTACAAGGTCTCACTTCTTGCTCCATGAGCTTTATCATACCTGTTCTTAATGCTATGTATGGGTCCTGCCTCCGCTACATCACCTCTCAGACTATTCCACTTCCTGAAAACTCAGTGACTGAAGAAATACTTCCTAGCATCCCTGTGATTCATCTGACTCTTCAGCTTCCAACTGTGACCCCTTGTTGCTGTGTCCAATCTCTGGAACATCCTGTCTCTGTCCACCTTGTCGGTTCCTCTCAGTATTTTATGTCGTTATCATATCCCCCCTATCTCTCCCGTCCTCCAGTGTTGTCGGGTCGATTTCCCTTAACCTCTCCACGTAGGACATGCCCCTTAGCTCCGAGACTAGTCTTGTTGCAAACCTTTGCATTTTCTCTAATTTGCTTACGTGCTTGGCTAGGTGTGGGTTCCAAACTGGTGCTGCATACTCGAATATAGGCATAACGTACACGGTGTACAGCGTCCTGAACGATTCCTTATTGAAATGTCGAAATGCTATTCTTAGGTTTGCTAGGCGCCCGTATGCTGCAGCAGTTATTCGGTTGATGTGTGCCTCAGGAGATGTGCCTGGAGTTATACTCACCCCACGCTCCTTTTCGTTGAGTGAGGTTTGTAGTCTCTGGCCCCCTAAACTGTACTCCGTCTGCGGTCTTCTTTGCCCTTCCCCAATCTTCATGACTTTTGCACTTGGTGGGGTTAAACTCAAGGAGCCAGTTTCTGGACCAGTCCTTCAGCCTGTCTAGATCCCTTTGTAGTTCTGCCTGGTCCTCGTCCGAGTGTGCGTGTGTGTGCATGATTGCCTTTGTGTCATTACAAAGTATTGTGGCATTTTGTCATCAGCGTTTAATCTTTAACATATGTTTCAGGATTTCCAAAAGTTGTAGTCCTTTCTGTCTTTCTCTCTGAGAAATGAAAATGGCATCCTTTCCGTACCTCTTTTATCTTCTTGTTTTCTATGTTAATTGTGTTATATTAATTCGTTGGCATTTTGGATTCACTGCTTCCTGTATTCATACATGTAAACCGTTAGAAATATATCTCTTAAGGTGAATATACACAGTCCAAATTTCATCAATATTTTTTACGAGATTAAGTATTTTTTTACTTGTGGTGTACAGGTCTAAGTCGATAGATTTTATTTATTAAAAAGCAATGTTTAGTTGTTGTTTTTCTCTCCATAAAATTCACATTTCTTCTTTATGTGAGCCATTTAGTATATTAAATTTTTGTTTTAATCCTCTTTAATCCCTTTATCTTATGAGTATTGTCTCCGTTAAAAGCTTGTGAATTATGAGAAGCAAAATATTGATGACCCTATGGTATTACAGAGGCACTTACAATTAGAATTAGGGTTTTTTTGTTTCCTTACAGGTTTACAGTGTGGTTGATAATTTTAAGAAGTTTATATACATAGTTTACAGTGAGGGTTTACAATTGCAACAGATCAAGCCTACATTTCAACAACGTTTCGCTCACAGGTGAGATTTACCAATCCATGACTTAGAACAGGTCGCCTGTGAGCGAAAAGTTATCCAGGAAAAACTTGCTCTGATACAAGTGTCTATTACCATACGTTTTTGAGAATGCGAGGAATGTGGAGAGTGTTAGGAGAGCTGGGAAGTGTCGAGGGAGAAGTGGTTTGGGGAGTGAGAAGGGGAGGAGTGGGGAGTGAGAAAGAGTGGTGAGGAGTGCTGGTAGTGTTGGGAAAGAGTGTAGACATAGATGGGGTGGGAGGCTGGGAAGGAGATGAGTTTTGGGTGGGTGGCACAATGTGTGCGAAATGGGTGTGGCTCTAGGGAAGTTATCGTTGTTTTACCTTCAACATTAAATTATTATCGACCTGCTGCTCTTCCATCTCCCTTTCTTATTCTAATACATTTATTTTTAGCTATTCAGTTTATCTCCATGTTCTCTAATGTCGTCATTGCTATTTGCATTTCCATGTTGAATTTTGTTCACTTACATTTCCATTGAAATTATGGGCTCTTACTCTGTTTTCCCTCCACAGTCGTGTGTTCTATTATACCTGTAATACTGATGAGGTACAGTGTCAAAGACTTTTTCACAGTCAAAGAATATACAGTCAGCTATTCTTTTACGTTCTTGATATTCCTGATTATCTTACAAATTTTCAGTTGGTTTTGGGAGACAAAATTTCCTTTGCTGAAACCGTGTGTGTGTGTGTGTGTGTGTGTGTGTGTGTGTGTGTGTGTGTGTGTGTGTGTGTGTGTGTGTGTGTGTGTGTATGTGTGTGCGCGCATGCATGCGACTGCTTGTGACTGCTTGTACATGTATATACGCATTTACATGTGTCTGTTAGCCTGTTCGTATGCAAGAAGATAAATTTATAGCGAGAAAAATAATACCCAGAAACTAAAAGGCAACCAGACTATGGTTGTGTGTGGGTTGAGGCTCATTATTCGATTTATTTAAATAAACAACCCCCTTAAATTTCGCATTTATACAAAGACGTGAAATAATTCTCGAATTATATTATGGTCTTTTTTCTTGTATTTTTGTGTACGGTGGCTGAAGAGAGAATCGTTGAGATCTGCACTTGAACAAATTATTTCTCGGAGCGGTTGGCTGCCCTGTTTTTATTACCATTTTGGGGTAGGGAGAAGTAATTTATGTGGTGCGGAACGAGCAGGTTTGCCGATATCGTGTATGTTTCCAAGAAGTTTGGCTTGAGGGAAACCTGCTAATCACTGCAATGTTGTGTTCGGCAAGACACACAAATACACACAAAATATTTTTCTTATTTTGAGGCAAAGGAGAAAATAATTAAATTTAAATGTTAAGTGGTGTGTGTGTGTGTGTGTGTGTGTGTGTGTGTGTGTGTGTGTGTGTGTGTGTGTGTGTGTGTGTGTGTGTGTGTGTGTTTGTGTTTGTGTGCGTTTTTAATTGCATTTACCTATTTGTGAAACTGTTTTTAATTAAAGAACAAAGTTAAACTCATTTTGTCTAAACTCCTGTGTAGAATTTATTTATTTTCAAACCTTTCCACATACTATCTCTTCTTTTATTTTGCTCTGCTACTCAACAATGCGATTTATGAAGGAAAACATCATCAAAAACATCTTTGATGAGACAACGCTTCACTCAGTATAGAGTTCATCAACTCATGACTCATGAAATCGTAATGACACGATTGCAAACAAACCACACAACGGGCGGAGATAGAACCCGCGGTCAGAGAGTCATAAAACTCCAGACCGACGCGTTAGCCACTGGGTCAGCTGGCCTAGTGGCTAAAGCGGTCAAAGTTTTATGACTCTGACCGCGGGTTCTGTACCCACCTATCGTATTGTTTATCAAGTCATGCAGAAGTTAACACGCAAGTGTGATCCTCAGATGTAAGGTGGAAGTTGGTTAACTGAGCCGGGATAAGAAACATTATCTGAACAAATATTGATTTTTGTGAAGGACAGGTAGTGATATTTTTCTCATCATGAACTTTTTTCACTGTGTCATTGTTCGCAGTTTATATACTAGTAGAAAATGATTCTAGGTCCTACTAGGTTTTGTAACTTCCAGGTTAGTCATGCTTTTCGTTAACGTCTTAATAAATCTCATTAACAGTTTAAGAAATTCTCTTGTACAATTAGGGACATATAATAGCATCACTGTGTTACCTAATATACCACTGAATACAGAGTAAAACGTAAACACAACCACTTCTAAGAATAATGTTGTGCTGTAGTTCATGAAATGCTAAGCTTGTTTGGGTTTTTCAGTGCAAAAGAATGGCGGAGGCTTGATCAGAGTCCGGACTGTTCAGTCAAACTGCTGTTGATACACAGAAAAAAGACACTTTGTGTATAATTCAGAAAGCATGTACGTATGTAACGCCGCCTCCACTCTTTCCACTGACTGACCCACATGGGTTTAACCTTCAATGTAATAAATATTGAAAACATGTATTTTGGAGACCCTCGCTAATCTGGAGTCATTCATAATTTGGTTGATTTATGAAGATTTCTAAGTTACAAAGTCCATAATGTCTTTAGTTCAGCGAAAAAGTCTCCGCAATCTCAGTGCAAACTAATTACTCGAAGACAGTTTTGACCCAGCAAATGATCATCGTTATCTACTGTTGATCAAAATATAACTCCGAACGCTATGTCTCCGACAAACTAAGCATCTCTAATGCATTCGTGAAGTCAGCTAGCCTATATCTCCACGCCACAGTGATGAATTGCCCCTAACGTACCCACAGTCGCTAAATGTATTCAGCAATAGCAGACTCATAGGAGAGCTACAAGACTTGTGCAGGGATCATCAGTCAGACAATCCTGACATCTCCACACAGCTGTTAGGAACAATATATGTGGTACCCGTACCTGCTAAGAATCGCCTTCAGCTACAAGATACAAAGAACAAACGAAGTACAAGGAAGCAATGTTATGGCCAGGAGAGATAAACAAGCGGGCCGCTGAGCTCTCATACCCCGTGTCTGGCCGGGATAAATGAACGGATGAAGAGCACGTCTAGGGTGAGAAGTTCGTGTCATCCATCACCGCTGGTTATCTGTACGTGTTGTGAGGCCCACCTTTTGTTAGTCGGCAGCAACAGCTCAAGTTCTACCATCTTTTGCCCACTTCCCTTCTCATCTGCACACTCTTAATTATATTTACCATTATTCCTCCCCGTCTGACAATTTCTAATGACACTTGCCTATTCAAGGTGGAGTTATCCACCCTTTCCATGGGACGAACCTGATTACCTTCGCTTTCCCAAGAGCTGATTGACCTTTACTTGATTACCGCTCCCCCCCCCAAATATTATTATAATAATAATTATAATAGTGGTAATGATAATCTTATCACTTCGCGTGATACCTCATTACCTTCCCATCCGTCCAGGACCTATTCTAACTCTGTTTCTCGATTCCATTTAACTGTTAAGTTACCATCATGCTAACCTCAAACTGAACTTTTCTGCGTCATTGCTATGCGGGAACTTGTATCCTTCATGGTAGATATTTGCACTAGTTATGTGGAAGATGGTAACGCTCACTCAGATATTTACACTAGAACTATACGAGATATGGTATATCCCACGACAGATATTTAAACTAGCACTATGTGAGAGATGGTATCGCTCACTAGAACTAATTATGAATCCTAGTAGAGATAGGAACAGCGTTGTGTGAGCGCGCGCGCGCACACACACACACACACACACACACACACACACACACACACACACACACACACACACACACACACACACACACACTACACACACCATAAAAAATGTCTTTCGGCTATATCTCCCATGAGATTTTCAATTATACTAAGTATGCTTTGGCATTAGTACGTCTTCCTTGTGTGTCTTACTCCAAGTCTCTTCGAGGAGGGGGTTGCCTTGATGCCATTGCATCGTTCTTGATGTAAGACAATGAAGCTACACTCCCCCTTCCTATGATCAAAACTTATACTTACTATTCCCAAGGTGCTCTAAGACCCCCGTGGGTTTGGCCCTTCCTTAGTAATACTAATTATAATGGATAACGAAAGTTTTATGAACACCTGTCAATGCTTAATAATAACTCACATGGAGACAGAAACATAGGAGATTAATTGGTCTGCATATTTCGATCTCCTTCTGGGATCCTCTTTCGCAGATTCCAGCAATAACAATACTTATAGTAACAACAATAATTATAGTAACAACAATAATTATAGTAACAACAATAATTATAGCAACAACAATAATTATAGTAAATAGCAATGATACGACTGCAAACAAACCATACCAGCTGGCCCAGTGGCTAGCGCATCGGTCTGGAGTTGTATGACACTCTGACCGCGGGTTCTATCCTCACCCATGACATGGTTTAATAGTAAATAGAACATGATACATAATTATAAGAAATGCGTTAGTTTGTATACAAATGATGTACTGCCTAAAACAGAGAAGAAAGGACGCACTTTTCTCAAGTTTTCGCTGGACGTTTCACTCCGTGTAGAGCTTTATCCATTAAGTCATGATTTTTGTCAAGCTCTACAGAGAGCTTGGTTTCCAACAATGACACTGTAATATAAATATATATATATATATATATATATATATATATATATATATATATATATATATATATATATATATATATATATATGTATATATATATATATCAATTAGCAAGAACTCATTTAAAATTAAATGCATTCTAAAATTTTCTCTTATACGTCTAAAGATATATAATTTTCATTAATGTTAATGTAAAAATTTTTACTTTTGCACCAAAAGAATCTTAGAAAACTTACCTAACCTTATTATAACAAGAACAATTTATTTTAGCCTAATCCAACTAAATATATTTTAGATTTATTTACAATAATTTAATACTAAACAAACACAATGAAATATATTTTTTCGTTAGGTTCAGAATGATTTTGGCGAAATTATTGCATACACAAATTTTCTCTTGTCCTATATGGCAAGATGAGCGTTGCTATTTAAGCCAAGATCGCAAGTTCTGCCTATTCGGCACGACATATATATATATACATATATATATATATACATATACATATATATATATACATATACATATATATATACATATACATATATATATATATACATATATATATATACAGTGGACCCCCGGTTAACGATTTTAATCCGTGCAAGAGGGCTCATCGTTATGCGAAATAATCGTTATGCGAATTAATTTTCCCCATAAGAAATAATGGAAATAAAATTAATCCGTGCAAGACGCCCAAAAGTATGAAAAAAATTTTTTTTTACCACATGAAATGTTAATTTTAATACACACAAACTGAAAAAGGCATGCACAATTACATGACACTTACTTTTATTGAAGATCTGGTGATGATTGATGGGATGGGAGGAGGGGAGAGCATTATCTTCTTACTGTTTAGAAGGGGAATCCCCTTCCATTAGGACTTGAGGTAGCAAGTCCTTTTCTGGGGTTACTTCCCTTCTTCTTTTAATGCTACTAGGACCAGCTTCAGAGTCACTGGACCTCTGTCGCACAACAAATCTGTCCATAGAGCTCTGTACCTCCCGTTTCTTCAAGACTTTCCTAAAATGGGCCATAACATTGTCATTGAAATAGTCACAAGCACGGCTTGCAACAGCTGTGTCAGGGTGATTTTCATCTATAAAGGTTTGCAGTTCAAACCACTCTGCACACATTTCCTTAATCTTTGAAGTAGGCACAATGGATTCCACAACTGGCATAGGCTTCTCAGGGTTAGCCCCAAACCCTTCAAAATCTTTCTTAATTTCCATACTAATTCTCACCCTTTTTACCACAGGGTTGGCACTAGAAGCTTTCTTGGGGCCCATGGTCACTTATTTTCCAGAAACACCACCGAAAACACTGTAATAATACGAAATATTCCGAGTGTATGCTTGGATGTTACCGCGGAGGCTGGCTGGTAAACAATGGGACGGCCGGCACATGTGAGGGCACATTGGACGCCTCTCGGACGAAAATCGGTATGCGGGTTTTTAATCGGTATGCGGGGCAAAAATTTTGCGATAAAAGTAATCGTTATGCGGAAAAATCGCTATGCGATGCCATCGTTATGCGGGGGTCCACTGTACATATATATATATATATATAATATATATATATATATATATATATATATATATATATATATTTATATACTATATACATATATATATATATATATATATATATATATATATATATATATATATATATAATATATATATATAATGTGTGTGCGTGTGTAAAGTCGTGCCGAAGAGGTAAAACTGGTCAGTTAGCAAGAACTCATTTAAAATTAAATCCTTTCTAAAATTTTCTCTTATACGTTGAAAGATATATTTTTTTCCATTTATGTTAACGTAAAAATTAATAATTTTATACCAAAAGAACCATAGAAAATTTACCTAACCTTATTATAACAACCGCAATTTAATTTACCCTAATCCAACTAAGTATATTTTAGGTAAGTTTACAATAATTTAAAAAAAAAACACACAATGAAATATATTTTTTTCATTAGGTTCAGAATGATTTTTGCGAAATTATTGCATACACAAATTTTCGCTTGCCTTATTCGGTAAGAAGAGCGTTGCTATATAAGCCAAAATCTCAAGTTTTACCTATTCGGCACGACATATACAATATATATTATTATACGTAAGTATATAATCTTTGTCGATGTTTCGATAACATCGTCAGTTCCCTGCACGATCAAGGAATTTTTTCTCGAGTGGAATATGCTGACCCAGTCACCAGAATGTTTTGCAAGATCTTCAAAGTGCAACTCTTGGTGCAGTTCACCTCACCTAGCGAATGATGTTTTAATCTAAAAGCAATTTTAATTTATTCTCTCTCTCTCTCTCTCTGTCTCTCTCTGTCTCTCTCTGTCTCTGTCTCTCTCTGTCTCTCTCTGTCTCTCTGTCTCTCTCTCCGTCTCTCTCTGTCTCTCTCTGTCTCTCTCTCTCTCTCTCTCTCTCTCTCTCTCTCTCTCTCTCTCTCTCTCCCTCCCCCCCCTCTCCCTCAGACACGTATTTACTCGTATTCTTTACGCCACCCTGCTTTGGCTATATATATATATATATATATATATATATATATATATATATATATATATATATATATATAAGTTGCAACCATAAAGGTTGCCTGCGAGAGTGTTGCATGCTATGGTGCAATTATTACGTTTATTAATAGAGCAATTAATTTTGACGCGAGGATATTTCAATCCAGTTTTTTTTTTTCAAGATGGTTTTTGCCTTATGCCATTTATGCTTTCACGTGAATGACTGTTGGAATGCTGTTGTTAAAATCCTGTGATATACGAAGTGTATTTTGTCATTTTTCATATTGTTTTTTATTTAAAGATTTATCGCTGTGACAAAATTGGAAAAGTCAATAGATTGCTCTTTCAAAATCATTCTATACAAGGCAGTTTTTTGTAAAATGCGATTGAAAAATTGCTTCCAAAAGTTAATAGCACCTTGGAAAGTCTTCCTAGTACTTGCTAGTTAATTTTCCTTACACATTTTGTTTTTCAATAATTTTTTACGAAATCCTGCAGTACATAGAGGTGAGGTTTATAAGCGGGATGACAGAATTTTTCACGGCACTCATACAGGCCTTTAGTTGTGTATTTTAGAATATATTAATAGTTACTGTGGAAGTGAAGCTAGGCGAGTGTGTGTCACTCTTCAGTAAGAGGCGGCTGCTGTGTGTACCAAGGCTAGGGATGATCTGATTCACTCACGGGTTTAGCTCTTCATTCTTATGAAACAACTGAGACTATTTTATATCGAACATCTCTGTCTCTCACCACATCATCCTTAGATCTTCCTCCTCGATCCTTATCTCAACCTCCATCATTCCTATCTCACCCTCCATCATCTCTAGCTCTCCCTCCATCATCTCAACCTACATTATCCTTAACCCTTCCTCGGTTATCCTTATCTTGCCCTCCATTTTCCTCCATTTTCCAGCATCCTTATTTCACCTCTGTCATTCTGTCTCATCCTCAAGTTATCTCTCCCTTCTAGACTCTTTTGTCCTCTTTCTTTACTCTTCCACCCGCTCCTCTTACCTACTTTTATGTCGTCTGTTCTTTACTCAACAGTACCTCTTTGAGAGACGCGCTTCTCCATATTCGTTCGTCGACGGTATTTTTTTTTAATTAAAAGAAAAGTATCGTTTTCGAAGTGATTTTATTTAATGCTTCACTGTCGTGTAAGACTTGGCTACCAGGCTAAATAAGCGGGTAAAGCAAATTAGACTCGGCTCGTAAAGTACAAACCCAACATTGTCAGATGTTAAAATCGAGTTAGTCTGCGAGAAGTGGCATGAAGTCAGAAGCTAAATTGAAGACACTTTTTTTTCTGACGTTTCATACACATTGGGGCTTTATGGAGTATTTGACAAAGCCCCACATTCGGCGAAACGTCATATAACGAAGGTTTTTTTCCTTCTTTAAATGAATAACCATTTGTCGGCTCATGTCATTCTCTCAGCAACAAGACAGGAGCTGGCAAGACACGGAGAGAGCTGGTTTTTAATGTTTATGTCTAGTGTCTGGAGTATTTATGGCCCTCAAAGTGTGGACACGCACTTGTGTGTGTTTCGAGATAACCCAGGCCAGTGCTTACCTGGGAGGCTGTAATGTTTCCTGCTCAGGTATACTTCAGTTATACCTCACGATGCTCGTGTTGGCACACACGCAGCACCACGAATGGAAAACACACACACACACACACACACACACACAGACGCACACACAGACACGCGCGCGCGCGCGCACACACACACACACACAGACCAGTGTCACTGACATGTATAGTATGCAAAATCATGGAGAAGATTATCAGGAGAAGAGTGGTGGAACACCTAGAAAGGAATGATCTCATCAACAGCAGCCAACATGGTTTCAGGGACGGGAAATCCTGTGTCACAAACCTACTGGAGTTCTATGACATGGTGACAGCAGTAAGACAAGAGAGAGAGGGGTGGGTGGATTGCATATTCTTGGACTGCAAGAAGGCGTTTAACACAGTTCCACACAAGAGATTGGTGCAAAAACTGGAGGACCAAGCAGGGATAACAGGGAAGGCACTACAATGGATCAGGGAATACTTGTCAGGAAGACAGCAGCGAGTCATGGTACGTGGCGAGGTGTCAGAGTGGGCACCTGTGACCAGCGGGGTCCCACAGGGGTCAGTCCTAGGACCAGTGCTGTTTCTGGTATTTGTGAACGACATGACGGAAGGAATAGACTCTGAGGTGTCCCTGTTTGCAGATGACGTGAAGTTGATGAGAAGAATTCACTCGATCGAAGACCAGGCAGAACTACAAAGGGATCTGGACAGGCTGCAGACCTGGTCCAGCAATTGGCTCCTGGAGTTCAATCCCACCAAGTGCAAAGTCATGAAGATTGGGGAAGGGCAAAGAAGACCGCAGACGGAGTACAGTCTAGGGGGCCAGAGACTACAAACCTCACTCAAGGAAAGAGATCTTGGGGTGAGTATAACACCAGGCACATCTCCTGAAGCGCACATCAATCAAATAACTGCTGCAGCATATGGGCGCCTAGCAAACCTCGGAACAGCATTCTGACATCTTAATAAGGAATCGTTCAGGACCCTGTACACCGTGTACGTTAGGCCCATATTGGAGTATGCGGCACCAGTTTGGAACCCACACCTAGCCAAGCACGTAAAGAAACTAGAGAAAGTGCAAAGGTTTGCAACAAGACTAGTCCCAGAGCTAAGAGGTATGTCCTACGAGGAGAGGTTAAGGGAAATCAACCTGACGACACTGGAGGACAGGAGAGATAGGGGGGACATGATAACGACATACAAAATACTGAGAGGAATTGACAAGGTGGACACAGACAGGATGTTCCAGAGATTGGACACAGTAACAAGGGGACACAGTTGGAAGTTGAAGACACAGATGAATCACAGGGATGTTAGGAAGAATTTCTTCAGCCACAGAGAAGTCAGTAAGTGGAATAGTTTGGGAAGCGATGTAGTGGAGGCAGGATCCATACATAGCTTTAAGCAGAGGTATGATAAAGCTCACGGTTCAGAGAGAGTGACCTAGTAGCGATCAGTGAAGAGGCGGGGCCAGGAGCTCGGACTCGACCCTCGCAACCTCAACTAGGTGAGTACAACTAGGTGAGTACACACACACGCACACACACACACACACACACACACACACAGTACAAAGGTTTGCGACAAGGTTAGTTCCAGAGCTAAGGGGAATGTCCTATGAAGAAAGATTAAGGGAAATCGGCCTGACGACACTGGAGGACAGGAGGGTCAGGGGAGACATGATAACGACATATAAAATACTGCGTGGAATAGACAAGGTGGACAAAGACAGGATGTTCCAGGGAGGGGACACAGAAACAAGAGGCCACAATTGGAAGTTGAAGACACAAATGAGTCAGAGAGATAGTAGGAAGTATTTCTTCAGTCATAGAGTTGTAAGGCAGTGGAATAGCCTAGAAAATGACGTAGTGGAGGCAGGAACCATACACAGTTTTAAGACGAGGTTTGATAAAGCTCATGGAGCGGGGAGAGAGAGGGCCTAGTAGCAACCGGTGAAGAGGCGGGGCCAGGAGCTAGGACTCGACCCCTGCAACCACAAATAGGTGAGTACAAATAGGTGAGTACACACACACACACACACACACACACACACACACACAGCAGAGAAAAACACAAATAATGGCTTACCTCACCCAAAGGTGCAAGGCAGTGGTTCGTAGATTTGTTTTCACCTAAAGGCACAACCCACACAGGAAGCGTTGTAAATGGTATGGTGATATCCACAACACAGAGCTAATAACCTTAACAACTGACAGTGAAAAGAGATGAAGGAAAACAATGAAGAACAAAATATTTTAAGGAAAGATCAATATAAAACAATATTAGGAGGACGGGAAATATACGGAGTCAGAAGAGACGTCGAAAGACAATTCGAGAAAGACAGGGCAGCAAATGGTAATTAACTCCCGGCTATTTAGTTCTCTTTCAGCTTCAGTCCCCGTAATTTTACTCCCCACATTAATAAATCCACATTAAAAAAAAGACCTTCATTTTAAACATTTATTAATATCATTTATGAAAATAAATAATAAGGATCAAGAAAACACATTCACCTTTATTAACAGAGGTTTATCTGGAGTTTATCTGGAGTTCCGGGGGTCAACGCCCCCGCGGCCTGGTCTGTGACCAGGCCTCCTTAGGTCCGTGTCCCAGGATGCGACCCACACCAGTCGACTAACACCCAGGTACCCATTTTACTGATGGGGAACATAGACAACAGGTGGAAAGAAACACGTCCAATGTTTCTACTCTGGCTGGGAATCGAACCCGGCCCTCACCGTGTGAAGCGAGAGCGTTAACCACCAGGCCACCAGAGCCTGTAAATACTTGTGCATCAAGCATGGAAGGACTGATGTATTGCGTTGGCACCAGAAAACACTGGTTTTGCAGAAGAATTTTTGAGGAGTGGAATAACACTGTGTAACACAGTTTTTGTTCCTTGCTGCAAAACAATAGAAAATGCCCATTATTCCTTTTAAACTTTGCTCTTGTGACTTACAGGATGAATTTTTGACAAAAAATGGCTAAAATTCAATATTTTTTGCTAGTTTTGGTTGTAACAGCCTCCCACCAGCCATAAGGGGGATTACCAATAGACCCCTGGTTGTCTAAAGTCGGTGCCGGATCAGCCGGGCTGTGGTTCGTATGTTGAACTACGTGCAGCCAGCAGTAACAGCCTCGTTGACCAAGCCCTGATCCACCGGGAGGCCTGGTCGTGGATCGGGCCGCGGGGGCGTTGATCCCTTGAATGCCTTCCAGGTAGACTCCAGGTAGGGTGAGAAGGTTTGGATTTGAGAAGGACCTGCCTAGTATGTAGACTTACCGACCATTCCACACTAGATGTTCTGTTATGAGTAAACAATACTGATGTAAATGGTTAGAAAACCGAAAAGTTGAAGATTTAGATACTTTTGCAATATTTGTGAATCTTTATTGTGGAAAAGTTTCGCCATCAAATGGTTTCCTCAGTCCGGCACAGAGCGATGAATGGTGGAAGTTGTGGAGTTTGAGGTAATCAGTCCCTTAGCCTTGAGTCGATGCTGTCAGTCTATCAGTCTTGAGAAAAGTATACATACTCACAAGTAGATGAGTAAGAGAAGTGTGCAACTGTTTGAGATGTTTATTAACGAGTAGTTTAGACTGCTCAGCAGACAGTGAAGATGTAGACATGCGGTGATCATTCCTCATCCTGCAGAAGTAAGTTTGAGGTGGTCAGTCCTCAGTATCGGTGTGTGTTCAGCTCCACAGTTCCGATGAATGTGAAACTGGAGCATGGGAAAGCAGCCTTATATACTGCCAGAAGTGAGATGTGGATGTCGTCACAGTAGGCGGGGCCATTCGCATAAGTAAGAACTTAGTAACGACGGTGCCCCGTGGTTTGGTGGCTAAAGCTCTCGCTTCATATGACGAGGTTCTGGGTTCGATTCCCGGCGAGGGTAGAAACAATGGGCGTGTTTCCTTACAAAGGTTGTTTATGTTCCCTATCAGTAAACTGGGTACCTGGGTGTTAGTCGACTGGTGTGGGTCGCATCCTGGGGACAAAACTCACCTAATTTGACCGATATGCTCTGCATAACAAGAGGCTTTCTATATAGTAGTACGTCATTGATGTCAGATACGGTCTGTATACCATGTACTTGTAAAGATTAAGATATTATTATTACTAAAGAGTACTGCAGTAAATCTACTGGCAGCAGTAGTAACAGCAAAGTCACCAACCCCACCATCATCTCCACCACCTCCACCGTCGCCTCCACCACAACCACAGACATAACCATCCTCACAACAACCATTCCCTCCCCAGCACCAGTGATTGGTGACACAGATGTAAGGATGTGTGTGGTACATGGGTCAGTCTGGAGCCGGGACCACACTGAGGGAACAACCCCAGCCAACTGAGGTCGACAACCACTCATAATTGTTGATGGAAGATAATGGTGGTGGGTGTGGGAGTGGAGAATTGTGGGTCAGTGGGTGGAGTACGTGGGTGTGGGAGTAAAAAAGTTGTAGGTAAAGATGGTGGATATAAAATTGGAATGGCTATGCTTCATTATATATATGTCGTGCCGAATAGGTAAAATTGGTCAATTAGCATGAACTCGTTTAAAATTAAGCCCTTTCTAAAATTTTCTCTTATATTTAAAGATATATATTTTTTCATTAATGTTAATGTAAAAATTAATAACTTTGTACCCAAAGAACCTTAGAAAACTTACCAAACCTTATTAAAACAAGCGCAATTTAATTTAGCCTAATCCAGCTAAATATATTTTAGATATGTTTACAGTAATTTAACAAAATAATGAAATATAATTTTTTCGTTAAGTTTATAATGATTTTTGCGAAATTATTGTATACACAGATTTTCGTTTGCTATATTCGGCAAGAAGAGCGTTGGTATTTAAGCCAAAATCGCAAGTTTTACTTATTCGGCACGACATAGGATATATATATATATATATATATATATATATATATATATATATATATATATATATATATATATATCTTATACGTACAGGCACATTCGTAAATGTATAAAGAATAAATAATAGAAATAAGACGATAGCACTTGCCTTGAAGTATGTATTTATTTTACAGTTATTAAAATCTTACAAATATTTATTACTTTTAATTTTATTCACAGCAGTATGAAAAAATGTAAACTATTTTTTTACATGTATTCTTTATTTATTAATAAACATTGATAATTCTTGAGACCCTTTCTCTTTTACATTAAAGTGGAGGCTCCTCACACTTGGGACTTAAGTTGTTGTTGTTAACGCGGCTCTCACCTAAATCCGTCCTCTGTGGCATCCCGCTGAAAGCATCGTCTCACGAGAACAACTTATCTTTATTGGATGTTCTTATTGTTCTTTATAAAAATACCTCACTGTAGTGTGTGTGTGTGTGTGTGTGTGTGTGTGTGTGTGTGTGTGTGTGTGTGTGTGTGCGCGCGCGCTCGCGTGTTTAACTGTTTATTTTCACGGTGATCGAGTCTATATTTTCCTTTCATAAAAGCCTTCAACAAGTTACTGAGGACACTTATTGTAACTTATAGTCTTGTTAACACATCATAAGACAAGGAAAAGGAATCAGGTTGCGGTCTAAATTTAAGAGTTTAAGGCGTAGTAAAGATTTAAATGAAGTATTACCGCTAAATATAAATATAATCATAGTTCTCATGTAGGTAAAATGTTTTGTCATATTTGGGATATCTAGTAAAAGTTAAAAAAAAATTAAACTAATAATATTGCTTCAACTTCGATATCAGATAGAAAATATGAAAATTGTTTTATTATACGTTAAAAATAATACTAAAATGCTTGTCAGTTTAAGATGCTAATGACTGACGATTAGAGTAATAAGTAAATTCATGTTCTTGTGTCCAGGACATCGTAAAGCAAATAAGAGGAAAATGCCAAGGCAACACTGAAACACTCTCATTTGGTAAGATGAATGAGCGAAGGTGTTGCGTGCAAACTGACTTCAGAAGACGAATGAAAGAAGGATCTTGTGGCCTCTTAAGACGTACATCGCAAAGCCAGACGTCCAAATAAATGTTAATATCGTCGTTGTCAGCACTATTTGGAAGTCTTTTGCGAAGGGATTCGAGGTCTATTGTGGTCTTGATCCCTCAGTTTCCTCTGTTACTTCTGATCTCTTGTTGTACCTCCTCTGATACCCATAATTTTTTTTTCGTTGCTTCTGGGGACAGAAGATTGTGGTACCTTTGACAGTTAGGGTATTACAATTTCTTCTGACAATCAAAGTTTTTTTTTTTTTACCTCTTTTGACTGCCAGGGTAGTTCCATTTCATTTAACACATTGGGTAGTTTTACCTCTGCTGGCAGCCAGGGCTCTTCTATATCTGGTATGATCGATTAACTATTTCTCTTTCACGATTAAGCATTCAGGATAAGTTAGCTAAGAGTTCCTGGACGTGTATTACAAACAGATCGTTTATATAGCCTAGCATCATTTCCAAGCCTGATCTTATCCATACATTTATTGTAGATAAAATGTGTTAAAATATTTCTAAGCAGACAAGATTCGAACCCGGACTTCAGCACTTTTGAGACTAGCAGCCCGAAGAGCATCCAACTATGTTACAGAGGGTAAAAGATGGTTTAAATTTGAATTTATTTATATTGATGTGGAACGCTAAGGCGTGTGAGTCAGAGAACCTGGGTCATTCAACCTTCTGTAGGTACTTGATATTGGAGTACATTGATACGCAGTACTGTGCTGTAACTGAAAATTCTGAGACGAATTTGTAACAATACACTGATGTGCAATACAGTGCACCACTACAGTGCTGCAGTGTAGTTCACAAGGACATCTTTAACGCGATTTTCCTTAAAAAAATTCTTTATGTGGAGTTTAACTGCTAGTACCTATCTACTGCATATCTTATAGTGGGTTTGAGCAAGGAGACAAGTATGCAGAACTCATTACTCGGCCACCCATTTTTTGCTGAAGAATGAAAGTCGCAATGTCGTCGCTGGAGCAGTTCGCAAATGACCTACATTTTGGAGAGGATGATTTAAACAACGTTTAGGTCTACCTGGAGTCTACCTGGAGGGTATTCCGGGAATCAACGCCTCCGCTGTCCTGTCCATGACCAGACCTCCTGGTGGATCAACGCTTGATCAACGAGGCTGTTACTGCTGGCCTCACGTAGTCCAACGTACGAACCACAGCCCGGCTGATCCGGCACTGACTATGTATCTGTCTAGCTCCCTCTTGAAGACAACCAGGCGCCTGTTGATAATTCCCTTTATGGCTGGTGGGAGGCTGTTGAACAGTCTTGGGCCCCGGACACTTACTGTGTTTTCTCTTGATGTACCAATGGCACCCTCTACTTTTCACTGGGGGTATGTTGCATCTCCTGCCAAGTCTTTTGCTTACGTAGCGAGTGATTTCTGTGTGCAGATTAGGGACCAGTTCCTCCAGGATCTTCCAGGTATAGATTATTGTAGATTTTTGACATATCGCTCAAAGACTCTACTTATAGGAATGTGAAACACATGGAGAAGAGTTTGTTTTGAAAGATCGACGTTCCGCTTTAAACAGGACGAAGCTGTTGCGTGCAAACTGACCTCAGAAGACGAATGAAAGAAGGCTCTTGTGGCTTCTTTAGACGTACTTCGCAAATCCAGATGAGTAAATAAATGTTAATATCATTGTTGTCACCAGTTTTTGGGAGTCTTGCCAAGGTAAAGCCTAATCATCACAGTAATGGCATACAGTACCGACGAGATGATGAACATGGCGCATTCGCGACACCTGGTAATCTTTATTAGGCGTTGCAAATGTGTCTTATTGGTAAAGCCTTATTTAGAAACACAAGTTCTCTGATAATAAGACTCGATCTACTGAGTGTACCTCGCGTTCCTATCTAGGCAGAGAGCGTTACTGTTCTTCTTAAAGCTAAACATTGTCCGTATAAAGACTTGTCCAGCATGCTTGTGGCTTCTCTAGTATCTGTCTGTGATATGAAGCACTGTATGACCCATACAGGTTTCGTTTCCCTTAATAATAATAATAAATTATAATTATTATTAGGTTTACAAGTGTAAAATTCATAATGCACACTCATCTTTCTATTGGATTTTTGCCAGCTGTATAATTCTCTTCGAAAAACAAATGCTGTTCGAAATGTACTGGTAGACGAAGTCAATTTTGATGTTAATAGATCCTATACAACAAATATACTGAATATTGCATTGTATGGATTATCATGGTTTGCAATATTTTTTACATCATCTTCATCTCTAATATGAGCATTTTTATTTAAATATTTTACACAAATTATCATTTGATTCTCTCCTCTCCAGCCCCAGTACTTTGCATATATTCTGATTGATTGATTGTGTGTGTGTGTGTGTGTGTGTGTGTGTGTGTGTGTGTACTCACCTAGTTGTACTCACCTAGTTGAGGTTGCGGGGGTCGAGTCCGAGCTCCTGGCCCCGCCTCTTCACTGATCGCTATTAGGTCACTCTCCCTGAGCCGTGAGCTTTATCATACCTCTGCTTAAAGCTATGTATGGATCCTGCCTCCACTACATCGCTTCCCAAACTATTCCACTTACTGACTACTCTGTGGCTGAAGAAATACTTCCTAACATCCCTGTGATTCATCTGTGTCTTCAGCTTCCAACTGTGTCCCCTTGTTACTGTGTCAATTGTGTGTGTGTGTGTGTGTGTGTGTGTGTGTGTGTGTGTGTGTGTGTGTACACTCACGTAGTTGAGTTCACCTATTTGTGTTTGCCAAAGTCGAGTCGTAGTTCCTAGCCCTACCTCTTCGCTGGTCGCTACTATGTCCACTCCTTGCTTTAAGAGCTTTATCGTATCCCTTCTTTAAGCTATGTATGGATCCTGCCTTCGCGACATCGCTCTCCACTGATTGTGTGTGTGTGTGTGTGTGTGTGTGTGTGTGTGTGTGTGTGTGTGTGTGTTTGTATGAACTGAGAGCAATATTGCATATACACGAGAAGGAGTGTATATCTTAGTATGTACACACTTATTTTAATGCCCATAAGCCCATATTAGTGATTCAAGTATTTTTGACTGGTAGTGAACTGGTTGTATTTGGTCTTAATGATCCTGTGTCCAGTCGTTAGGTGTTAAACCCAGTTACCCATCCCTTTAAAATCCGCTCAATTAAACCCTTCGATGATAATGAACAACTCTTGATCAAAGGCATTGGAGCGCCCGTCCCCTTCCTACAGAACACAATTCCCATTCTCCAGGCTCTCCTTGACCCTTACGTGTTTAGCTCTTCTCCATGAATTTATTATAATAATTCCATTTTTAATATACCAGTTTAGGCATCACTTCTCTCAATGACGAACGAAAATACTTTTATCTATAATATTGCAATAAAAGCGCCATCAGGCGGATACAAAAGAAAAATATATATACCCGGGCATTAAATATTACCCTGTGAGGATAATAGCATAGGTGTGTATGAGGCATTTGATGTAAGAAGGTCACCTTGGTAGAAGAAACTAATAAATTCATGGTTCTTTCTATTTCTTCATTGACACAGTTAAACTGGTGGGTGGCGGAGCAAGGCTTTGTGGCTGGGTTAAGGTGGGGAGGTAGTGTCTTGTGTGTGTGATTGTGTGCGTACTCGCCCAGTTGTACTCTTCGTGTTGTTGTCGAGTTGTACTTGTCCAGTTGTGTTCGCCGAGTTGTACTTGTAAGAAACACTATCCTTACTTGATATTTTTATTTATGATGCTGTTATAAATTTTTTCTGTACCTGTTTATTAGTATTGATTTCACTGCAATTTATTTAATAGTCGCCCCTTTCTTTAGGGCCTTAACCATTACATATTCCAAAAAGTGTCTTTCTGGTAGTCAGCCTATAGATTTCTTCCTAGTCCACAGGTGTAGCTTGGATCGATCAACCGTGCAGGGTTAGGAAGTGAAGTGCGGGTTACCAGTGTTAATGTGGACAAAGATATATATAGTTCATGACATTTAAACTCGTTTCATAGTTACCTCTGTATTAGGACTGAAGAAGCCACTCGTGGCGAAGGATTTCCTATAATAAATACCTTGAATTGTACACAAGTGTCTTTTTCCACATCTTTTCGGTATCGCCATACCATTTCTCACCTGTGTTAATGTTTATTTGCCTACCTACCTACGCCACAAAGTCTACTGTGCCCATATGCCATCTTCATCGCTGCTACAGCATGGATGTGGTAGATACCGTCACAGGTTCTTCAATACTCGAAGCCGGAGACTTGTACTGCAGCCTCGCCAGTTACACCGCGGCTTTAGAAACCCAGATCACATTACCGTCTGGAAGATCCTTCTTTGTTACCATATCGGAGGACCATCACTGCATCTCTGTCCGGCCAACTCTGCTTTTGTATGTGCGTGTTTCATTAGCATTCTATACCAATATATATTTTTTCTCGTTTTTAATTTTCTTCAGAATGGGTTCAGTCATTTTACTTTTTAATGTTACATAGGAAATGATTTTTACCCAGCGTATCTATTCACTCTTATGCTAATTTTCTTTGTTGTATATATTAATCCTTTTCCTGTGAATATTCATTTCTAGAAATCTACGTTGCCCTTAAATCTGGAGACCTTTTTCCCCTTAAATCTTGTATTTGTTTGAATTAAACTCTAGAAATCCTTTGCTGGACCATGACAGTAGCCCGTTGTGGTCTAGCTAGAGTTTCTCTCTCAAATCTTTTGCTTTTTATTCATCTCATTAGCTTTTGGCAGCAAACACTGATATGTAAGACTCAGTCCTCCTCCAACTCTCTCTTTCTCTCTCTCTCTCACTGTGTGTGTGTGTGTGTGTGTGTGTGTGTGTTTTGCGCTCATGAGAATATTATAAGGTAGGTGGTGTTGCATTTATATTGTGTGTGGTTAGAACTTGGTGTGTGGTGTGACATTTGCAGTGAGTGTGGTGTGATTTGAACAGACATTTGGGGTGTTTGCTTTCAGATGTTTCGAACTACAATTTTATATCGATAATTCTTGTGTTCAACTTATTTTGTGTGTTTTAAGCACTTATGTTTAAAACTAATACAGCAACTCACAATATCAAGAAATTTTCATTGGTAACACAGTATCTTTAACAGAGTCAAAGGAACAGCGTATATACAGTATATATATAGAGTATATACAGATCTCAGGAACTGGATCTTAACGCTGGAACTGAACTGGTATGTAAATTCTGGAATGATTGTGAAAATAACATTTAGATGCAATAATTAAGTTATCTACTGTATCTAAGGGCCATTTCCTCACATACTCCAGGCAGACATATTTAGGTCCCTCAAACTGCCCTAAATGATATGAAGATTTATTTCTCTTCTTCTAAGGCAAAAACTTTTTTTTAAGAATTAAAAATGTTATTCTTCCTTCTGTCCAAGGTACAAAAAAACGAGTGAAAATATGAAAGTTGTTTTCATGCAGGTGTCCATTTTGCATCGGGTAATAAAGAACAAAATATATTGAGAAAACCTAAATAATGTGAAGCTCATTAATGGATATACAGCCAGTACTCGGTGCACCCTGACGGTATAACGCCCGCCTCTCCAGGAGTTCCATTAACCTGCTGGACGATACGTTTGAGTCATGGGTTGAAGTCGACTGTTTTGGAATGCATTCTAGGGCGTGTACGTATACCTTCAATAATGCTGGGAGTTTATAAAATGCTGAGAAATGATAGTACCTCTTAACTTTTAAATTCAATTGTGCACAAGGCAAGATGAAGGTGTTTGGAGAAAATCACACATTTGCGTGGATAGTCTTTGCAGTTCGTCCACCTGGAAGAGCTGTAATTTCAAGACAGCTTGAATGCATGCTGAAGTAAACAAATGGAGTGCCTGTTCTTTAAGAGCTTAATGGTCCGCTCAGAGCACGAGAGGTGCATTCTACTCCTCATTTAAACATACGTTATACTTCATTCATCTTACATTCAACTCCATTCGTGGGGAACCAGGTAAGTACAACTTGGTAGCGCGTCTGCCATAGGAGGATCGAACCTCTAAGCATTTCTTTCACTCGGTGATTCACGCGGGTTTAGCACTTTTACAAAGATATATGTTGCATCCTCCCCATAAAACTGGAATCTTGCTATCTTATGGAGGGAAACACACTGTGTTAGGAGTGATAGTTACAGATTTTCAGAATCTATTGTGCTGGACATGCAGTCCTTGTAAAGGAATTTGTATTTTTTGCATAGTTGTACAAAGGTGTGAAGTTACCACTGTGGTGTAGAGGTACAGGTGTGGTGATACCACTGTGGTGTTCAGGTGTCGGGATACCACTGTGGTGCACAGGTGTGGGGATACCACTGTGGTGTACAGGTGTCGGGATACCACTCTGGTGTACAGGTGTGGGAATATCACCTACGTGACCTATTTTCGAGTCCCCCCCCCTTTTTTTTATCTCGTAGTATATAGTTTACAAAAGCCTTTAACTACTCTATTTAATTCTATGTATTAGATTACATGGAGTTAAATGTTCTATTTTGTCGCAGTATTATTAAAATAGCTATTTTTTCAGCACTGACTTGAGTAGAGTGAGAGTTAACTTTGCCTTATTCCTCCTTATATTTACATAAATGAATGAATGCTTATAATTTTGAGGTGTATTTTACGATACAGTGTAAAAAAATTATTTAATTTTAAATTCACAATTGTAATTTTTCGGATAGCCTATTTCCCGATAGATAATTGCTCACAGCATGTGTGAGGAGATTTACCTAGCCGTCTTACTACGTCAGAAAATCGAACCCAGGACCTTACATAATTTGTGGAAATTTTGACCAAAAGCACAGTAAATACGAAACACAAAATGAAAGACGGTATTTCAAAGTATGTTTCTGGACTTGCTAGCCTCGTCTGTGAGGAGCTTTTATCAAACACCTGATAAAGTTCCAGTGTTGGGGGAACGTCGTAATTGAAGGTGTGACCTGCTCAAAGTGTCTCTGAATTACCTCTGGTCGGCTCACGCCTGTCTCTGCCTCCTTTTGAGAAGCAGCTCGTCAACATCTGATAAGCCATTATGAAAATTTGTGAGGCATAAATCATAGCATATCTGGAGAGTCCATGGATTATATTATTTTCGGACTTTTATCCAGTGACTTATGCGTTAGAAGACCTACTGAACACGTTTTCTTTAGATATTTTTAGTCATTTTGCCCATTGTTTTCTGAAAGGTTACAATTATTCCTAAGTATCGATAACTGGAGACTATTTTGGTTTTGTTTTCTGTAAATAGAGAATTCTATATTATTTTATCCTTCCAGGAAAATTCCTCCAGACCGGCGAGATGCTTATGATCCAGGGAACTGGATTTCTTCATCTCTTCGTTAGATTGAACTTCATTGCCTCCCAGTCCTCCAGGCGCCGTGAGACCCCAACGGGTTTAGCGCTTCCCATGAATGCATTCATTATCATGCTCATATTGTGGTTTTATTCGTTATTCCTTTGTCTCTTAACTCAAGTTTTCTTTATTTGTTAAAGTGAAACCCGATGTCTGCAGCTGGATCAAAAATGTTATCAAACTTAAACGCAACTGGATACACCATGATATCAAAAGTTCAGATGTGATATCCGCTACTCATGGCTCACTATTGCTTTTCGATCTTTATTATATAAAAAAAACACAAATAATATGCCAAGTAACCGCTGGCTGGCTGTGATTACTTCCTTTGTCAAGTTTATGACCTATCGACTGCCAGAGCGAATAAGAACCAACACAGGAAAACATACCAAAGATTTAGTCTTATCAGAAAAAGTAAAAATGATGAAACTAAGTCATATTATTTGGCTATATCCTAGAAAATATTTACGAGGCTTCCCAGTTAATCCATGGGATTATAGTCTCTCAAAAACTGAAGAGAGGAGAAATTATATGCTTCTTCCAAAAAAGATTCATAATACTACAGATCTTTCATATATTCAAATGGAGGTATATTTCTTGGTGGATATACACAGATAGTTTATTGCAATCCCTGATTGCATGAAGGATTCAAGGATATTTGATGAATGACTAACAGATGCAGTGAGGCCCTAAATCTTTGATATGACGATTGTTATTAAGGAGACGGCATCTCCCTAGGAACTAACAGCAATGATACTTGAATGCTTAAAAAAGGGGATAAGTAATCTGCCAGTGTGTATATACACACTGACTCATGAATTCTGACCGATTAGAATAAAAGCCGTAACTGGAAGTGCATGGTGTGATTCTGACAGACTGTGGATAAAGACACTTAAATTGTTTTAGTTATCTGTGAATTAGGACTGAAGAATCCACTTGTGGCTAAACGATTCCTGTCATTAATGTCCTGAATTACATACAAGTGTTTTTTTTCACAGAACCGTAAATGTTTACTGTTCAATGAGGATTTGAGATGAGCATCCCGCTGCAATATAAGCAAAATCTTTTAATCAGTCAGTTTGATTATTTTAGTCTTCTTTTAAATGACTTTCGTTCAGCTAACTATAAATTCAGTCAATGGAAAGAAGCATCTGTAGCCACAGTACAAGTGCGGACTACTTAGGACACCTTCTTTGGATGAACCTTTGCTCCATTAACAAAGCCTTTGCTCCGTTGGTTAATTCTTTATTTAAACAGCTAATTTACAAATAACTTGCATTAAGGGAGGAAGGTTATGAAAACGTTTTAGTTTGTTGTTATAAGTGTTAAGTACGAGTGATCTGTGAAGTCATCGGATAATTTCTTGCTTTATACTGTCTTTTTTGTTGCATCGCCTAACAAAGCCTTTGATCCATCGGCTTTTTGCAACAATGGCTTAGGTGAAAGGACACAAGTGGCAGCGTTTCGCTCTCCAGGAGCTTTTTCAAACCGTAACGGCTTGACAAATCGAGCAAAACGATGCCACCATAAAATGTCACATTAGCTGCACTTGCATCCTTTTTACCTAAAATATTGTCGCGAATTTTATCAACATTGTTACAACAATGGCTTAGCCTGTGGCTGTTTCGGCTGTTGTGGCTAAGCCTTTGTAGCTGGCTTAGCCACAGCTGATTCCGCTGGAGGAAATCTTCAGTTAAGATGAACTAGTGATTCTTCCTTCCTCGAACCTTTAAGTCTGTAAAAGGTAAACATTAATAACTTGCTCCTCCTACTGACAATAAATCTTAGCCTAATTGCTATAGATTAATGCGAGTGGTTCCTGGTCACCTGTGCTCACATGTTACTTAGAATCCTGTGGGCACCTTAAAATCCGGTGATAGGAATCTTTATGAGGCTTCAGAAAGAACAAAGAAATATTATTTTAACACGTAAGGACTGCTGAATTGTACATTAACTGCCCTCCTTCCTCTCTTTTTTTTTTTTTTTTTTTTACACAGGGTTTGACAAGGTTAAGGATCCCTAGCTTTATTGACAGCTATATTACAGGTTAAGGATTCCTAACTTTATTGGCAAGCTAAGAGCTGTTACCTACATCAGCTCAATTGAAAGCATTTTTATTGTTATGAGACATACAAGTAGGGAACAGGATGAAGTTGGAGCCATCTGTGGGCCAGCATTTTCATTTGATCAACTGACTTTATCTCGCTGACATCATTATGCTGTACGAATGTGTTCCATACTCGAGTCATCCTGGGTATGTATGATCTCTCTCTCTCTCTCTCTCTCTCTCTCTCTCTCTCTCTCTCTCTCTCTCTCTCTCTCTCTCTCTCTCTCTCTCTCTCTCTCTCTCTCTCTCTCCTTCTCTCTCTCTCTCTCTTTCTCTCTCTCTTTCTCTTTCTCTTTCTCTTTCTCTCTCTCTTTCTCTTTCTCTCTCTCTTTCTCTCTCTCTCTCTCTCTCTCTCTCTCTCTCTCTCTCTCTCTCTCTCTCTCTCTCTCTCTCTCTCTCTCTCTCTCTCTCTCTCTCTCTCTCTCTCTCTCTTTCTCTCTCTCGGACACACTTACCGCATTCAGATTGGTTTGTTAATTGGGTTTAAAGCCTCTCGACTACACAAAGGGTCATTAAAACTGCATGTAATCCGTTCAACACTGGTCAAGGATACTTCAGTCCTATAATAGGGATTAAAGCAAACTCTCAGCGTGTATATACTCTGAGACACGCACCTCTCTGCGTGCACAATTGTGCATCCGAAGGTAAATACGTGGAAGTGGATTTCTTGATATGGGAGTAAACACTTACGACTGAGCTTCATTGGGCTAATGATTAATTTTTCGAATTTTATAGAAATATGTATAAAGGATAGGCGTAAAATTCTATGACGATTACATTTCGGAAATAAATGGTATAAAATACCGACACAATGTAAAAATAAACACATAAGCAGTATTATGTAATAATCCTTTACTGACAACGTTTCGCCCACACAGTGGGCTTTATCAAGTCACAAACATATCTGTTTGTGTCTTGATAAAGCCCACGATTACATTACGTACAGAGGTCTTTCCGTCCTCCATCCCCTTCTCACTCTTATAGACAAATCACAGTTAATTAGCATGCCTGCCTCGTGCTTAGCAGACGGAAGATCGAGCCTACACCACTTTTGACGATGAAACACTCGGTGCAACATTTGGGAACGTTTATAGCTACCCAAATACTGCCCAAGTGCCTCATCAGCTATAGGTTTTATATACAGTTTATTTATATACATTATCTTGTTGCAGAATCATCTATATTGAGTTACATATTCGCTCATAAATATAATCTCTACATATTTTTACTATAATAAATAAAACGTGTTAATTAGCGATGACACGAAATGTCCCAACACTAACTTGTTCTTGTAGTTTATTCTGTTATTAATTAAAGAATTTATTCGGCAGCTATATTTATTTTTATTGTAACGAATTATTTACGGTGAATTTATTTATGAGAGGTTTCATAATATATTCATAAATAAATGTAGCAATTCTTCGAAGGCTTCACCTTCTGATGAGTTGATCGCAGGTGTTTGAGTATTCCTAGCTGAACGCAGGTGTTTGTACGATTCTAGGTGAACGCAATGTAGTCAGTGAAAAGATGTTTGTACGTTCTAAGGTGATCAGGTGAACGAAGATGTTTTTTACGTTCCAAGGTGATCAGGTGAGCGGAACTATTTGTGTTTCCTTATCAGCTGATTAATCGTATTATGTTTGGGGGAAGTGCAAAGGGGATAATTGATCGGAAATATACAATGATGGCGACAATAACGACAACAATAGCAATAGCACTAACAGGTAATAACAGGAAACAACAACAGTAAACAGTAGCAGCAACAACAACAGCAAACAATACACAAATAACCCGCACATAAAAGACAGAAGCTTACGACGACGTTTCGGTCCGACTTGGACCATTGACAAAGTCAATGGTCCAAGTCGGACCGAAACGTCGTCGTAAGCTTCTGTCTTTTATGTGCGGGTTATTTGTGTATCGTTCCAGTCACGGTATTGTGCCTTTTTGTTATTTAGCAAACAATAATAAGAAAACAACAGGAGCATCAATAACAACAACAAGGAATAACATGAAACAGCAACAGCAACAAACAGCAAAAAACAGCAGCATCTACAGCAAATAACGACAGCAAACAAGAGCAGCAGTAGCAACAACAACAGCAAACAATAACAGGAAACAACAACAGCAGCAGCAACAACAAGCAATAACATTAAACAACAACAGCAAAAACAACAGCAACATTACAACAAACAGCAGCAAACAACGACAGGAAACATCAAATTACAATACCAAACAACAACAAAAAAACACAACACACAAACAGACAAGAACAACAACAAAGAACAATGGGGAAGATGAATAATGGAAGTGGACAGAGTGTTAAGTAATCCACGATCATAAGACATAATAACGTCCTACACACACAGCTGGAGAATGTGCTTGTGAGGCCATGTACACAAGAGAGTAAACATGAATCAGAAAATTCTTAACTTCATCCCAGGACCTGACCAAGGTAACGGAATTTATATACTCGTGTATATAAGTGCTACTGTTTACACACCAATCACTGACGTACTTTGAGCATCTTTCTCCATATAGTTACTAGAGGAAAAAACTACAGTCCTTGCTGGAGCAATTTACAGTTGTCTTACAATTTGTGAAAGAAAACTACGTTGTTAAGATCCTTCCTGAACCATTATCAAATTGCGAGTTTATTTCGCGCTAAAATAATTTAGTGGAGGGAGGGGGTACAAAAAATATTAGAATGGCTCACAATTTACATATTTGATTAGCAGCTATAATTTAAATGTCCTGTGCATCTCAAACTAGACGGGAGAAAGGCTGAACCTGACCGTGATGAGAAAACTCGACACAGACAGTTCTGAAGACCTTACCTTGGTGAGAAACAAGCATCTTTCTCTCCAGAAGATATTACGTGGGCGAAGCCACATGATCTCCCCTCCCAGCTAGATGATGAACCCAGAGTCAAGGTCATCGTATGATCAAGACCCGCGTCAGCTGATTTTCCCTGACGAATAAATTAACAACAACAAACCGGCTCGTGCTGCTGCCAGCGACTCCACCCATCTCTTCTGCTCGATGATATTGCCTTCCCGAAGCCACCGCCTCTTCTGTGTGCTCCGTCTCGTTTTTACTCAAAGATGGTTTAAAACAATGGCTGCTATACACACTCGCAACACACCCACAACACAACTCAGAGCTTGGGAAAATCTTACGAAATATCGCCGTCAGGTGACTGGAGATCGTAATTCATTGAATTTCAAATTTTATGCATCTTCCTTGCTTTCTTTTTTGCACAACTGAATTTGCAAGTTAGGAGCAGTTATTCTGCCTGGGCTCATTGCAAAGTTCAGCCCAAATCTAAAGTATACTAACATCCCTTGAAGAGTTATATTATTCCCTGGTACCTATTTAGTACTAGGTGAAGAGGGTCAGTACTTCAGTGTTCTTAGCTGTACACCTCTCATCGCTGGTGAGATACAGACGTCAGCACTCGTTTAATTGCGTTAGTTAGTAATATTAACTGCCAACAATCTTTAGACTGTGTTAGCCTATACTGTGGATATTTTACACCATACGTATGTATGTGTATACACTCTTCTGTATATGGGTGTCTGTATGCAGCACCATGTGCGACTACTGTTGCTATTAATGTTGCGTCTCCTCATACTCTGCTCTTTCCCTTCATAAAAGTTGTACTGTTTGTCAAGTCTGAGTTTAATAGACATATCAGTTATCCATGGCAAATGTTAACGCTCCTTCCTCGCTATCTTATTAAAACTGAAATGAGTGAGTGTGCATATGTTAGTGTATTATGTCCCATAAATACTAGACAATGTCCTACTATCTTAAATATACTTGCTCTCTCCTGAACTGTGTCCACCCTTCTTTGTATTATTGTTTTTGTGTTTTGCGTTGTTCGCCTCGTAAGATTTGTTATGTGTCGAGTCGCAAATCAGCACAGAGTGCTGTTAAATTCCTTATGTTGTTGTTGCAGTGTGTTAGCTCGAGATGTGTTGTGATTCTCACATTATGCGCGGACTGTTGTGGAACTCACGGTGATGTGTTGCACTGGTCAGACTTATGACATGTGCAGTGTACACCAGTTGCTCATAAACTTACAATGACTTAGAGTGCATTATACTTAAAGGTTACCTCGTAGCTCAAGCGGTAGTGCCCTCGGCTCACAAATGAGGAACGACTTGGGTTCGATACCGGTATGAGAGGAAACGCTGAGCATGTTTCCTTTCTCTTATTAGCGCTGTTTACCTACCGGTGAGTAGGTGATTAGGCATCAGCTGATTACTCTAGAATATAACAGCAAACCATCGTCTTAACTATAATGTGACATCCAAACCATTCTCTGTGATAAAGTATGACTGGGAAAATCATCTTCTGTAATGCGACAGGAAGAACCATCCTGCGTGATGGAGTATGACAGGAAAACAGTCAAGAGGAAAACCATACTATGTGACAAACATGACAGGAAAACCATCGTGTGTGCTGAAGCAAGACTGGAGAACCCTCTTGTTTGTTGTATGCCTGGAGTCCTAGGTCAACCAAGCTAGTTCTTAGTCTAGCCTTGTAAAATGGTATTACGGTATTGATAAGTGCAACACACAAATAAAAGTTTGTGCAAGAACGTTGCAGCTTCGAGTAACATTAAAACCTTCGAAGTTAATGAACCCTTAATGGAATACTGACGATATCATCATTGACCTACCGAAGTCTCCCAGCTCAGGTTGACGGATTTGAACACTTCGTATGAGCCCACTCCTTCGTGAGGGAATATGGCAGACAAGCATATTTAGCTTTTGTTTCCACCGTGTAAATATACAGAATCGGGTGTTGTATGATCCTTGTAGGTTTAGCGCTTTTTTGGATTATAATGATATGATTTTGGATGCAACATACTTCTGATGTATCCAATTTTGTTGAATAAAAATGATATTTCCCTTTCTTATTCCTTCCTACCCTATCTTCTTAAATGCCTTTTTCACTGACAATATTCCCTCATTTTTCCCTTTTCTATTCCTCCTTCCTTCTGAAGAGAAGGAAGGAGAAGATGGAATATATCTTATTTTTCCCATATCTCATTATATCTTCCTCATCTTATTATTCCTCATTTATCTCGGTATCCCATAAATGTGTATCCATCTCCTTTAGTATATTAACAGTATCTCCCAGTATCTCTCCTCTCCCTTACCGTATCTTCCAGTATCTCTCCCTTACCGTATCTCCCAGTATCTCTCCTTTGCCTTACCATATCTCACAGTATCTCTCCTGTACCTCATTATCTCTTCACTATGTTAGTATCTGTCCATCACCATCCGGATTCGGTCACCGCACCCCCACCCACCCCATTCAGCGGTACCCCCCCCTTCCCCACCTCCTGTAATCACGGCGCACGAGTGACCAAATTGAGGCTCGGTAGGGAACAGGTGAGAGGATAAAGGTCGGCACTATGAAGAAGGGAGGAAGAAGGAAGGGAGAGGGGAAGGGGGAAAGTCTCCCACTTCCTGTGTGGTGGGAGAGGCCGCAGATGCACCACGTGGCTTCCGGTTTGGTAAACAATAGGCCGTGGTTACGCTGTGGTCGCTGCCCAGGAAACACGCGGCTCCGGACGTTGGTGGACCTCTCCGTAAAATCCATACAGTGCACTCCTAAATTGTTAGTGCTTATGGGTCTGTGAGGATATGTTACCCCCAAAAAATGTCGTGCTGCTTTTGCTAAACTGTAAACATTACATAGGGGCTATTTTCATCTTCCTCGCTTTGTATATGTTGATCTTCAATCCCTCCGGTGCTTTATGTACCTTTACAAACTCAATGAATCCCTGTGTATATAAAAATAAGAGAAATGGCTTGATTTAAATGATGTATTGCTGACAATTGTGAAGAAACAATATAGGCTATAGAACAAGCTTTTATTATCATAAGGTTTCACGACGTATCTTTTTTTCAACAATTGAATAGGTATAAAACTGCACAGTATATCAATGCTTATTTTATATAGAAAGTGAAAGGAAAGTAAGCCGGCGAGGGTATAATTGTCTCTGACATTAAATCACAAAGTCATAAGCTCCGTGTCTCGTCCCTCTTTCACGCACAATGAACCAGCCACTGGTAATGGCTAATAAAATGGCAGCCTTCATTTGAGGATTTTCATAGGTCAGTAGATAATAATCCTAAGTCAGTCCATTGTGCTTCTGTCAATGCTGGGGAAGAGGGAATCTTTCTTTCCGAGAAGAGAAACACTAAGTCAGAATCAGGAAGCGAGTTCGCTGGATGGAAATTTTTGAATTAGAGATTTCACTTTTAAAATGACAAAAATGCTATGTTTTCATCTTTAAAAGAATTGTATATTTTTTTTTTGTAACTAGGAAAGCTATGTTATTGCTGTGAATAAAGAGAATTTGAATTTCCCATCAAAGAAATTTTTGTAGATTTCGGAAAAGGATAACATAAACATTTCTGAATTCTACGAAAAATTCGCTTTTCCTCAGATAAGTATTTCATAACCACTGAATGAAGATAGAAAACTAGTTCTTATGTACTAAGAACCTTTGCTTTTGAGTATACGAAGGACAATAAGAATTCAAAGATGTGCACCGAGGTAACATGATATACAAGAAATCATAATAAACAAAATCTCATTGAGTTTCTCTTTACAAATAAATCTTTTATTGTGAGAGTTTCGTAACAAACTTCCTTCTCTTTACCGACTATTACTGCAATCTATATTTCTATTTTCATTAAAACTTTCAAGTTTCTTAAGGTTAACTTTTACACTCGGCTCCATAATCTATTTACAGTTTGACTGCTGATTTTTTTATGTACATGACTGAACGTGTGAAGTACGACTGAGGGAATGGCTTGTAACAGTGAAGTGCAAATGGAGAACTAAGATAAAAGGAGGCACCATCTTTTCCTTCTGGTCTTAGCAAAGTCTTGCTCGTGATAAGTTTTCTGGGTGAAGAAAAACTTTATTTTTCTTATTGAAAGATGATTTCCAGAGAGAAGGTGTTATATCAATATTAGTTTTTTAGTGTCATTCCCACATCAGGACTTATTCACGATTATCCCATAAAATGAATAGGAAACTATACGACATTTCGGTTTGTCCTGGATAATTATTAAGCCGTCAGTGATTTGACAGTTTAAAGCTGATTACAATATCGTATAGTTTCATCTGATTTGATAGTTTGAGGTTTAAAACATACGTCTGGTTCAAAGATAATCAGTTAAATATGGAGAAAGCTGCACGATCCCAAAATTTTAATTAAACGTTTAACTACTAATCTTAGCGATTATTATATTTACAAAATGTGTCAATTCCCGAAGGGGTCAAAAAAATCAACGTGTGGATGGTAAAATTTTAGAGCAACAGAATTGTCACTTTTATTCTTCAAATTTTGGCCTCTCTCTGGTGATACAGTATTAGTTATACCTTAAGGCATCGTACAGGCAATGATACCTTCCATTTTTTTTCATGGAAGTCATCAGATGACCGAGGCTTTAATTCTGGAGAGAATGTGTGTAAGTGTTCACTGATGTGAGTAAACCTTAATTTGATCCTATAAAAGGTCTGTATCATTTAATTGAGCCTATTACATTTCTCCACTTCCCGGCCGCCACCCTCCGGGAGACCGTTTGTGTCGGTAAAAACCTTCATCATGCCTCAAACCTAAAATCATCTGCAATTATTTTCTGCACGCTGGTAAGTCGTTTTAACATCAATTACTTCATAAAAGTTTTCTCACCAAATGTTTTTTTTGTATGGTATCTTTAAAGCTTTCCCAGCCACACCTGCATCCACACCCCTGGTCATGCTTTCACTCGCGCCTGTACTCACATTTCTCGCTCGCCAGTGGCTACTTTATTGCCATACCTGGAGTATACCTGGAGGGGGTCAGTGCCCCCGCGGCCCGGTCAGTGACAAGCCCTCGTGGTGGATCAGGGCCTGATCAACCATGGTGTTACTGCTGGCCATGCCTATGTACCTTCAACCATATAGTCCAACCACCATCCAGTTCCCCAGTCTTCACCCAGAAACCACCCGCTCAAGTGTGCATACTACCAAGGTCCACGCCTGCCTCCACACCCACCACCCACGCCCGCACACGTAACACTAAAGTCACCGTACCTACCACCCACACTCACCACCATCGCAAACACCCACCACCCACGCTACACCCACTACCCACACGTTGCCAGCTGTCATCCTCCTTATCGACGGCCGTCCTGGCCGAGACATTACTGACAGGTGATGCGAAATCGGTCTTGTGCTTTCAGCGTGAGCTGTTATCAATGTCAACATACCGCTCATTATCAAATTAGAGTCTCTGAGCAGACATGGGGTAACGTGACCAATTGATTACCCACCAAACGACCTCATCAGAGGAAGGAGAAGTGAGGGGGAACGGAGAGGCAGAGAGGTGAGGGTTAGTGGAGGGGGATGGAAGGAGGAGGGGGAGGGCAAAGAGGGGAAGAGAGGCGGGAGATGGTAGGACGTGAGGGCTTTCTAATTGTTTAGAGCGAAAGTTTTTATTTCCTGTGTGTGTGTGTGTGTGTGTGTGTGTGTGTGTGTGTGTGTGTGTGTATGTCTGGTTGTGTGTGTCTCTGAATGCGTCTGTGTGTGCATGTAAGTGTACTCTCTTGTCAAGAATAAACCACAGACAATAGAATTTCTTGTCAACACGGTAACCTTCTTGAAGATTCGTTTGTTTGCTAATCTGTTGAGAGCCTCTTTTGATTATATATCCAGTTATTTCCATAATACAGTACAGCTGTCAGGCTGATTTTTTCTTAACCTGGAAGTTTGTGCTACGTAATTGCTTTCAATAAAATAAGTTTCTTTTAGGTGCCAAGACTGATAATCTAGTGCCACTCTCTCGCTGCCATGGTAATGCCTTTTCTAGTTTTGGTATAAGTAATTCACTTATAGAAGAGAAGGAATCCAAATATATAAATTGACAAACAGCTGCATGTAAATGGGTGATTTAGCTAAGTACTAATTCTTTCAACAAACTCCCAAGTCCTCATCGATAGCCTTCCTTATGTCCCGGTTGAATATTATTTAGTTTATAAGTGCTAGACAGAGGTTCTGTATTTATTTAGTCTTAGAAAGACATCAGCTGAAAATCAAAGATTTAGAATGTTATTTATCAAATTGCGGTAATTGATGTTGTAAATATACATTGTGGTGACAGATTAATGTTTCTCTGCTCCACATTTATCCTGTCTTTTAGTTTTCCGTTACATTATGCCTAGTGTTCTCAGACTCGATCACTCTACATATAGAGTGACCAAAGTCCCAGGACCGAAACTTTATCAAAAATAATGAATTGGTGTTTGCATTTTATGTCTTCTATCAGTAACCTGCTAAGATTCATTATGGAGTTCATATGTCTCAGGATGTTCGGGTTGCACCATCAGAGGTTCTGAGCGAAACTGATCTACTGCGGCTACAGTGGTATTCAGACATGCTTTTCTCTTAAATGTGGATGGGCAGCTTGTTTTTATTTATTTTTGCTCTGTATTTTGCAAATGTGGATAATCCGACAGCTGTTTAAACCATATAACTAAGAAGAATCTGGAATACGATACAGAGGAGGAAGCTCACGAGAGTGAAGGTGAGTGGCAGCTGCAGGTACATAGTCAAATTTTTGGATAATGTTTGCACTTGTGTCTATGTTGATAAAATTAGACACGTGTGCAACACCGTGTGGAGAAACGTTTCCTCAGTCAAGATACTTATGTGTTGTACGTGTGTCTAATTTGCCAACTTGTCGGTACTCTGACTCATTTACCTACAGCATTTTCTGTATCTGATCCTTAAAATGTCTGCTTTGCTTTTCCTTGTCTGCTGCAATTGACGCTGTGATGGCAGCTATCTTTAATTTCTGATTTATTTGGAATCCTATCAGTATCGCCATCAAGATTTTCTTACCTTAAAAAATCAATATTCAATATTTAAGTTGATTCCAATGCCTTTTGAGCAGCCATTGATTATCGACGACCACCTTGGAAGCCATCATGAATTTCCCAACCTTCTCAATATCAGCTAAGAACAATTATTGTGTGTGGGTTGGGGAATGGGAAAGGGGCTCTCTAGATAATAGGAACTACCTTGCTGCTGTCTGATATACGATGTACAACAGTGTACCGTAATGTATGAAAACAAGCTGGAAGCTTGTCCATTCTAGAATCCTTAGGAAAAGGACACAATGGTTTATTGCCATTTTTTACCTAGATACGTATATATTGGTCAATTTATAGCTCGTGGATCTACTTGTTATATATTATCTACCAATTTTACCTAGCATCGATTGGCTTAATCTATTACTGACAAGCTTCATTGATTCTTGGCCTCCAGAGCCTGATAACACTGCACGTCAGATTGTTTATGGTATTTGCCTCTGTCACATCGTCATCTCACCATTCCTCTTATTTATCATCCTAAGACTGAAGAAAAAGTATCCTAACGCCCTTGTGGCTCATCTGCGTCTTTAGCTGGCGTGTACGCCCCCCGAACTCCTCCCTCCCCTCTCACATTGAAAGTTTTTTGCCCCTATCAACGCTATTTAATTTTCTGGCTATTTTCTTTCCTCCTGGTCTTTCTTTACGTGATGCTGGTGTGAGGTCGTTAATTCCCATCAGTGTGTCTTACAGATCTATTTGCAGTTGCGGGAGTCGAAACTCTGACCCTGTCCCTACCTACGCTGTGAGTTGGGGAAGGAGGGAGAGAAAACACTTAAATCTTCTCTGTTTATGTTTAAATGCGAATGTCATGGAAAAAAAGCCAAGATAGCCTTGATTCGTCTCGTGTTCTTCACGCACCAGGTAAGATGGACGGGTGTTATCATCTAAATTGTTTTAATAACCTGTTACTCTTGTTATTGTGTTTCGGTCTACCTGCTTGTGCCAATCCTGCTGGATTCTGGCATAGAGAATGCATGCGCATTTCTGCTTTTTTTTTTCAATTGAAATATAACAGCTGTTTCAAAGTTCTTTAAATGCGTAGTTATTAGTTTTAAATGGGTGTATTAATCCAACCGTAACTCTCAATTTGCTCGCGCCGACGACTGAACAGGCAGCCACAGCGTATATTGGCTAACAGCTAATTGCTCGAAATCTCATGTGTGTTTGTAACTCGCTAGCAGATCTCAGGTGAGGCAGATGGTTGCTTCACGGCTCAGGGTAAGTAGATCCATGCATTTATAACTCAGGAAAGGCAGATACCTAATTTCTTTTGTTAGATTAGGCAGATACCTGCTGTCGTAGCTCAAAGCGTTTAATGTGATGATCCTGGACAATGTGCTAATGTGCGTATTAGAGGAGAGTAACTAATTTACTGCATCATTATTTTTTTCCTCTTTTTAGTGATGCGTCAGCTGAGTTACCCCCCAGTTCATGAGGTGGCGTTTCAGGTTCAAGTTGAACACACGTCGTTAGTATCATTCGTTCTCCATGGAAAGGATTCATCCTTCTCCTCCCTCGAGGCAAATTGCATGGAAGGCTCCACCCTGTTATGATGTAATGTAAAGTATTCCCCTTTGCCATACGTATCTTTCGTCTCCCACCAGATTGTGAAAATTTCCACAAATTCATCTATCGTATATAACTGACATTAAGTTAAAAGTAGCGACCTCAAAGAGCAGCTACTAGAGATATCTCGGTTTTGGTTACTTGCTTTTGTTAATGCAGAGTATATCGAGACAGAACATAAGAACTGGTGGAAAAAAATATTAAGCTAAGTGATAATAACAAGTTCAGTTGTAATTAAATGTTAGTGTTGAATATACCAAGACATCGGCGCGTCTGTCGATTAAGTCAAACGTATTATTTATCTGATAAATATATAATTTTTTAACTAATAAATACATTAAATAATATATATATATATATATATATACATATATATATATATATATATATATATATATATATATATATATATATATATATATATATATATATATATATATATATATATAGTGATTATGTGTGAGTGAGGTGAAAGTGTTGAATGATGAAAGTATTTTCTTTTTGGGTCATCCTGCCTCGGTGGGAGACGGCCGACTTGTTGGGGGTATATATATATATATATATATATATATATATATATATATATATATATATATATATATATATATATATATACATACACACACAATATTCTTAATATATTTTAAAGTGGCATTAGCCTACTTAGCAAACAGCTCGACTTTCTCAGGCGGATATAAATTCATTGAGCTGGAGCAACCAAGTGATGCCCCGCTGAGTTCTAGACTAAACAACCTCGTATAATCTGGTCCTGTCTTAGTTATTACGTCTCCACCACTTCTCCCTCTTTTAAAATGTGTGTCTGCTTTCCTGTGTTGTCTTGGTGATGATGATTTCACCTCTTTGTTTGGTTTTTGTATGTATTTTTCCGTCTCCTCGTCCTGCCTTAGTATTTGTTTGTCTTATCTTAGTACATGTCTTCATCTTCTAGTCCTGTCTCCACCTTGTCCCGTTTAAGTATCTCTACAGGTACTTTCCCTGTCTGAACTGACACGGCTACACCACAGGATGCTCAAATTCTAACATAACAATTCAAGGAAATCCAGTGTGAACACATCTAAAAAACTAGATTTTTGTAACGCCTCAAAGCATATATAATCCCCCTTTGTTGCTGTTATTGAATGCTATTATTGATATTTTTATGTAATTAACAGTTCCTTTTACACGTGAGGAATGTAGCACAAAAAAAGAAATGTAGAAAATAAAAAATCTAAGTCTTCCTCATACGTATGTAACAAAATCAGAAGATAGAGAGATGTGATTATTCGTCTGGAACCTGTGACCGACGCGAATGTGATTATGGGTAATTTTCCTCAATGGAACAGATACCTGGCTTGAACAGCTGACTGAACAGAATAGCGGACTAGTTTTAACAGCTGGCTGGATGGATCAGCTGACTGGGTGGAACAGCTGATGAAATACTGACTGGACGGGGGAAAAATGAATGGCTGAAACTGATGACTGAGTGAAACAGCTGACTGGACAGGTCAGCTGACTGGACAGGTCAGCTGACTGGACAGGTCAGCTGACTGGACAGGTCAGCTGACTGGACAGGTCAGTTGACTGGACATGTCAGCTGACTGGACAGATCAGCTCGCTTTGGCAGAACTGTTGAACATTCGCTTCTCGCGAGTGCCCTGATGGTTGATCCAAGGAATTTGAACTATCCTCTCCAACCTTTTATCAAAACTGATTACTTGCCATTCCCCAGGTGCTGTAAGACACCAACGGATGTAACGCTTGTATAATAATATAATTAATATAATAAGAATGACTACAATGATTATTATAATGAGTAGTGACGCCGGTGAAGGGCTCTTGATTCACAGGGCTCTGTCTTGACTTCTCTGGACAGAACTTCGTTCCTTCCCATTCTCTACGTGGTGAATGACCCCTGCGGGCTTAACGCTTCCTCATGAGTGTAATGATGAAATAATTCTTCACATTCTATGTTGCAAGATGATTTTAGAAGCGCTGACCTTAATTAAATTGTTTAACAATTAAAGTGCAAGTAAGTGGCTTTACTGTTAAGTTGCAAGTAAGTGGGTTTTGAGTAGCGACCTACTTGCGTAACTAGCTCAGACACTGACATTGTAAGTCATTTATTTAACGGCTTACTTATCTCACAGGAGCTTTGTCAAGTACCACTACTCCTGCAAGCATGTATGTGTATGTATGTATGTATTCAGAAAAATGCTATTACTAAATGTTGGTCCTCGACCGAAGAAACTCATTCGGATTGGGTTAGGTTGAATTAGGTTGGATTTGGTTTAGTTATGTTACGTTATTCTAGGTTAGGTTTATAAACACTGTTTTATCTCTAAATTCGAGGCAAAATAATTGTGCTATATTAACTCTTTATTAAAAAAAAACACTTTTTATAACAAATTGCACAAGGAATTAATATTTCTGAGGTGCTGCGTAAACTATATCTCATCTCCGAAATCTGTTAAAAACTACATTAGATTACTCCAGAAAATCCATTTCTCCTGTGAATAGGCTAGGCCACTCAGAGAGATGGTAATTCCAGCTCTTCTTGGAACGTAGCTTGTGAAGTTTCCGTTGCTGGTAAACTAGAGAACGATACTTGACGATATCCTCATTGCCTACCGGAGTCTCCCAGCTCAGTCTTACAAATGCCAATACTATGTATGAAATCCATCTTGTGTGATGGATTTCGCTTTCACATGTAACTATCGTAGAGAATAGGATACCAGCACGCTGCCCATGTATCGAATTTTGCTACCAAAAAAGCTGCTTTGTGATCAGGTCTGTGAAGAGTTGCCAGCAGCAAGTTCACTGTAGGATCTACCGACTCTTCCACCCTGAAATTTTACCTTCAGCAGGTGATAAAATCTTTCAGTATTTACGACCCTCGTAACCCCAGGCTTTGCGGCTGTGGTGGTAAAACTGTCACTGACAATGCGGAGATTCACTTCGACTCCCTTTTTTAAATTTGCTGATGGAGATTTAACTCTTTGGCTTCTCCATTTAAGTATCTTGTTAAGTAGTAATTAGATGGGTAGATACACCGTGTAGGAGCAAGGGGTATACTTTTGTTTGCGTAGTTGTTTTACGTAATTTTTTTGTACTTGGTGCGCTCGCTGCATTAACCAGTAATTTATTTTTTATTGAACGATCGCTATGAAGTATTTATATGTCTGATAACTTTATTCTTATACGTAATTTATTTTGTTTGAATTTTCTAAAACCTGATTGTTTATTATTAATTATTTGCGATACAGTCGCTTTACGGTAATGTTTAAGTAAATTTTGGACTAATTATTTAACATCTAAATTATAGTTTACGTTGTTTTTTTTTATGGTGTTTCTTGTTCAGTTCCTCGAAACCGGCCAGACAAATGTTTGTATGTACAAGGAGATAATCATAAAACAGCTGTTTTCTTAATTAATAGACTTTTGTGCAAACACCTACCTGTTGCAACTCTTGCGTAGCTCCTAACGAAACATGGAAGTGCGAAAGGCTTAGAGCAAGTGGTTTTCCATCTGAACTAGCCAAGGAGGCGAACCCATACTGTTTTGGCCCGACTCATAGTGAGAGAAAACGCGTGATGCTTTAGACCACTAAACCACACAATGCTTAATAATGGTGCATCCAGCCACGCTAGATGTTGTACCCAACATCGAAGGACATACGGTAGTGTGGCCCTCCTCATGGCGGGACAAAGCAGCATGGGTTCAACTCCTTGGTTATATATATATTTATATATATATATATATAGATATATATATATATATATATATATATATATATATATATATATATATAATGTGTGTGTGTGTGTGTGTGTGTATGTGTGTGTGTGTGTGTGTGTGTGTGTGTATGTGTGTATGTGTTTGTGTGTGTGTGTGTGTGTGTGTGCGCGCGCAGAACAACCACTACGTAAAAATTTTGAAATTCCAAGCACTTTCGTAACTTCTCAAATAATATGAGAAGTCACGAAAGCGCTTGGAATTTCACTATTTTTTCACAGTGGTTGTCCTGCATATTGTGATATCACCTGTTTACTGTGCTCTTATTGTGTGTATGTATGTATGTATATATATATATATATATATATATATATATATATATATATATATATATATATATATATATATATATATATATATATATATATATATATATATATATAATAACGAGAATTAGTAATGCTAGTGAATGAGCTTGATACAAAGTTTAATGAGTGGAATGAGAAGACAATCATTGAGTGACGTTCAGGGAAGGAATCACGATGGCTCAAGGTGCTGTTCGTGTGGACAATGCATCACACATAAAACTTAAGATGGCAAACACGTTCTAGGTTACCTGCGTAATCCTGACTCTCAGGAAAAAATAGCCCAGTCGCTGTCTATGACGTCTTACCAGGAATACGTCTTCTGAGAATATTTTATCACCTTCACTCACTGTTTTCCCCCTATAATTTTTCCACTCTCTTTTGTCCCCTTTGCCTTTATACAAAGGAACTATGCATGCTCTCTGCCAATCCCTAGGTACCTTACCCTCTTCCATACATTTATTAAATAATTGCACCAACCACTCCAAAACTATATCCCCACCTGCTTTTAACATTTCTATCTTTATCCCATCAATCCCGGCTGCCTTACCCCCTTTCATTTTACCTACCGCCTCACGAACTTCCCCCACACTCACAACTGGCTCTTCCTCACTCCTACAAGATGTTATTCCTCCTTGCCCTATACACGAAATCACAGCTTCCCTATCTTCATCAACATTTAACAATTCCTCAAAATATTCCCTCCATCTTCCCAATACCTCTAACTCTCCATTTAATAACTCTCCTCTCCTATATATATATATATATATATATATATATATATATATATATATATATATATATATATATATATATATATATATATATATATAATAACGAGAATTAGTAATGCTAGTGAATGAGCTTGATACAAAGTTTAATGAGTGGAATGAGAAGACAATCATTGAGTGACGTTCAGGGAAGGAATCACGATGGCTCAAGGTGCTGTTCGTGTGGACAATGCATCACACATAAAACTTAAGATGGCAAACACGTTCTAGGTTACCTGCGTAATCCTGACTCTCAGGAAAAAATAGCCCAGTCGCTGTCTATGACGTCTTACCAGGAATACGTCTTCTGAGAATATTTTATCACCTTCACTCACTGTTTTCTCGCTAGATTAAACAGTGGATAGCGAATTCGCAGAGAAATGCGTCGCACTAAAGGCCTAGAATTTCTGTGATTGCAGAAGCATCAGTCTGAACTGGAAGTTTTTGTGGCCACAGACAACACTCAGCCCTGACAGTTATAAATCAGTAAGCAGAGGCGGCAGCTTCTTAGCTACAGAAACATCAATCAGACCTGTCATTTTCTGTGACCACACAAACGTAGATTAGGCATGACAGTTTCTGTAACAGCAAACAACAGTCCATAAACACCAGTCAGCCCCTTTCAGTACCTATGGTCAAACAAAATCAGTTAGATCTGCTAGTTTCTGTGGTCACACAAACTTCAATCAAACCTGGTGATTCCTAATTCCCATTTTTCAGGCGCTTTATGACTCTCGTAAACTTTCCCGTGAATATAATCATCATCATCACCTTTCTCCTTATTCTTATCATCATTGTACTGAAGCTACATTGTACTTATTTTAGAAGATAGCAAGTATCACGACTAACGTCGCTCTAGACGAGATAAGATACACTCTGGTATGATCCCATTTTCTTCAATTTTCTGTTGTAGGATTGAATATACGATAAATCTGAAGTGAATTGGAAGGTATCACTGAAGATACATCCTGAAGAATACCTAGTCACAGCAGTTAACATTTTTTATTTACTGTATATGTTAACGCTAACTTCTTTGCCTTTGCGATTCAAGTTAGGGCAGGTGAAGCAATGTTAGTCCAAGTAAAGTTAGGTTTAGGTTAGGTAACTTTAGATTAACGTCAGTTAACCTATTCCACTTATTTTGAAAACCCACTTACTTTAAAAAGTTACTTTAAGAAAGTCTTTCTGCTACTTAACCTACAACGAAGTTCAGAACATCAACTATAATCCATTACCGCAGTCAAAATTAACATACTATTCGGTTTTAAGCTTTGTTGTGGGAATTCTCGTATCCAGTGGATTGTGCAAGGTAGACTCCCTCAAAAAGTTACCCAAACTAACCTAACCTCGATTCTGAGGTAAACTGAAGGTTATGTTAGATGCAGTTAGGTTTGTATTTTCGCATTGGAAATCAAAAAAATTCACAGTCTGTACTGCGCAACTCTTAATAATGGAAAGCTTGAATGATAAAATATAGAACTCCAAAACTCAATATTAACTTGCTTAGCGAATTATATTGTTATAAATTATTATAATATTGAAAATGGAAATGCCTATAACAGATGCAATTGTGTCGATAGTGATATAGAAGACAGTACTAGTAATGAAGAAAGAGACTGGATGCAGTAAAAGTTTTTGCTGGAGCAACGTCTAATCAAAGCTTCTTCTGTAGCATGTCTTTGCTGTCCTGTTAATGAAGATATTCGTTCAAAGATGCTGATATTAAAGGTACCTGGACTAGCCTTTGCCCCAATATTAGTGAGTCGAGTAGTAGTTACAACGAGCGCCTCTTCTCAGAGAAATGGAGAGTCTGGTCCCCAGGACTCCGTCATCCGTGGCCAACTACCCATGGCCTTTCATTCGCGTCCTCTGGCCCGTGGCCACCATCAGTTTCACTGCTTTCTGGGCTTTCCGGCACGGCATTTGATTTACTACTGTTGTCGAATACCAATGCCTCCATTGTGAAGTCAATAATATCAAGCTTAAGAACAAACACACACGGACAAAAACACACGAGACAATGGTTCATGGGTCAAGAAGTCGTGGAGAGAGTGACCCTAAAGTGACAATGTAGTAGGCTACAGCCGCTGATCCAGATGATTGGTTTATTAGGTTTGCAGCTTATCAACTACACTAGTGTCATTAACGATGCATGTCACCTCTACTTCACCAATAATAGATAATACTTTAATCACTGAAAAAGAGATGAAAGTATACTCTCTGCGAGTATACGCTGAGAGATGCCTGTTGGCGTACACACACACTGAGAAACACCTCTCGGATCTCAAATTTGATGCGTATTCGCCGAGAGATCCATTTATTGGTGCATATACACTCAGTAATACACATTTCGGTGTATATGATACCCTTGCATTGATCTTTATCCAGCTTCACATACGAGTGACGGTACACTGCATAAATTATACAGTATCATTCAGCCATGGGAAGGCAATTCAGTATTCAGTAAGTATTGATTCTTTATTTTGATCATGATTCCGTACTCAAACGATGTTGATTCTGTACCCTAGTGATAATGCAGTACCAAAATAATGATAATTCTACTCATGAAATGACCCTTCAATAAGCAAGAAGTGATCTTTCTGTTCTCAAGAAAGTGGTATTTTTAGACTCCCCCCCCCCACAATCTACTTTTTTTACGGTCCTCTTAGTCCATTCCTCAATCTATATAACTTTGCACTTGCTGGGGTTAAATTTTAGTAGCCACTTGTCAGACCGGATCTGCAGTCTGTCCAGGTTCTCTAGCAGTCTGTCCAGGTCCTCTAGCAGTCTGTCCAGGTCCTCTAGCAGTCTGTCCAGGTCCTAACCTCTTCTTATTATCCTTATTAATTTCGCATCATCTGCAAACAGTAATACCTCTCGTTTACGTCATGTTAGTTACGTACACAAGAAAATGTGTGTTGTGTGGTGTGTGTATGTATATGTATGTGTGTTGTGTGAATGTGTTTTGTGTGTTGTGGAAGTGTGTTGTGTGTGTGTGTTGTGTGTGTGTGTTGTGTGTGTGTTGTGTGTGTGTTGTGTGTGTGTTGTGTGTGTGTGTGTGTTGTGTGTGTGTGTGTTGTGTGTGTGTGTTGTGTTGTGTGTGTGTGTGTGTGTGTGTGTTCGTTGTGTGTGTGGGGGGGTATAAGACAGAAGACCTGATGCACTATGCAGACTACGGACACAAAAGGCTACAAACCTCAAACAAATGAAAGGCCCTAAGGGTAAGCATAAGCCAAGCATATCACCAGAGTGCCCATTAGTTGAATAAGCAATGCAGCGAACGCACGCTTGACAAACTTGAGACCAGCCATCAGAGATGTTTCAACAAATAGGTTTCCAATACCCGGTGTGGAGCCCCAACCTGAGGAAGCATATTAGAAACTAGAGGAAGTTAGAAAATTCGCTACGAGACGAAGAGAACTAAATTTTAAATTAGAGCAAGAGAGAAGAACCAGTAGAAACAATACATTGTTCAGGGGTACTAAGAGGTCTCGATACTACAATCTGTTTGAAATAAGGGATCCGGGACTAAGGAAAATATATGGAAGTTGAGGACTTAGGTCACGGGGATGTCAGAAAGTGCTTCTTCAGTCTAAGCCTTTGGGGATGTGAATTAAGGTGAATAAGAAAGTTCTGAAAGAAGAAGAATCCATTTACGTGAATGTTTTAAGAGATGGTATGGTGGCGCCCTTAAGGCCTGGCATAGTGTTATTTTTTTGTCACAGGGAGAGAGCAGAGGCTAGAAACCATGATTTGACCCCCGTAACCACTATTAGGTGAGCACAACTAACACACAAACACACACACACACACACACACACACACACACACACACACACACACACACACACACACACACACACACACACACACAGATGGACAGAGAAAGTTCCAGAGATGGGACACAGCAACAAGGGGACACAGTTGGAAGTTGAAGACAAAGACGAATCACAGGGATGTTAGGAAGTATTTCTTCAGCCACAGAGTAGTCAGGAAGTGGAATAGTTTGGGAAGCGATGTAGCGGAGGCAGGATCCATACATAGCTTTAAGCAGAGGTATGATAAAGCTCACGGTTCAGGGAGAGTGACCTAGTAGCGACCAGTGAAGAGGCGGGGCCAGGAGCTATGACTCGACCCCTTCAACCACAACTAGGTGAGTACACATTTGTGAAGAATTTACAAACTAAAAAACAAGGAGACACAATACCGTGAGTGGTACAATACACACATAACCCACACATACGAGAGAGAGAAGCTCATGACCGCTTGGTCCTCTCATAGTCCCGTCTATGTCAACCGCGCCTACATATACTGGCTCCCTCACGTTTGTTATTCAATGGTTATAATCATAACCATAATTTTTAAAGGGGCGGACCGGTAAGGAAGCGGTAGGCCTCGGTCAGATGACCAAAATCTTCGGCTGTGGGTCATGATATGACTATGACCCGCGTCACGAAACACTTGTCCTGTTTCCTGACACACATTACCAGTCATCTGTGTGTCAGTGTGACTTTGTAAATGGTCCAGGTCGGACAGAAACGTCATCGTCATAAGCATCTCTGACCTATGTGCGGGTTATTTGTGTATTTATATACAGTACTAATATAGATGGAGTGATATCAAACAAACTAGAAAGAAACAGCGTTATAGTTGTGAAAAGAACTGTAATAGTCGGTCTTACCGACACTAAACTACAAAAAATATTTTAAATGAGGTATTCTAGGGAAAAGTACTCAGTGTTGAGAAGAGACAGAGTACGTAAGGAAGGAGGAGGACTAACAATATGGGTTAAAGAAACTGAACAAATTCAAGAAACTGAATTAAATTCTGGTTATAAAATTCCCAAATACAGTCACGGTACTGTGCCCTTTTGTTATTTAAAGATAAGATAACTGCGTGTAAGATTATAACAGGACATAAAAGAATGGTTAAAGATTTCTCAGTACCGAAAACAGAGATAATTCAGCTCTGTAGTACACACACACACACACACACACACACACACACACACACGCACACGCACACGCACACACACACACACACACACACACACACACACACACACACACACACACACACGCACACACAGGCACATCTGAAGCGCACATCAACAAAAAATAACTGCTGCAGCATATGGGCGCCTAGCAAACCTCAGAACAGCATTCTGACATCTTAATAAGGAATCGTTCAGGACCCTGTACACTGTGTACGTTAGGCCCATATTGGAGTATGCGGCACCAGTTTGGAACCCACACCTAGCCAAGCATGTAAAGAAACTAGAGAAAGTGCAAAGGTTTGCAACAAGACTAGTCCCAGAGCTAAGAGGTATGTCCTACGAGGAGAGGTTAAGGGAAATCAACCTGACGACACTGGAGGACAGGAGAGATAGGGGGGACATGATAACGACATACAAAGAGGAATTGACAAGGTGGACAAAGACAGAATGTTCCAGAGATTGGACAAAGTAACAAGGGGACACAGTTGGAAGTTGAAGACACAGATGAATCACAGGTATGTTAGGAAGTATTTCTTCAGCCACAGAGTAGTCAGTAAGTGGAATAGTTTGGGAAGCGATGTAGTGGAGGCAGGATCCATACATAGCTTTAAGCAGAGGTATGATAAAGCTCACGGTTCAGGGAGAGTGACCTAGTAGCGATCAGTGAAGAGGCGGGGCCAGGAGCTCGGACTCGACCCCCGCAACCTCAACTAGGCGAGTACAACTAGGTGAGTACACACAGATACACACACACAGACACATACAGACACACACACATACAGACACACACACACACACACACACACACACACACACACACACACACACACACACACACACACACACACACACACACACTCACACAGACACAAACACAGACACAAACACATACACACAGACACATACAGACACACACAGACACACACACATACAGACACACACACATACAGACACACACACACACAGACACACACACACACACACACACACACACACACACACACACACACACACACACACACACACACACACACACACACACAAGGACGCACAAACATACCCACTTCAATGACCAGACACCTTCCGACCTTTTAATAACCAGCTTCCAACAGTATTTTAAATCCCTTGAACAGGATGTGACCTCGAAGTATCACTGCTGTCTCTTACAACCACAAGTATAACTTCTACTAAAGTAATAATCACCTATCATAACTTAGTTTACACACGCGTCTATAACCACAATGAATAACTAACATGAACTTAATCTTGATTACTCTCCAACGCTAACGCAAACCACGCTCAAATCACCAACTACAGCCACGCTCATATTAACAGCTACAAATACGCTCATGTCGCCAGGTAGAATCACGTTGACTTCCTTTACTGTCACTCTCCCATTTCCAACTATAACTCTCCCATCATCGACTAAAGATATTCACACAACTACAGTCTCACTCAGGTTAAACTCCATTAACAGCTCTAATAGTGGAAAATCCTCTGAAGTGAGACTGAAGAGTGTCAAGCTCTCATCGTGACAGCATCAAAATAAAGACCTCAAACACACCCCTTTTTTTTTTAAAGGCAAACACACGAAGAAGCAACTTTTTCTTTAAAAAGTGGAGTACAGTATGCAATTGACAATGGAGTAATTAAACATGTATAAACTACTGTGTAACAATAATTTCTTTGGTATGGGGATTAAACAACCAGTTTAACCCCCAAGAGCAGCGCCATCTATAACCTTACGAAAACAACGGCATTTTTTCACTTCAAGAACAAAGGCGATTTTAGCCTCAAGAACAAGGGCGACTTTAGTCTCAAGAACAAAGGTGCCTCTACCTTCAAAAAGAACGCCTTTAATCTCAAGAATAGCGGCTTAATTAACCTCAAGAGCAGCTGCGTTTTTGATTCTGAAGATCAATACTTTTAACTACAAGAAACTGTGCCTATAGTTGCTTAAAACCCCTTTAACTTAAAATTAAATACCTTTACCTTAAATAACAGCACCTTCAATCACAAGAGCAAAAGCGTCCTTAGCCTCAAAAGAAAGCTGCTTTTAAAATAAAAAACAGAGGCGCTATAGCCTAAAGAACAAAGGCATTGTAAACAGCAACGACCTGTGCTAGTAACTTGTATATCTCTTCTTATGAATAAACATTAAAAACAGATTCCCGGCAACATTTTTTTTCTTTCCAGATGCGGTTCGCTAAAAAAACACATCATATATATTAAATATTTTGCCAGTCAAGTTATTTTAAAAAAAATATTTCTGCGACTTGTCTATAACAAAGCTCGTAACATCAATTATAACCCATTACCGCAGTCAAAATTCACATGCTATTTTGAGTTGCTTGTAAAGATGTAAAAACGTCACTTAAATTATGTTTTTCGGTCTTGCTAGAGCGAGGGAAGTCGTTTTTCTTATCAAGTCTGCAACCGAGTCTTTAATGGCGGCACAACTAAGATCATATCTGCTACCACAACATGTCAATAACAACGATGGCATTCTGTCTGTTAATCCCACAGACGAGGTGTAACCTAGACAACAGCCACATCTATTATTTTGGGAAACAACCATTTCCGCACAACCACGCCAACAACAGCAACAACAACGTTTATACACACGCCCAGAACATACACGCTACCCCACACACACGCACTACCACACACACACTACCACACACACACACTACCCTTCCCCCCCACACACTACCCTACCCCCCACACATACACCACATGCACACGCCCACAATGTCAAACCGCTGCCAGTCGGGGACACAAGCCCACAGTCTACGTCATGTACCACAACGTCCAGCCCTGCTAATACTTCTTGACAACCCCATTCTTCGAGACTGACAAACACGTGTACCAATGAAAGCAGAAACCGCAACAGCAGCTATTCCAGCACCCACGACAGCAGACTTACCCACAGCCACGCCCACAATCACGCCCACAGGCTCACCCACAGATTCGACCACAACTTTGCTCTCCAATCCTCTTCCAAACATCTTACCCGGATGTATCAAGGCCCCCCCCCTCTCCCACCTCTCTTGTGGATAAATACCCCGTCTCTTCCTACTCCCCCCAACTGCTCTGCCTACTCCCCTTCCCCCTCTTACCACACATCTAACCCCTCCCTTCCTCCCTCTTCCTTCTTGCCACACATCCCTCCCTTTCCCCGGGCCTCCCCCTCCCTCCAAGCAGCCTAAGGGAGACACCGAAGAAGGAGCACAACACCTTGTTCACCCAGGAGGGGGTAAGTCAAACCCCTCCCCAACATCTCTCTCCTCCCACTCCACCCAAACAACACACTAATATCTCCATCCCAACCACACTTCCCACCCTGAAGTCTAGTTCGATTTGAGCTCGAGGCAGGAGTAATGTGCTGAATAGGTAGTTTCAGTGTGTGGTAGTGGTGGTTTGAGTGTGTGTACTCACCTATTTGTACTCACCTATTTGTGATTGCAGGGGTCGAGTCACAGCTCCTGGCCCCGCCTCTTCGCTGATTGCTACTAGGTCCTCTCTCTCCCTGCCCCATGAGCTCTATCATACCTCGCCTTAAAACTATGTATGGTTCCCGCCTCCACTACGTCACTTTCTAGGCTATTCCACGGCCTGACTACTCTATGACTGAAGAAATACTTCCTAACATCCCTTTGATTCATCTGAGTCTTCAACTTCCAATTGTGACCTCTTGTGTCTGTGTCCCTTCTCTGGAACATCCCGTCTTTGTCCACCTTGTCTATTCCGCGCAGTATTTTATATGTCGTTATCATGTCTCCCCTGACCCTCCTGTCCTCCAGTGTCGTCAGGCCGATTTCCCTCAACCTTTCTTCGTAGGACAATCCCCGTAGCTCTGGGACTAGTCTTGTTGCAAACCTTTGCACTTTCTCTAATTTCTTGACGTGCTTGACTAGGTGTGGATTCCAAACTGGTGCTGCATACTCCAGTATGGGCCTGACGTAAATGGTATACAGAGTCTTAAACGAATCCTTACTGGGGTATCGGAACCCTATCCGTAGGTTTGCCAGGCGCCCGTATGCTGCAGCAGTTATCTGATTGATGTGCGCCTCAGGAAATATGCTCGGTATTATACTCACTCCCAGATCTTTTTCCTTGAGTGAGGTTTGCAGTCTTTGGCCATCTAAACTATATTGTGTCTGCGGTCTTCTTTGCCCTTCCCCAATCTTCATGACTTTGCATTTGGCAGGGTTAAATTCAAGGAGCCAGTTGTTGGACCAGGCTTGTAGCCTGTCCAGGTCACTTTGTAGTCCTGCCTGATCCTTATCCGATTTGATTCTTCTCATTAACTTCGCATCATCTGCAAACAAGGGCACTTCTGAGTCTATCCCTTCCGTTATGTCACTCACATATACCAAAAACAGCACAGGTCCTAGGACTGACCCCTGTGGAACCCCGCTTGTCACAGGCGCCCACTCTGACACCTCGTCGCGTACAATGACTCGTTGTTGCCTCCCTGTCAGATATTCTCTGATCCATTGCAGTGCCTTTCCTGTTATGTGTGCCTGATCCTCTAGATTTTGCAGTAACCTCTTGTGAGGAACTGTGTCGAAGGCCTTCTTGCAGTCCAAAAATATGCAGTCGATCCACCCCTCTCTTTCGTGTCTTACTTCTGTCACCTTGTCATAAAACTCTAGTAGGTTTGTGACACAGGATTTTCCTTCCCTGAAACCGTGCTGGTTGTCAATTATACACTTGTTTCTTTCCAGGTGCCCCACCACTCTCCTCCTGATGATCTTCTCCATGACCTTGCATACTATACACGTTAGTGATACATTTGCCATTTTCCATACCTCAGGGAGTTGCCCAGTTTCAAATGATGTGTTGAAGATCTTTGTTAATTGCTCACACAATATCTCTGCTCCCTCTTTAAGGACCCATGGAGAGATGTTGTCTGGTCCCACCGCCTTTGAGGTGTCAAGTTCGCATAGCAACTTCATCTCCTCCTTGGTTATATGTACCTCATCCAGCACTTGCTGGTGTGCCCCCCCTGTTCTGATTTCCTGGAGTTCTACTGGTTTCCACTGTAAATACCTCTTTAAATCTTGTGTTGAGCTCCTGACATACCTCTTGGTCGTTTCTTGTGAATTCCCCATCACCCTTCCTCAGTCTGATTACCTGGTCCTTGACTGTTGTTTTCCTCCTGATGTGGCTGCACAACAGCTTCGGGTCAGTCTTTACTTTTGATGCTATGTCATTTTCATATTGTCTCTGAGCCTCCCTTCTTATCTGTGCATATTCGTTTCTGGCTCTTCGGCTCATTTCTTTATTTTCCTGAGTTCTCTGTCTTCTGTACCTTTTCCATTCTCTAGTACACCTAGTTTTTGCCTCCCTACACCTTTGGGTGAACCAAGGACTCGTTCTGTTCTTCCCATTATTTCTGTTTCCCTTGGGAACAAACCTCTCCTCTGCCTTCTTGCATTTTGTTCCTACATAGTCCATCATTTCTTGTACTGGTTTTCCTGTCAGTTCCCTCTCCCACTGAATGTCTTGAAGGAAGTTCCTCATGCCTGAGTAGTTCCCCCTTTTGTAGTTTGGTTTTTCCCAGCCTATTCCTGCTACTCTCTCCACTTGGAGCTCAGCTATGTAGTCGAAGCACAGAACCACATGATCACTAGCTCCCAGGGGCCTTTCATACATGATACCCTCGATGTCCGAACTACTCATGGTGAATACAAGGTCCAGCCTTGCTGGTTCATCCTCTCCTCTCTCTCTGGTAGTGTCTCTAACATGTTGATGCATGAGGTTTTCCAGTACCACATCCATCATCTTGGCTCTCCATGTTTCGGGACCCCCATGGGGCTCCAGGTTTTCCCAGTCAATCTCCTTGTGATTGAAATCACCCATAACTAGTAACTTTGCTCCCCCCATGTGTGCTCTCCTGGCCACCTCGGCTAGTGTGTCGATCATTGCTCTGTTGCTCTCATCATATTCTTCTCTTGGCCTCCTGCAGTTCTGTGGTGGGTTGTACATTACTGCAATTATCACCTTATGTCCCTCAGACTGGATTGTTCCTACTAAGTAGTCCCTTTCGCCCATGCCATCCATTCCTTCCATTTTCTCAAAACCCCACTGGCTTTTAATGAGCAGTGCAACTCCTCCTCCCCCTCTCCTCCCTCTGTCTTTCCTGAGGATTTGGTATCCGGATGGAAAGATTGAATCTGTTATTATTCTGGTGAGTTTTGTTTCTGTGAGTGCTATTATGTCTGGGGATGTCTCTTTGATTCTTTCGTGCCACTCCTCATACTTGTTTGTTATTCCGTCTGCATTTGTATACCACACCTTCAACTTCTTTTCTAAGACTGTGGTCTGGGAGGTATATTGGGGTTGGGGAAGTGGGAGACCTGGTAAGGAACTATGGGTTGTTGCTGTGGGGGTGGAGTTTGTAATGAAGTGGGCGGGGGCATTGGATGTGGCATGGGTGTTTTGATTTAGTGTGTTTGGTTGCACTGGGGTTGATCTGGTTGGGAGGCTTCTAGAGGAAGTTGTGAGGGAGGCTGTATTTGATCTTCTTCCTGGGTCTGGGATCTCTTGTCTGTCTTCTCCATCCCCTCTCTTTCCTCCTTTCGCCTTTGTACCATCTCTCTCAGTTTCTGCCTTTCTTCTTGTGTTCTGTCGCGGTCGAGATACACCTTCCTGTATGACGGCATGTCCCTTAATCGTGCTTTCTCCTGCAGGATCCTGGTCCGAGTCGCTTCTGCCTTGAAGGTCACTTTCACTGGCCGGGTTCTTTTTTTTACAAACCCCCCTATTCTCCGAAAATTTTCCAGCTGGGTCATGTTGTCTTCTCCTATTGCTTTCATGATGCTTTCAATTGCTTTTTTTTCCCTTGTTTTCTTGCTTCATATGTTTCCCCTTCAACTTCCTGGAGCCCATACACAAAGACTGACCTCACCCTTTCATTCTCCCACTGCATATCCCTGTGTATCCCCTCATTTAATTTGGTTTCCTTCACTGCAGCTTTCCTTTCTTCAGTTTCACTGGCTAATGTACTTGGGCTCAGTGGCCTGTCATTTTCCCTTCTCGGCTTTCCTTGGGCTCTGTTGTTGTCTGTTAGGGCCTCCACATAAAGCTTAGCTCTTTCATTTACTACAGTCTCCTCTGATAGAGCTTCCCCATGCAGTTGTGCCCCTTCTTTCCCTACAGTCCCCTTATTTGTGGCTGAGGTAGCAGTCTCTGTTGTCAATCCCAAAATGTTCTTTAGTTCTTTAGGCTGTTTCAGATTTTTCAGTTCCTCTTCTAAACTCTGTATCCTAGCCTCTGCTGCTTTGACATGCACCTCCCACTTCCTGCTTTCCATATCTATCCTCTCTTCCATTCTCATGCTAAGTTCTTCTAGTTTCTTTTCCCATTCACGATCCCTTTTCATGAGCTCTGCTGCCCAATCTTCTTTTGCAGCTTCCTCCTCCTGTCCCTTGGTTTTTCTTGTTGCTCTCTGAGAACCCATTTTTGTTTTATCCTGATTGCCTCAGAGTGGGAAACCTATTAGTTCTGTATGTTAGGTTAGTAGTGTGTATGTCAGAGTGTTGGGGGGAGGTAGTGGAGGAACTGTGGCTATGTGGGAGAGGGGTGGGGAGGGGTGGGGAGGGGGAGGGTGAACGGGGGAAGGGAGGGTGAACGAGGGAGGGGAGGGATCAGGGGAAGAAGTGAGATGTCGGTGGTGAGGGGGGGGAGTGTATGTGTGAGTCTGGATATGTGTGTGTGTGTGTGTGTGTGTGTGTGTGTGTGTGTGTGTGTGTGTGTGTGTGTGTGTGTGTGTGTGAAATTTTGTGTGGAATTATGGGTGGGTTTATTATGTACTAAAAGGTAGGTGGCTTGTGCGTTGTAATGTTGAGTCTCAGTGGTCCTTTGCTGCCCACAACTTCTTGTGACCTGACCCCCAATCTCCTGGGGCTTGACCGGCACGTACTTACAGTGTGTGTATGTGTGTGTGTGTGTGTGTGTATGTGTATGTGTGTGTATGTATGTGTGTGTGTGTGTGTGTGTGTGTGTGTGTGTGTTTGTGTATGTGTGTGTGTGTATATATGTGTGTGTGTGTGTAATTATGTGTCGAATTATGTGTGGGTTTATTATGTGTCTGAAAAGTAGGTGGCTTATGCTTGGAGTGTAATGTGGATTCTCAGTTGTCGCTTTGTCCACAACCTCTTGTGACCTGACTCCCACCCTCCTGAGACTTACGCGTGTGTGTGTGTGTGTGTGTGTGTACATACTCACCTGTTTCTACTCGCTGTTTTTACTCACCTATTTACCATTAATCACTACTAGGTCCTCTCTTTCCCTGCTCCATGAGATTTGTCGAACCTCGTCTTAAAATTATGTATGGTGCCTGTCTCCACTACGTCACTTTCTAGGCTATTCTACTTCCGGACTACTCTGAAGAAATACTTCTTGACATCTCTCTGACTCATCGGAGTCTTCAGCTTCAATTGTGATCCTTTGTTTCTGTGTCCCATCTCTGAAATATCCTGTTTTTGTCAACCATGTCAATTCCTCGCAGTATTTTACATGCTGTTATCCTGTCTTCCCTAACCCTCCTGTCCTCCAATGTCGTCAGGCCGATTTCCCAACCTTTCTTCGTAGGACAATCCCCTTAGCTCTGGGATTAGTCTTTGCACTTTCTCTAATTTCTTGACGTGCCTGACCAGGTGTGGATTCCAAACTGGTGCTGCATACTCCAGTATGGGCCTGACGTACATGCTGTACGTCAGGTATCGGAACGCTATTCTTTGGTTTGCCAGGAGCCCATATGCTGCAGTAGTTATCTGGTTGATGTGGGCCTCAGGAGATGTGCTCGGTGTTATACTCACTCCAAGATCTTCTTCCTTGAGTGAGGTTTGTAGTCTTTGGCCACCTAGACTATACTGTCTGCGGTCTTCTTTGCCCTTCACCTATCTTCATGACTTTGCATTTTTCGGGGTTAAATTCAAGGAGCCAGTTGCTGGACCAGGTTTATAGCCTGTCCAGGTCTCTCTCTAGTCCTGCCTGATCCTCGACTTCATTAACTTCACATCATCTGCAAACAGGGACACTTCTGAGTCTGTCCCTTCCGTTACGTCATTCACATATACCAAAAACAGCACAGGTCCTTGGACTGACCCCTGTGGAACCCCGCTCGTCACAAGAACCCACTCTGACACCTCGTCAATTATCGTGACTCGTTGTTGCCTCCCTGTAAGATATTCTCTGGTCCATTGTAGTGCCTTTCCTGTTATGCGTTCCTGATCCTCTAGCTTTTGCATTAACCTCATGTGAAGACCTGTGTCGAAGGCCTTGCAGTTCAAGAAAATACAGTCTATCCACCCCTCTCTCTCTCTCGTGTCTTACTTCCGTTACCTTTTCATAAAATTGCAGTAGGTTTGTGACACAGGATTTACCTTCCTTGAAACAGTGCTGGTCGTCGTTTATAAGCTCGTGTCTTTCGAGGTGCTCCACCACTCTCCTCCTGATAATCTTCTCCATGACTCTGCATACATGTCAGCGACACGGGTCTGTAGTTTAATGCCTCGTGTTTGTCTCCTTTCTTAAAAATTGAGACTACATATGGCATCTTCCATACCTCAGGTAGTTGTCCAGTTTTAGTGGAAGTTTTGAAGATTTTTGTAATTGGCACACACAGCATCTCTGCTCCCTCTCTAAGGACCCACGGAGAGATGTTCGATCCCAGCGCCTTTGAGGTATCAAATTCACGTAGCAGTCTCTTCACCTCTCCCTCGGTTTTGTGTATTTCATCCATCACTTGTTGGTGTATACCTTGATAGTGTACCTCCCTATTCTGACTTCATGGAGTCCTTCCTGTCTCCATTGTAAATACTTCTTTAAATCTCATGTTGAGCTCCTCACATACTTCTTGGTCGTGTCTTGTGAACTCACCACTTTCCTTCCTCTGCCTGATTACCTGGTCCTTGATTGTTGTTTTCTTCCTGATGTGGCTAGACAACAGCCTCGGGTCAGATTTTATTTTCGATGCTATGTCATTTTCGTATTGTCACCGAGCCTCCCTTCTTATCTGTGCATATTTATTTCTGGCTCTCTGGCTAATCTCCTTATTTTCCTGAGTCCTTTGTCTTCTGTCCATTTTCCATTCTCTAGTGCACTTAGTTTTTGCCTTCCTACACTTTTGGGTGAACCAAGGACTCGTTCTGATCTTCCTGTTATTTCTGTTTCTCTTGGGAACAAACGTCTCCTCTGCCTCCATGCATTTTGTTGTCACGTAGATCATCCTTTCTTTTACTGATTTTCCTGCCAATTCTCTTTCCCACTGAACGTCTTGCAGGAAGTTTCTCATTCCTGTGTAGTCCCTACCTTTTGTAGTTTGGCTTTTCCCGTCCTATTCCTGCTACCCTCTCCACTTGTAGCTCAACTGTATATTCAAAGCATAGAACCACACGATCATTAGCTCCAAGAGGCCTCTCATACATGATATTCTCGATGTCCGAACTACTCAAGGTGAATACTAGGTCCAGTCTTGCTGGTTCATCCTCACCTCTTTCTCTGGTAGCATCTCTAACATGTTGATGCACGAAGTTTAACAGTACGACATCCATCATCTTGGCTCTCCATGTTTCGGGACCCCCATGGGGCTCCAGGTTTTCCTAGTCGTTCTCCTTGTGATGGAAATCACCCATAACTAGTAACGTTGCTCTACCCATGTAAGCTGCTCTTACCACCTCGGCTAGTGTGTGTACCATTGCTCTGTTGCTCTCTTAATATTCTTCTCGTGGCCTCCTGCAGTTCTGTGGAGGGTTGTACATCACTTTATAGCCCCCACTTTATAGCTCCCAGACTGGATTGTTCCTACTATGTTGTTCCTTTCGCCCATTCCCTCCATTCCTTCCATTTCCTCAAATCCACACCGGTACTTGATGAGCAGTGTGTGTGTATTAACTATGTTTTCCATATGTAATTATATATTTGTAGGTAATATATATATTTATATATATATATATAAATATATATATATATATATATATATATATATATATATATATATATATATATATATATATATATTATATATATATTTATCTATTATTATTATTATTATTATTATTATTATTATTGTTGTTTTCACTTCGGGAAGAAACCAGATTTTTAGTATCAATTCGGCTCCACTTTTTCCTCACTCAACAAGTATGGCTTCTTGTTATCCCTGTTGCACTTAAAAGAAATCGTCTTTATTCTTTTTGTATGCTTTTATGACCTTATAGTTATCAGGTCTCTCTTTTCCTCCTCTCAGTCATGGTGGGCATGTGTAGTGTGCTTACCCTTTCATTATAGAGCATATTTCATATCTTTCACTATTACTCACTTATTTCACTATCACTCATGTTTTATATCTTTCACTCTCACTCATATTTCATATCTTTTACGGTCAGTCATGTTTTGTATCTTTCACTGTCACGCATATTTCGTATATTTCACTATTACTCATATTTTGTATCTTCACTATCATATTTCATATCTTTACCTTAAGCATGTCATTCTATTGGTGTGGACATCACCCAAACGATGTCTATGTACGTCGTGAACACCTTATTTTTACACAGGAATTTTTCAATTCATATATTTGAAAGATGTTTCATGGTACGTCAGTGTTAGATATGAGATTCTCGCAGTTTCGTTTGTATGTTATTCCAGTGACTTTATATCCCTGATTCATCTCTGTCTGATAGAATATTTTTCACATATTCTGTGTTCTTCATGTAGCTTGATTAAGTTTTCATCCATTACGTTTATCTGCATTAAATTCCATCATCCTTCTATTATCCCAGTTGTTCAATTTATTCAAGTCATCCCTGACAGATTCTCAGTCATTTCTATAAGTTACTTACCTAAGATTTTTTTCATCGTTCACAAATACATCAGAAGAAATAACGAAAACGGTATTAATAAGTTATTTAAGTAAAACAAAATTGATGATTGGAGCTAGAGCGGATCTTGTTGCATTCCACTTGTGAAGTCACCCAACTAGGACATTTTTCCTTTATAACTATTCACATCCTTCTCTAAGGCAAAAAATCTCACATCCGTTGCAATAATCTGCATTTCATTCCCGATGTTTTATTGGCGGTTTCAAAACAATTTTTTTGAAGTGGATTGCTGGAATGACATGACCGTAAATGAGGAGGGAGAGTACAACTTGCATATTTCTAAGAGCAAGAGTTGAAAGTAGCAACAGAAGAGACAAAAGTATGCAACTTTACTCCGGGAGGCTGATTATTTTTCACATAAGGATAGTCACACCGACGAGATCAACTTTCCTGTCAATTGCATTTAAGAATCCTGATAAAGGCGAAGCCTTTCGAGTTGTAAGACCAGAAATGTAAACGTGGGCGAATGTGTGTTTCTGCCGTTGTTGAAGTTTGTAAACAGTGGCGTCAGCTGATAAGCAATTATTGAAAGATATTTTAAAAAAGGACTGCTAATGAAAAAAAGGCCTATAGACGAAACGTCGTAAAATAAGAATCCTCTGTGCCTAAGGAATTACAACTGAGACTGAAGAGTTCCCATAGTTTTAGCAGCCCCCTTAGCAACTGCATAAACCTGAATTTTCCAAACTAAGCCAAAATTGTTTACAATGTTAAAATGCTGAACGTTTCTTGAAGTTTAAGATAACCAAATCTTCAGAGAAAATTCTTATCAGCTGAAGTACCCTTTTATATATTTATATAATTAATCATAAAAGTGTGTAATCTTACTTGATTAAACAACAAATGCTTACAGTGTGTTGGAATTTATCCTAGACGTAAGGAAACGAACTGCGGTTTGCAATATTCGTAATGTGGTACATAAATGTCACGAAGAGTTATGAAGAAGTGAAAGCCTCAGTATTTGAAAGATAGCATCATTATTAAAATGAGGATATAGTACCTTGTGGAATCCCACAGATGGTACCGATAGAGACCAAAGCCGAAGTATCTGTATCAATACACATGAATGTATCGGGGAGAAATCTCTTATATGCAGTAATGTTGATAAGCCGAAGGAGTATCAACACTAACATCTTATCAAAAAACATTGGAAACACCCAGAGGTGCGACAAAGGATTCACAGTTATCTCTACGCGAGGTTGGCCAAATAAGAATGAGGTAAGAGAGAGCGTTGTTGTCGTTGATGTGCTCGTCAGGGGGAAAAATACCCGAAGCGGATCTTGATCATAAGAGGATACGCTCAGTGGTTTCGTTGGTCCTCTGGCGAGGCCGGAGCAAGACCCAACCGCTGGCGTGCACTGTGAATTATATAGCCCGAGTAAAATGGGTAGATAACTAATATTTCCGCACATTTTGATACTACTTTGTGGCGGTGTGTGTGGTGACTGTGTCTGGCGTCGAACTGACGTTCTGTAATAATGTGGTGGTGATCGTGGGCTTGACGTTGTTGCTGGTGGTGGACTGGGTGCTTGTTGTAGAGTACATGGTAGCTGAGAAATGTGTACTAGTAGTGGAGTAAGTAGTGGTCTACTAGCAAACTGAGTAACAGTGATGGACTGATTGGTGGGGAAATAGTGCTAGGACTGTGTTGAAGTGGGTTTAGTGGTCGTGGGCCCTATAATGTGTAGTGATAGGATTTTTATGGTGAGATTGATTTCCTAACCGATTAGGACATATAAAATACTAATAACTGGAACATATTTTTTTTTTCTATCAGTGACGTAGTTCGTTATGCATCCATTGTTAACATTTGAACATGACATAGTCATGACTGTATCTGTTTCTTGATGTAAGTAATTGCCCTTCAAATGTATTTTTCCGAGCAATTCCTTATCGTCAATAAACGCTGTCAGCTAGCATTCTGTTCTTCTTCCAGTAAGTCATTTACATATATACATATATCAGAAAGAGCGAATGCCCCAGATTCCTATTTTACTTTTGCCTAACCTAGTCTTCTGTGTTACCTTTTAGGTACTTCTTCAACTAGTGAAGCATTCTTTCTGCCTCCCTTACCTTGTAACTCCAGGTTGTGAATCAATCCCTGGAATAGTACCTGGGATATTCGTACAGTTAAGAGCATATTTAAATCCTTCCCTCGATCTTTGTGTGTGTGTCTGTGTGTGTGTGTGTGTGTGTGTGTGTGTGTGTCTGTGTGTGTGTCTGTGTGTCTGTATGTATGTGTATGTGTGTATGTGTATATGTATTTCCCTGGATTTTATCATTGATGCGTACCCATGCTTTGACCTATAAAAAGTCTTACGATATAATTCTAAATTATTCATCATGAACAGATGGGTCGAAAGTAATTATATATTTATATTGTTAGTAGATTTATTGGATAGCATGAAAGCTGATGGACGTATTTAAATATATCACGAATATATAATTATTTTAAAAGTTTCATGCTGGGATTTTTTTTTATGAAGATAAAGTCGAAAGGGAAAGCAATTTCCGACAGAACTAATTTTTACCTCCAAACACAATAGATTCCATGTTTCAGTACCCCAACATGACAACGTTTATGACCTTAAATTTAATACCCGACTAAAGATATCAAAATAGTTAAATATAATTAAATTTCAACCATTCTGCATATGAAATAAATCTATGACCTCAATACCCTGTTGTCGTTTATCGTGTTTTGGAGAGTACTCTATAAATCTATATCTGTTTAAAATGCAACCTTCTGATAACGTCGCTAAAGGGCAAGAACATGATGCACTGAGCGGCCCAAACTTTGACACAGAGCCAACAGGATCAACCTGGACTCGACCAGTAAACAAAATGCAAGATGCAGATGCTAATGTATTTATTATTATTATCATTATTATTACTGCTGTTACTACTAGTATTATTACTAACAGTAGTAGTAGTAGTTGGAGCAGTAGAAGTAATAGTATTTGTAGCAGCAGCAGTAGTAATAGTAGTATGGGTATTAATAGTTATAGCATTAGTAGTAGCAGTAATACTAGTAGTAGTAATAGCGGTACTGATAGTAATAGAAGTAGTACTGGTGGTAGTGGAAGTAAAAATAGAAAAAAATTTTTTTGCAAAGAGTTGATTCAGTGTGTCATTAACACGAAGACTAGTTGAGGCTCGATCTTTTCTCTTGTAAGCGAGAGAATCACGATATCTAACTGTACTAACCGAGTTAATCTTCATCTCCATCTTAACTCCTCTTCTCCTTCCCTTATCTGTCTTAATGTAGCTAGTTGGCGACTATATGTTCAAAACTCTTTGATGTACGGCACTAGTAAATTCTCCATGATCTCCATTTGGTTTTGTAATATAAGACACAGAAGATTTTTAATTTATAAATTCCTTAAATGGACAGATTGAGCTTAATTCATATATTAGTGCTCGCTTCGGCTACACTATCCCAATTTCACCTGTCAAGACCAAATTAGAGGGAGATGGAATGTATCTCCTCTTTATATAAACGATTTGGTCTCCCATTATCAGTTTTTCCTCATGTACTCCCATGTACTTCCATATTACAAAATTTCTTAAATTTTCTTGAATAATTTGCCGGTTCATAGTCTACTGAAATTTGATGTTGTCTTAATCATCGTGGTCTTCATATGAAGACAAATAGGTTTAATTCAGTTGTCGTAATCTTATGAAGAACAAATTTTATTCAGGGCTTCACTTGTCGTGGTTTCATACGAATCAGACCAGATGTGACCGTATTCGTCGTGGTCTGATAATGTACAGGATCCAGAATGATCTGAGAATCTGTAATGAAATATTTTCTAAGGAAGTACTTCCAAAAAATTGTCAAATGTTTTACGAATTTTCCATCTAACGATGATTTTGTTTTTCGTTGTTGCACCATGAACCGAGCTACAACCGGTACTGCAGCCCCTGCCGTGAACTAATTGCCCTCGTCCGGTCTTACCTCACTGGCTTGCTAGCATCTGCTTCGATAAAGGATGCTGTTCACCAACTTTTAACCCGGGTCATTATTCTATGATTCCAGAGATAAACGCGAAAAGCTGCCAGCAAGGTCATGCTTCATGCTTCTGGCTTTATCAGTGCCATCTTTAAAAGTGGTTGTTACCTCTCTATGATAAAAATACTGATATTGTGGTGTATATATATATATATATATATATATATATATATATATATATATATATATATATATATATATATATATATATATATATATTATATATATTTATTATTATTATTTTTTTTTTATCACACTGGCCGATTCCCACCAAGGCAGGGTGGCCCGAAAAAGAAAAACTTTCACCATCATTCACTCCATCACTGTCTTGCCAGAAGGGTGCTTTACACTACAGTTTTTAAACTGCAACATTAACACCCCTCCTTCAGAGTGCAGGCACTGTACTTCCCATCTCCAGGACTCAAGTCCGGCCTGCCGGTTTCCCTGAACCCCTTCATAAATGTTACTTTGCTCACACTCCAACAGCACGTCAAGTATTAAAAACCATTTGTCTCCATTCACTCCTATCAAACACGCTCATGCATACATGCTGGAAGTCCAAGCCCCTCGCACACAAAACCTCCTTTACCCCCTCTCTCCAACCTTTCCTAGGCCGACCCCTACCCCGCCTTCCTTCCACTACAGACTGATACACTCTTGAAGTCATTCTGTTTCGCTCCATTCTCTCTACATGTCCGAACCACCTCAACAACCCTTCCTCAGCCCTCTGGACAACAGTTTTGGTAATCCCGCACCTCCTCCTAACTTCCAAACTACGAATTCTCTGCATTATATTCACACCACACATTGCCCTCAGACATGACATCTCCACTGCCTCCAGCCTTCTCCTCGCTGCAACATTCATCACCCATGCTTCACACCCATATAAGAGCGTTGGTAAAACTATACTCTCATACATTCCCCTCTTTGCCTCCAAGGACAAAGTTCTTTGTCTCCACAAACTCCTAAGTGCACCACTCACTCTTTTTCCCTCATCAATTCTATGATTCACCTCATCTTTCATTGACCCATCCGCTGACACGTCCACTCCCAAATATCTGAATACATTCACCTCCTCCATACTCTCTCCCTCCAATCTGATATTCAATCTTTCATCACCTAATCTTTTTGTTATCCTCATAACCTTACTCTTTCCTGTATTCACCTTTAATTTTCTTCTTTTGCACACCCTACCAAATTCATCCACCAATCTCTGCAACTTCTCTTCAGAATCTCCCAAGAGCACAGTGTCATCAGCAAAGAGCAGCTGTGACAACTCCCACTTTGTGTGTGATTCTTTATCTTTTAACTCCACGCCTCTTGTCAAGACCCTCGCATTTACTTCTCTTACAACCCCATCTATAAATATATTAAACAACCACGGTGACATCACACATCCTTGTCTAAGGCCTACTTTTACTGGGAAATAATTTCCCTCTTTCCTACATACTCTAACTTGAGCCTCACTATCCTCGTAAAAACTCTTCACTGCTTTCAGTAACCTACCTCCTACACCATACACTTGCAACATCTGCCACATTGCCCCCCTATCCACCCTGTCATACGCCTTTTCCAAATCCATAAATGCCACAGAAGACCTCTTTAGCCTTATCTAAATACTGTTCACTTATATGTTTCACTGTAAACACCTGGTCCACACACCCCCTACCCATGTCCATGGGGAAGTGGAAAAGAATCTTTCCTCCGTAAGCCATGCGTGTCGTATGAGGCGACTAAAATGCCGGGAGCAATGGGCTAGTAACCCCTTCTCCTGTAAACACTTACTAAAAAAGAGAAGAAGAAAACTTTATATATATATATATATATATATATATATATATATATATATATATATATATATATATATATATATATATATATATATATATATATTATTATTTATTTATTTATTGTAAGATTTTGGTGGTACTATTTTCTTATTTATATTTTTTTTTGTCTGAAAACATTAAATATGTACTGCTGGCTTGCTGTTTCAAATTACCTTTCTTGACGTGGGCATCGAGCCAGGCTGGATGTATTGGTTCTTATTCCAGTTTGCACAAGAGCTGCAGGCAAGGTCAGAACGAATGCACAAGCACAACCTCGGAAATAAGCTTTTAGTTAGTACACGGCAACAGGATTTACAATGTTTTATGTGAATAATGTGGACGTTGCGAGGGAACTTCACTCTGGAAGTATATTAAATTATTATATATATAAATATATATAAATATATATATATATATATATATATATATATATATATATATATATATATATATATATATATATATATATATATATATATATATATATATATATATATCGTGCTGAATAGGTAAAACTGGTCAATAGGAAGAACTCATTTAAAATTAAGTCATTTCTAAAATTTTCTCTTATACGTTTAAAGATATATTTTTCATTTATGTTAATTCAAAAAAATTATAATTTTGTACCAAAAGAAACTTAGAAAACTTACCTAACTTCAGTCTGTCAAAGCAAGCATCTGAACTTTTAGCATGCAGACTCAATGAAAAGAACTGTTTAAAACAAGAAATTCAGGTAAGAGGTTATCGGACAAGAGAGGTTGAATTCCTTCCTTAAGCCAAGATTAAGAACCTGTATAATGCAATAACATCCCTGATCTTCTTCAAATATTACTTGAATATCGACCAGGAAATTGGCGGCTGTTTAAAGACAGCTCCATTAGAAGCTTGAAATTTGTTTTATTGCACAATGATAACCAATGGAGCCTCCAAAGGGACTGTGCTGATGATCAACATAGAAGGAAATCGTACAAACAACGTTTTTATACGCAGTAATTAGTGGTATCTGATTTATCTTATATTAATTTGTTATTATATAGGATGAAGTGCTAGTATGTATGATATGGTTTGACTCTGGTATGATCTAAAAAAAAATTCAATACGATTTGTAAGTTAGCCCTGCCTGATCAATATATTTTTCACACCTCTGTTTTTCAATGGGATACCATATTTATCAAAACACTAGAGCCATTCAAGCAAAATCGATGACATATTCGGAAACAGTATCACAAACTTACTCTAAAATCGGTGTAAAGGCCGGTGAATCAGTACCCACAACCCCCTCTAACAGCAGATGTTTGATGGAGTTTGTTATCAATATCACCGTTCACCAACAACCAACAGTTGCAATCAACCATCAAAAAACCATCAGCGACTATCAACCACAAATAAAACCAACACCAACCATCAGCCCCCAACCACCAACAACACAGACCCACCAACAACAATTTTCCCAGATCCCAGCACCCATCAACAACAACAGACCTCAACTGCCAGCATCCAACAACAACAACAACAACAACAGACCTCAACTGCCAGCATCCAACAACAACAACAACAACAACAGACCTCAACTGCCAGCATCCAACAACAACAACAAACCTCAACTGCCAGCATCCAACAACCACCAACATCTCTCATCGATCATAATACGAGATTTGCTCCTTGTCTCGCTAAACACTCTTGCTGAGAGCGTTGTTGTGTGAGCGGGTGTGCCCAAACACTCTAGCCTGAGTACACAGAGTGCGAGGCCGCTACCAGGATATACTCCCCCCCTTTGCCGAGTGCTTCAGTTGAGTGTTACAGCGCGAGTGTGTCTCTCCCGGAGTGCGTGTGTGTTGAGAGATATGAGACCTTGTGTGTACGCACCTGGTTGTGTTCCCCGGGGTCGATATACTGTTCCTTTTTTTTTTTTTTTTTTTTTTTTTTTTTTTTTTTTTTTTGTGTGTGTGTGTGTGTGTGTGTGTGTGTGTGTGTGTGTGATGCAGGGATGTGTGTGTGGAGGAAGTCAATATAAGGATATGTATATAGTGTGTCCCGTGTCAGGTCCTATATATATAGTGTGTAATGAAGATTAGTGGCAGGGCCTTTCAAGTAAGTCTCTGATGAGTCTAATTTTTTTTTTTACTGACTTGAAGGTCATTCCGAGGAGTTGAATGATGAAAGACACACCTTTACAACGAGTACGTTAAGTGACAGGGACTCAGTAACGATATCTTAAGTGACAGGTTCATTATAACGAGTGCATTGAGTAACAAGTATCCAGTAACGAGTGTATTGAATGTCGCTCCGAGAAAGAGCCTGTAGAATGTCAGGTCTGAGAGTTCTGAGTGATATGTATATAGCTTAAGTGTGAAGTGAGAGATGTGTCCTACATACTTAGTAAGTCTTGACTGACATGTGCCTCCTCCTGTGTATGTTGTGGCTGGTTTACCCAAACTCAGTAAGGTGTGTGGTGTATGCATTATCTGAGGTGCGAGATTGTTATATTTATTTATTTAACAGGCCAGCCGTCTCCCGCAGAGGCAGGGTGACCAGAAAAAAGAAACATTCACCATCATTCACACTATCAATGTCTTGTCAGAGGCACGAAGATACGACAGTTTAGATGTCACTCTAAGCAGGAAATATTCCAAACCTCTCCTTTAGAGTGCAGACACTGTACTTCTCACCTCCAGGACTCAAGTCCGGTTAACCGGTTTTCCTAAATTTCTTCACTGCGACAATACGAAAATGACGTAGCATTGAAAGTCAAGTCTGACCCGAAGCTGTTGTATAGAAACATCAGGAGGAAAACAACAGTCAAGGACCAGGTAATCAGACCACCGTGGATGGAAGGTAGGGAGTTCAGAAGAAACGACCAAGAAGTATATGAGGAGCTCAACATGAGATTTAAAGAAGTATTTACAGTGGAGACAGGAAGGATTCCAGGAAGTCAGAATAGGAAGGTATACCAACAAGGGATACACCAACAAATGTTGGATGAAATACACACAACCGAGGAGGTGAAGAAGCTATGTGAACTTGATGTCTCAAAGGCTGTGAGACTGGGCAACATCTCTCTGTGGGTCCTTATAGAGGGAGCAGAGATACTGTGCGTGCCACTTACAAGAATCTTCAACACATCCACTGAAACTGGAAAATGCGGTATGGAAGATGGCAAATGTAGTCCCAATTTTTAAGAAGGAGACAGACACGAGGCATTAAGCTACAGACCTGTGTCACTGACACGTAGTGTGCAGAGTCATGGAGAATATCATCAGGAGGAGAGTGGTGGAGCGCCTAGAATGATACACGATTATAAACGACAACCAGCGCGGGTTCAGGGAAGGAAAATCCTGTGTCACAAACCTACTGGATGTTTATGACAAGGTAACGGAAGTATAGGACACAAGAGAAAGGGGTGGATAGACTGCATTTTCTTGGACTGCAAGAAGGCCTTCGACACAGTTTCTCACAAGAGGTTAATGCAAAAGCTAGATCATGCACACATAATGGATCAGATAATATTTGACAGGGAGGCAACAACGAGTAATGGTACGTGACGAGGTGTCAGAGTAAGCGTCTGTGACGAGCGGGGTTCCATAGGGGTCAGCCCTAGGATTTGTGCTGTTTTTGGTGTATGTGAATGACATAACGGAAGGGATAGACTCAGAAGTGTCCCTGTTTGCAGATGTGAAGTTAATGAGGAGAATTAAATCGGATGAGGATCAGGCGAAGGGCAAAGAAGACCGCAGACACAGTAGTCTAGGTGGTCAAATACCTGCAAATCTCATTCAAGGAAAACGATCTTGGAGTGAGTATAATACCGAGCACATCTCTCCTGAGGCACACATCAGACTGCTGCAGCATACGGGGGTCTGGCAAACCTAAGGATAGCGTTTCGTTACCTCAGTAAGGAATCGTTCAAGACTCTGTACACCATGTACGTCAGACCACACATGGTCAAGCACGTCAAGAAATTAGAGAAAGTGCAAAGGTTTGCAACAAGACTAGTCCCAGAGATAAGGGAATTGTCCTACAAAGAAAGGTTAAAGGACATTGGCCTGACGACACTGGTGGGCAGGAGGGTCAGGGTAGACATGATAACGACATACAAAATGCTGCGAGAAATTGACAAAGTGAACAACGACAGGTTGTTCCAGAGTTTCGACACAGAAACAAGGGGTTACAATTGGAAGTTGAAGACTCCAATGAGTCAAAGGGATGTTAGGAAGTATTTCTTCAGTCATACAGTTGTCAGGAAGTGAATAGCCTAGAAAGTGACGTAGTGGAGGCAGGAACCATACATAGTTTTAAGACGAGGTTTGATAAAGCTCGTGGAGCAGGGAGAGAGAGGACCTAGTAGCGATCAGTGAAGAGGCGGGGCCAGGAGCTATGAATTGACACCTGCAGCCACAAATAGTTGAGTACAAATAAGATAGTACATACACACACACACACATAAATATATATATTTTAGAAAAGTTTAAAATTTATTAATAAATAAGCACAGTGAAATATATTTTTCGTTAGGTTCTGAATGATTTTTGCGAAATTATTGCATACACAAATTTTCGCTTGCCTTATTCGGCAAGAAGAGCGCTGCTATTTAAGCCAAAATCGCAAGTTTTACTTATTCGGCAAGACATATATGTAGTGTTTCATTCGCTGGTGACTCCGTCTACTACTGCTACACCTCGTCTCTCATCACTGTATTAGCCCCATCTCCGCGAGATATGCTGCACTTTTGCTAAGACTGATGGACCGAACACATCGACGCCAGGCCGAGGGACTGAGTACCTCAAACACCTTCTGATATTCGCCATTCTTTTTTGTATAGGATTGATGAAACCACTGCGTGGCGAAAGGTTTCCTCAATAAACATACCCAAGTGTTGCATGTGTGTCTAATTTATCAACATGTTGGTTCTCTGAACCATTTGTCTACGTTCAACAGTGCACAGAGAGACAGCAGTGTACATATAATCAACAATGTATAGAGGAACAGTCAATTGTGTACAGAGAGATAGTTAAGTGTAAAAAGAGATAGCTAACAGGGAACAAGAGATAATGTGCAGATTGATTGCAAACAGTGTACAGAAATACAGTCAACAGTGCTCTCTGAATAAAGAACATGATATATTCAACCATAATCTCTCTAGAAATATGATATCCTTATCCATAATTTCTGGACAGAGATGATGAACTTATGGAACAGATGATGATTTATCCAGAACTTCTGGACAGAGGTAAACTCCAGAGATGATCATCTCTTCATCCATTATCTTTGTACAGAGAACTTAAAATCTACGTTTATAACCTCTATATAGATAATTTATATCTTAATAACCTTGGCTAGAGATCATGGCATCTTCATCGCTATTGTCTATATAGATAATATGGCGTTTTATATATAGCCTCTGTATATAGAGATTGACATCATCTATATCCTCTGGATAGAGAATTTGACGTCTTCAACCATAATATCTATATAACATATCTCTATCCATATCCACTGTATAGGCAATATGACATTCTCATTTAATCTCTGGATATAGTTTGTGGCAGTTTTGGCAACATTTCTATAACGCATTAACTTCTCATCCGCAACATTCAACTCATAAGTATCTCCTAATATTTAGTGTTACGTGAGACACTTGACGTGGTTAGCTTAACAGCCGCAACTCTAAGTTACTTAAGGAAGACCACAATATCGCATATTCATGGCCGTCGCCTGTCACTATGATTTATCGCTCGTCAAACTATCGCAGATGCGTCCGATACCGTCACCACCCTCAGTAGCCATTACCCCCACTCACCACCGCCCGCTATTATCCCAGCCACTTCCACCCACCACCACCATCACCAGTCACCACCACAAGCGTCAATATTACCGTCAAAAAAGCCACCAACATAAACATTATCACCCCTACAACCAACTACCGCCAGTTCACCTGCATCACCACTACTTTCACTCCTACCTTACAAACACTAATCATACCCACCTAAGCACACGATTATTACATACGACAAGCTCACACCATTACACGTCACTATACACACCAAACACACTATCCAGGCACACAGCCTCAAAAAAAACTGCACCACATATCTCAATCCTTGGAACTTACTACATACAAAATATTTGGATCCATGGAAGTTATGACAAAATATGCACACTGTTGGAAGTTAAGACAATTTCAACCCTAGGGAGCCAAGACAGTCTCTTAGAGATAAAAGCAAAATAAATCCTTGAATTAGCGTAATAAGTGTGCACTAACAGGTTAATTATTATTTATTGTGGGTATAATCACTAGCTCTAATTATAAGAAAAAAGATAGCTAATAAACTAGAGTATCATACGGCTGTTATTTCCATCTCAGGAAAATTTTGCATCATGAGATACACAATTGTTTTTGGAACTTTAGCGAATTTCTACTTTTACAAATGGGTTGTCTTGACTAAATCTTTTGTTTATCGACATTTTTAATTACGCAGATTATGGGCTATTAATATTTATTGCTCTTCCCTTTTGTTTTATCGTCTGGAGGAGAATATATCTGCGGAATAATTTTTTTATTCTTCATGACCTGTTTGTTAATTTACACTCATGACCTAAACCGGGTTTTGAGATGCCTTTCCTCGATTTTTTTCTTTAGTTCGTCACAATTTTCGACGCTAGCGAAGTTTTCAGTTTAGATATTCTCTCCTTGGAAAAACAATGGAAATGCTTAACAGCTACTTAATGGTTGCATCTCCGTCCCCCGACTTTGCAATTATAAAGAATTAAATGTTGAGAAATTATAAAAACATAAGCAGATGGTTGATCCAAACGGTGTACTGCCCACAATAGTGAAAAAATTAATTGTATTAATATTCTGAAAAGTTCGTTAATATGGTACACAATGCGGTTTACGGTATTTTATTGAAGAGACGTGTTGTCCACCAGGGGGTTTTATCCACTGATAAAGTCCCTGGTATAATTCTGAAAATGAAATACAACACACAGATAACTTGCACATAGGAGAGAGAGAATATAATGATGCAGTCCGAGTTAGACCATTTACATAAGCCTCTCAATCCTATTTGCGGGGTCTTTGTGTATTGTTCCAGTCAGGGTATTGTGCCTTTTAGTTCTCTATGAGTTAGATATATGTGCAACTGTTGTTGCATGTGTGTCTTACTGTTTCACGCCTTTAACAAAGTTTCTATTGGAGTAATTTTTTCTCAATCAAATGCCATAAACTTTTTATTGTCTTTTTATTGTGCCTGACACAAATAGCGGAAAAGACACCTGCTGAAGAAAAAACTTTCATTAGGTTAAAGTTTATTCTGTGAAAAATTAAATTATATTGAGCTCTAAAAAGAAAGGGAAAGTGTTGTCCTGATAAAAAAATATTGTTATGCAGCTTTTCTCCTCTTACCGTAAGGAAATGAAATGCATGATTACTCCAGCGGGTTAATACTCGGAAAGTCGGAGTCAAACCCAACCATTCCCACTCGTCTCTCTCTTCATTTCACTGTCAAAAGCAACCAAAATAACTGCTTCAGTGACCCTTCGTTGGGGTTTGTTCCACACTTTCAGTTGCCTTTGCTGTGCAGATTAGAGCTGCACACTGCCCTTCATGGGGGCACTTGTCCTTTACGGAGGTGCTGACTCGTGCTTGTTTTGTTCCTTAAATACTTTGAGTGACAAGCGGCCCGTAATGGTTGAATACTTGAATATGTTACTGAGAGGTGGAGGAGCAGCGGTAGGAGTAAGAGTGAGTGGAGAAGCAGGAAATATATGAGGCTTGGGAGGAGGTAGAGGAGACGAAACAGCAGGCGCAGAAGAAGGAACAAAAGCAGCAACATCAGAAGTAACAGCAACAGTAACAACTGTAAGAAAATTAAGAGGAACATGGAGTGTGTTGCATGTGTCGGGTCTGCATGTGTCGGGTCTGCATGTGTCGGGTCTGCATGTGTCGGCTCTGCATGTGTCGGCTCTGCATGTGTTGGGAGCCACATCTTCATCATTCACTACCAGTAATTCTCTTGTTGGATAAAAAGGACACAAGTGCAACTAATGTGACATTTTAATGTGGCAACGTTTCGCTCTCCAGGAGCTTTGTCAAGCCGTAATTATCTTGTTCCAACGTGTCTCCAGCTTGCTCATATTTTCGTAAGTTTCAGGCCGCGTTTGTTTATTTTCAGCCCAGGATTTCATTCCTATACTGGAGCACGAGACATTCACCCACTCACATTTTACGTGAGTATTGATGATTATGAATAAATATCGATCACACTGCAATTAAACACGATATATATCGGATGAGGAAACGCCAAACGGAAAGTTGCCCAAAATACTCTGCATAACCAGGGGCTTACTATGTGGTATGTCAGTTATGTCAGCTTGATCTATATCAATTGTATCATGTACTTTTAGAAAAAAAAATTTGTTATATTATTACTGCAACAGCACTTCGTTCTACGTAGATTTTTAGTCTACAAAACGGAACGTTGTCACAATGAAAGATTGCTTTGCCCTTTTTTCATTACTGTCAGCAGTTGGCCTTGGTCGCCACGACATACAGTACAAGAGGCTGAATGTGAAGAAATTAACTCGGAAGGGTTTAAGAGAATTTGGCTGTTAAGATCTCTGTTGTAGGGTGCGTTAGCTGTGTTTTATGTCAGTTCTTAATCAGTGAAAATTAGTGAGAGGCTACGGCATTCTGTAGTGAGATTTGTTTCTGATCGTAATGGAAGGGAAGAATGTAGATGGGGACTCTTGTGATAATACTTCGTAGTGCCTCTCTGTCTGTCTGTCTGTCTGTCTGTCTCTCTCTCTGTCTGTCTGTCTCTCTCTCTCTGTCTGTCTGTCTCTGTCTGTGTCTGTCTCTCTGTCTGTCTCTCTGTCTGTCTGTCTGTCTGTCTGTCTCTCTCTCTCTCTCTCTCTCTCTCTCTCTCTCTCTCTCTCTCTCTCTGTCTCTCTTTTACACAAGGTTTGACAGGTTAGGTTAAGGAACCCCTAGCTTTATTGAAAAGCTATTTACAGGTTAAGAATTCCTAACTTTATTGACAAGCTAAGAGCTGTTACCTACATCAGCTCATTTGAAAGCATTCCCCCCACTCTCTCTCTCTCACACACACACACACACACACACACACACACACACACACACACACACACACACACACACACACACACACACACACATACACACACATACACACTGGACACAATACACATAACCAAGGGAGAGGTGAAGAAACTGCTAGACGAACTCAATATCTCAAAGGCAGTGGGCCCAGATAACATATCTCCATGGATACTGAGAGAGGGAGCAGAGGAACTGTGTGTGCCATTAGCAGCAATCTTCAGTAAATCTATCGAAACAGGGCAGTTGCCTGAGAAGTGGAAGACAGCACATGTAGTTCCAATTTTTAAGAAAGGGGACAGACAGGCAGCATTAATTACAGACCAGTGTCACTGACTTGTATAGTATGTAAAGTCATGGAAAAGATTATCAGGAGAAAAGGAGTGGAACACATTGAAAAGATTGGGCTCATACATGACAGTCAGCACGGCTTCAGAGATGGGAAATCCTGTGTCACAAATTTACTTGAGTTCTACGATAAGGTAACAGAAGTAAGACAGGAGAGAGAGGGATGGGTAGATTGCATCTTTTTAGATTGCAAGAAGGCTTTTGACACAGTACCACACCGGAGACTGGTGCAAAAATTAGAGGAGCAGGCAGGAATAACGGGGAAAGTACTGCAATGGATCAAGGAATACCTGACAGGAAGGAAACAACGTGTGTTGGTACGTGCTGAAGTGTCGGAGTGGGCGAATGTGTCGAGTGGGGTTCCACAAGGTTCAGTCCTAGGCCCGGTGCTGATTCTTGTATATATGAATGACATGGTGGAAGGAACAGATTCAGAAGTGTCACTGTTCGCTGATGATGTGAAACTGATGAGGAGAATACAAGTGGGCGAGGATCAGTTAAGATTACAAGGGGATCTGGACAAACTACAATTATGGTCCGACAGATGGCTCCTGGAGTTTAACCCCAGTAAGTGTAAGGTCATGAAGATTGGGGAAGGACACAGAAGACCGCAGACGGAGTACAGGTTAGGAAACCAACAGCTGCAAACGTTAGTTAAAGAAAAGGATCTTGGGGTAAGCATTATAACGAACATGTCCCCTGAGGCACACATCAATCAAATAACTGCTGCAGCATACGGGAGATTGGCAAACGTGAGATTGGCGTTTAGACATCTGAGTAAGGAGTCATTCACGACATTGTACACAGTGTACGTAAGGCCAATACTGGAATATGCAGCCTCAGTATGGAACCCTCACTTAGTCAAACACGTGCAAAAATTTGCAACACGATTAGTCCCGGAACTGAGGAGTATGTCTTATGAGGAGAGGTTAAGGGAATTCAACCTGATGTCACTAGAGGATAGGAGGGATAGAGGGGACATGATAACAACGTATAAAATACTAAGAGACATTGACAAGGTGGACAAGGATCGAATGTTTCAGAGATGGGATACAGAAACAAGGGGACACAATTGGAAAGTGAAAACCCAGATGAGTCATAGGGATGTTAGGAAGTATTTCTTTAGTCTTAGAGTTGTCAGGAACTGGTATAATCTGGAGAGTGAAGTAGTGGAAGCAAGTTCCATAAATAGCTTTAAGTAGAGGTATGACAAATATCATGGAGCAGGGAGAGAGTGAATTAGTATCGACCAGTGAAGAGGCGGGGCCAGGAGCTATGACTCGACCCCTGCAACCACATATAGATGAGTACACACACGTAAAGAAACTAGAGAAAGTGCAAAGGTTTGCAACAAGGCTAGTCCCAGAGCTAAGGGGTACGTCCTACAAGGAGAGGTTAGGGGAAATCGACCTGACGACACTGGAGGACAGGACAGATAGGGGGAACATAACAACATATAAAATACTGAGAGGAATTGACAAGGTGGACAGAGAATGTTCCAGAGTTGGGACACAGCAACAAGGGGACACAGAAGTTGAAGACTCAGATGAATCACCGAGTAGTCAGGAAGTGGAACAGTTTGGGAAGCGATGTAGTGGAGGGAGTATCCATTCACAACTTTAAGAAGAGGTACGATAAAGCTCATAGTGCAGGGAGAGTGACCCAATAGCGACCAGTGAAGAGGCGGGGCCAGGAGCTATGAAACGACCCCTGCAATCACTAGGTGAGTACACACACACACAAACGTATATGACCCACAGAACATTCGGATTGGTGTTGCTCTTCGCCTAGCCGCCCCCATCCTCACCGAACATTGGTGTATTTGCGACAGGGCGACGGCTGATCAAGTCGGACTTCATGGTCTCGTGTGTTACACATCAGAAGGGAAGTATGCCAAACACGAGGAGGTCAACGACATCATAAAGAAAAGCCTCGCCTCAGCCCGTTGCCCAAGTGCAGAGATTTGACGGAAGTCAAAAGCGTCCTGATGGAGCCACTGTACTACCCTGGAAGGATGGAAAGCACATTGCCTGGGATTACACCTGTGCCGCAACATTGGCAGACACCTACTTGCCATACTCCGTAGCTGAAGGGGGCGGAACTACCAGCCACAGGGAGACCCAGAAGACCCGCAAATATGAAAACCTTTCCCCTTGCTGTAACTTCATCTCAATAGGATCGGAGACCTTTGGAACATGGGGCAGGTGTGCTCTCAAGTTCCTCAAAGAGCTGGGTGAAAAACTAATTATAGAAACCAAGGACCACAGGGCGGCCAGCTTCCTTTTCAGAGACTCAGTGTTGCGATCCAGAGGGGAAATGTCTGCAGCATTCTGGGCACGCGGCCCACCGCCGAGAAGCTGGATGAAGTATTCGATATGTAGCTCTGAGTTGTTATCTATGTTGTTTTACCCTCTATTGTATTTTTCTCAATGTATTTTGTCAATGTATTTTGTCTTTAAATAAAGTATACATTAAATATAGGGGGTGGTAGGAGAAAATCTTCAAACAGCTTCAGGGAGAAAATTGAGTATTCCCTGAAGCAAGTTTATTCTTTTCTCTTAGGATGAGGGGTCCCCAGGACAGTTCCAGAGGTGGTACCTCCCTATATATATATATATATATATATATATATATATATATATATATATATATATATATATATATATATATATATATATATACAAAACAACCACTGTGAAAGAATAATGAAATTCTAAGCGCTTTCGTTACTACTCACATTATTGCGAGTAGTCACGAAAGTGTTTGGAGTTTAATTATTCTTTCACAGTGGTTGTTTTGCATATTCTGAAATCACCTGTTTACTGTGATCTTATTGCGCGCACACACATACATACATACATACATACATATATATATATATATATATATATATATATATATATATATATATATATATATATATAATTCATATATTCACCTTTCTGCGACTTCAGGGATATTTAGTCAAATAATAAAAAAAAAAGTTACACTACACTCGCATCATTAATCATATCAGAAGCCACTGAAGTTTTTCACATTCCAAAGCTGAACTGAAGAAACTATTGACACCACATCACAAATAACAGTTATTACATAAAATAGCAATTATTTAAAGGTAACTGCAATAATAAACAATAAACTGAATAACGGTATTTTGAGAAATAAACAAGGCAAAAGATTTTTGTTTTATTCTGATTTTCATCGACAAACATTGCTGGTGTTATAAGTGACATTTTCCAAAAAATTAATGAAAAAAATCAGTGTTGTAGACATAATGTTAAAAACTGGAAATCTGCGAGACGTCTTCCTGAAATGTTGTTAGTTTTGACACCATGACTTGAAAAGAAAATCTGGTTGCTGCTGTTGTTTGATTATATTTTCCCAATTAAAGACCAAATTTTCGAGGTGGGAGGTTGTGGGCGAAGAAAAACCTGGGTTACCTTGGCTGCTTGCTGCCTTCATTAAGTTCAGCTCCCTTCACTTAGCTGCCTTCACTCAGCTTCCTTCGCTCAGTTGCCTTCACCCAGCTGCCTCCACTCTGCTGCCTTCACTCAGCCACTAACTCATCCACCCACTCTCAGCTGCTTTTATAAATGAGCTGGAGAATATAAATGGTATCACTCCAGGATATGTTTGTCACTTATGCATATGCTGCCAAGGACACTCTTGCTATCCTAGAGGTCCATTGCTGCCACAGATCCTCCAATCTGATTTCTGAATCTAAATCCTTTCAATTAAAGATTACTTTAAAATTGCATTCATGGGAATATAGAAACAGCTCACATAAAAAATGACACGAAATTCTCTCTGCCTACTTGTCAATAGGTATATAATTGCCAAATCATAAAATGATAGGTTGAGTTTGATGATATGGTTTGGTGACATTAATCGGAAATATACTGATTTATTTCCAAAATAAGTTATATAAATATTTATGTTTTGCAAATAAAACGAAAATACTGAATTTTATTGGTAATGTCAATATTTATCTATTGATTAACATCATTATTACTGCATAAATATAACTGCATATAAGTCAGTATTATCAACTGAAGAAAGTTTGACAGTAATATCTGCTGTGGACAAAAATATTTATAGATTAATATCTGTTCTTAATATAACTGTTACAGCTATTGAAGCTAATATTACATTAACTTTGGTAATGTGGCTGCTAACTTTGAAAGTATAGCTGCAACTTCCTTAATATAGCAGCCTTCTGGGTAACATGGCTGCAATGCTGTTAGTATATCTTAAACTTCGTTTTTATGGCTGATGCTATACTAATATAACGGCTACTTTACTGAAAGGGTCGCTATGATTTTGATATTGTGATTCCTAAGCATCATCACAACATGAAGGAATTGTACAGATATCATCACGAATATATAATTTTGATTATAATAATAATAATCACGAATATATAAGCAAAAAACTTAGATTTGTGCTTTAATATCAAATGCTAAGCATAATTTATATTACGATTTCATTTGGTTCCTTTGTGTTTACGTTTCTTATATAGGTGAGTAAATAATGTTTACTATGCCAACATGTGTGTTTAAATGTTTGGTGCCGATGTTGTTAAATGTGTTGCGCATGTAGTTACTTTTCTGTTTTCAATAGTTACTTGACTTTGTTCGACATAATTTTATTTATGGTGCTGATATAGTTACTCCCATATTGTAGGTAAAGTTACTTGCCGGTTGCCGATAAAGTTACTTGTCAGTTGCCGATAAAGTTACTTGTCAGTTGCCGATTTAGTTACTGGTCTATTACCAATAAGGTTACATGTGTCGTTAATATAGTTAAATAAGCTTAATTAGCTGTTATTAACACATGTGTGTCTGATGTTGTTACTACACTAGATAATTATAATCATATCTATAACACACTGGTTGACTGAATCCTTTGTACCGATATAAGTGTAATTTCTCACTAATAGGTAAGTATTTTAGCAGCTTAAAGTCCTTGGTAAATTTAGAAACATTTTCATCGGGTAATGTGATATTCCTTACGCTTTAGATGTTTGTAAAACTGTTGGTACTTATTGTGAATGTCAAAATTCGATTGTTATTTACTGCACTATAAACCTAAACTCAATTAAATGTACTTTAGTCGCTGCGCGATCCGAGAAAGGTATCCCAGTATAGCACAACCCTAGCCCTCTCTACCGCAATACACGCGACAGGAAGTATGTTTGTAATTGCAGATTTGAAGCTAATCAGAGAAGTACTAACAAGTCATCACATGGAAATATAGGAAAATATAGTCCAAATCAAAAATATAAAAGGCACGTTACTGTGACTGAAACAACACACAAATAACCTGCATTTAGGAGAAACTATTGACGTTAAGGTTCTACTTGGACCGAAACTAAGTTGTAAGTTTCTTTCTCCTGACTCACGAAATCGTAACAACACGACTGCAAACAAACCAGGGTACGGGTGGCGTTAGAACCCATGGCAAGTGAGTCGTAAAACTCCAGGTCAGTGCGTAAGTCACTGGACCAACTGGCTTACGCACTGGTCTAGAGTTTCACGACTCGCTTGCCATGAGTTCTAACTCCACCCGTACTGTGATTTCTTTCTCGTAAATGCGGGTTAATTGTGTATTGTATATAATACAAATCTATTTCAGACTTTCGACTTAAAAAAAAAACAGCATTGAAGGTAAACTGACAAGATATTCGCTTATCTTGGACTGATATCCTAAAAATACATCAACATGTTAAGCTTGAAGCTGCTCAGAGTTGCATTATGAAGTTATCGTATCAAGTTATTAGCTTTGAAGAGTTGAAGTCCATTGGTTGAAGCATTCAGAAATTATTGCTTGCAAAGCAGTTTTTTCAATTTTCCCAATTTCTTCCAGTGAAAATGGTAATTGGTAAATGCACCTGTCAGAATCTACCCAAATATTTCTTTAAGAAGGACTGGTGAGCGTTTAAGATCTCACACTCTTTTGTCCCACTTTGTCTTTATACAAAGGCACTACGCATGCTCTCTGCCAGTCCCTAGGTACCTTCCCTTCTTTCATACATTTACTTAATAAATGCACCAATCTTTCCAAAGCTATATTCCCATTTTCTGTTAGCATTTCTTGATCAAGTAAGGCACATAACTAACCAACTTTTTACAGTGGAGTTGAGGACACACAGATGTATATGGGTACATAAAATATTCTTTGTAGTTTCAACTTTGGATAAAATCCTACACTGTGGGTTATTTCTGATCAAAAGAGACGTTCTCTAATTGTTAGAAAATATCGATTTGATTAATAAAATGGGAAAATTAAAACTTAATCTAAAATCCGGGAGAAGCTTCCTTCGAGAAAAGCACTTCTGCAATAAAAGTTTGAAGAATATCCGATGATGCATTCTCCAGGTATTACACAAAACTGATAATATTGCACCTCCACAGCCTATATAAGGACATTTCCCATCCCAGGGCAAAAACCCTAAATCATAATTTAAATAAATAGAACCTAGCCTTGTTTAACTAATCTAAACCTAAGCAAACCTTAAACAAACTATTGGACAGGGGTTCTCCAGGTGGACCTTACCTTAGATGGTTTTCTTCTAGGTTTTTTCATCCCCAGGGTTTTTGTCAAAGAAAAAGGAGGATTTGTGTGTCCTCATATATACTGGCCAAATGGAATATGTGACAAATGCCTATCTTATTGCGTCTTTCTGAATGAACAAAGGAGGGGAGGAGTGTGGGGTGAGGGGAATAAGGGATGTGTGCAGTTAATCGCCTGGTCAGGAGCTTCCTGTCAGCTCCTCACCAGGGTGAAAGACGTATAGGAGGGAAATCTGAATGAATGCACCCCTGAGAACGCAGCCCCGAGAATACAGCCCCGAGAATACAGCCCCGAGAATACAGCCCCGAGAATACAGCCTCGAGAATACAGCCCCGAGAATACGGCCCAGAGAATACGGCCCCAAGAATACGGCCCCGAGAATACGGCCCCGAGAACACAGCCCCGAGAACACAGCCCCGAGAACACAGCCCCCAGAAGAGTGCACTGATTATGGGTGTGGGTGAGGAGTGCAGAAGAGAGTAATGATTATGGGGGTGAGTGATGGGATCGGTGGGGGGTGAGGGGTGAGGAAGAGGGAATTAGCAATTGGAGGGGAAAGAATGGTTTGTTAAAGTTATTTTGGAGAACAAAAACAGTTCCTCAAAAATATACCATTCGAGAGATGCCAGACTTATTATTTAACTTTACGATACCATTATTGTCCGATCCTAAAAAAAAAAAAAAAAAAAAAAAAACAGATCAATGGTAGAGTTGTTGATCAGTAGTGTCCTGGCTTGACGAGGAGTGAGTTAGGAGACAACTTTTTTGAATATTAGAAGCTACGCCGCAGAGGGTTTTGCAAGTTATCAGAATCACTTGAGGATGCTGGGAATGAGTTCATAACTTAGGTCATATGCCCATCAGCGTTGAAATTTGATGCCGATTTGATGAAACCTTATCGGGTTATGAGCGAAATAAAATCGAGAAGTTGAGGGAAGAAGCAAAATATTCTGGCAATCGGTGAAAGATTCCTCTTCTGCGAAACATAAATATCTTTAAGATGCATTGAAATACAAGGCTCAAACATGATTAAATAGTATATATACTGATGCAGTAAGACCTCAGGTGATATCACAATTTGCAAAACAACCACTGTGAAAAAATAGTGAACTTCTAAGCGCCTTCGTGATTTCTTACATTGTCAAGGCGCTTGGAAGCTCAATATTTTTTCACAGTGGCTATTTTGCATACTGAGTGATGTATATCATCGTACATGCTCTGAGAGTTCGCTGTCATCCCCATTATAGGGTTCTAAGGTTTTATTTACAAAGTACTAGAACTTTTTGGTTATTCAGCGCTTTAAACATATTCCTTTACGAGCATTATGAAGTTTACATTATCAATACCAACTTAGTACTGTCGTGACCAGTTTACTTGCATGTTATATAAATCATAATCACAACACAAGTAAAAATATTCAAAATCCATTTTTCAATAATCCAGAAAACGTTACACATCATCAGCCAGAAGAGTGACCAAATTTAGACGAATTGGAAGTTTTTAAAGCCAAAGGACAAAGGACGGAGAGTGCTGGGGTCTTATTCAAGCTAAGCCTCTCAAACCTGTCTACCACGATTAGGCGACCCAGCATTGGCGGGTCTCACTATTAGGGATTAAATTAAGCAAACTGGTGAACTGCAGCAAATTTAAAGATCAACGAACAGTTTATAGGCTTCAACTTAAATTATGTGCTAATGCTGAATCTTTCAACGTATCTGTTTTTGTTTTATCAGATTGTTTGGAGTGAGTGTTTCTTGCAGATTTTTTTTTTTTTTTTTTGTTCAGAAGATTTGCAGTTCCTGTAATTTTAAAAGCTTTGTAAGCTTGTGCAATCTCAGTTTTTCTGTTAATTGAAATTTATTTGTTTGTTTTCATGCCTCGTTCGTGACTAGTTTTAAAATTGATATGTCTTAAAACAGCAATGAAAACTGTGGAAAATGTACAGAAAATGTTTTCTTGAGTTTTTTAATTAAAACACCTTTGTGTTTGAGGTGTTCATTTATATATTTTTTTCATTTGTATATTGAGGGGGATATAGAACCACACGAAGCTTATTTTCCTAGTTAATCAGCTGGCAGCCAATAGCTTGACGGGGCGGTCTAGGTTTGGTTTCCTCCACGATAGTAACATTCTACAAACAGCAGTTTCATTCAGTGAGGAGAATGCGGAATGAACGTAAAGGCAGTTGGAGTTGATGAATGGGGAGGTGAGTGATGGGGAAGAAACAGGAGAGAGGATGGGAAAAGTAGGTTATTTCTTTTCTTTAGCATCTCGCATTTCGAGGATTTCCTTGTAACTTTCTCTTGCCAGTTTCTAACTTTTACCTTCTGTGTTTTTTTCCTTGCGGGTTACTTGGGTAACAACAAATTAATATTATCACTTTCATGTGGATAAGTGGGTATTATGCTATTACTTTTCATGAACTCAAATAATGATATGAAATTTCATTAGTGAAAGCCTTTGAATAATATCGCAAGTGTGTAATAAAAAAAAAATGTTTACCAGGTACGCACTCCATTAGCGATCCAGAGGATCCAGCGTATGTTACTTCCAGACTAGTTTAGCACAACTTAAAAAAAAAACAAAGTCGTGTTCTTGACCCGTTACATTGAGAGACAACTCTCAGCAAGACGCCTTACAAAATTAAAAGTTTAAATGTGCAAGATAATTTACTTAATTTGTTTTATCCTGGATGAAATGGATTTTTTGCCGACAAGTATGAAGGCGAAAACAACCCAAAGAACAAGTTTTCAGTAGTACAACGAAACGGTGATCATGACTTGATAAAACTCGACACTGAGTGAAACGTTGTCTCGATAAATTAAAAATAAAAACTAGTTCTTCATCTTATTTGTCTTTATTTTTTTATCTTGATGTAATTCGTTTCCTTATAAAACTAAATTCATGCCCTATTTAATGTAATCAGTTGTTTTCTTTCACAATTCATACGTCAAATTCTAGCTGTTTTAATAACATAATTCTAATATTCGTTTGAAATATTAGCCAATCTCACTAAATTGGCAGATACATTTCGAGTAAATATGACGCGTTTTTACTATATAAATAAAAGTGAGATGTTGGTTTCCGTTAACGTAGTGCTTAATTCTGTTACTGTGACGCATCTTTTCATTAGTTTAACGCCGCTTACTTTCGTTAACGTTATGCTTTCTTAGGTTAATGCAACGCTTGCTTCCGTTAATGGGTTGATTTTTCTGTTGGTGTGGTGCTTCTGTTGGTGTGGTGGTAACTTCCGTTGGTGTGTCTCCGTCCGTTAATGGGATGTTTACTTTAGTTAATGTGACAGTTACTTCCGTTAGGGACGATGGTCCCCCAAAAATGGGCTTCAGTGAAGGTAGTTCTTAATGAAGATGGTTCATGAGATGGTCCTCGGTGAGGATGGCTCATGAGATGGTCCTCGGTGAAGATGGTTCATTAAGATGGTTTTTAGTGAAAGTGGTTCCCAGTGAAGATGACCTTATAGGTCATTTTCAATGCCAGATCATCTTCGCTAAATTTTTGCTAATTCCCATCTTCATTTCACTCACCGAAAAATCCATTAACCATTTAACTCGTAATTAAAGTAATATAGATTAATACTGAATACATTTTATAACGAAGATTCTGATATAGAGAAATGAAAACAATACCTCAGTGATATGGCTGGACTAAAATTGTGATTCGACAGTGGTACTATTACTGAATCATTCCCACATTTTCAGTGATCAATAGTGATCAGCGATCAAAAGCAATGATGTATGGAAATATTCAACGATGGATGAATGTTATTAGAGCCAGCTGGCCGAGTGGTGAATGTTATTGAAATTTTACGAAATCATATATATATAATCTGTATGTGTGGCTGCATGTCTTATGTAAATGTGAGTGAATTTATGTGCGAGATCGAATGTATGAGCAAGTACATCAATGTGCATGTGTGTGTGTGTGTGTGTGTGTATGTGTGTGTGTGTGTGTGTGTACTCACCTTTTTGTTGTTGCAGAAGTCAAATGTGTGTGTGTGTGTGTGTGTGTGTGTGTATTTACCTATTTGTTGTTGCAGAGGTCAAGTGTGTGTGTGTGTGTGTGTGTGAATACCATTAACACCGTAGAAGTTTGCCTCTGTCTTATACCACTGTCTAAAGTCAAACAAAAAAAATACATCTATGAATAAATTGCCTCTCCTTGATAATATCTAACTTTTAACTCTGACATACTCTTCCTCTCTTCACCTTTTCACAAAACCTTCAGTCTTTATCAGAGCCAACACCGTTAACGCCTTGCAGCTGCCAGGAACCTAAGATGATTTATTGCAAACTTCATCCTTTTGGCAGTGTTAGGTTGTCCAGATTTTACAAGCCTTTGAAAAGAATATACGCACTGACGTTGCATACGTTTGCCAGGCATAAAAAAAAAAATATACGTGTAAGGCCTTTATAACTCATGCTTAAAAGGTAAATTTTAGATATTAGGGAAGCACTAAATCTGTAAGGGTCATATAGCCATTGAGGAATGGGAAATGATCAGTTTTAATCCGAGGAAGGGGCAGAGTAGTGCCTATTCTTGGATTCAAGAGCCCTTCATCAACTTCGAGGAACCTCCCTCGTAGGCAGCTACATTTTATTACTATTGTTTGAGTTGTGAAGAGTATCACACAACAAAACCTGTTTTTTTATTAAAGAGAATGCTGATGAAGTACAGCCAAAGAGAATAACATTGATGGAAGGATAATGAGAACGAGGCTGAAAGATGGGAACTGAGAATGACGTTAAAAGATTAATGTGAAGAATGAAGTTGAAGGAGTGCAGAGAATGAGTTCGAGGAAGATATACTGAAAATAAATTTAAGGAAGGGTAAGTAAAATGAGGTTCTGAGATAATAAGTATGATTTTGATGGGAGAACGGAAGTGAGGGTAAGAGATGAGTAAGGTAAATAAAGCTAAAAATATGTCGAAAAGGGCTTTTCTTTTAATAATGAAAAACAATGAAGGAACTTCTGTTCATATGGTTAGTGGTGCCCGTTCTCGTACCACGAATGATAAACATTTCAAAATGAACGTTGCTTAAAGTTTTCTCTGCACTTCGCTGCTAGACTTATCACTGTCGCTTTTTATAACTGATTCTTTCATCTTTAAAACTGCGTTTGTATAGGGTTATGTGACCTAACCAAACATAGAGAAACTAAACCTAACCTAATGCGAAGACTTAGACACCTGTGCAACATCTAAATATCTTTATTGACGTTTCGCCATCCAGTGGTTTTATTAATACAAATTCAAGTACATAAGGGGAGGATAGGTTAGATAAGGTTCGTCGGGACACAGGACAAGTGTTTCCTGAATCGCCTTTGGAGCTTTAGGTCATCTGGCCGAGGCCTTCCGTTGGCTTACCGGTCCTTTAAAAATTAGGATTTTAAGTAGAAATACATAATGGGAAAATTGTCCCTTAATTTGTATTGATAAAGCCACTGGATGGCAAAGCGTCATGTACTAACCTAGTGTATACGAAATAACGAAAATGAAAAATAGATATGAAAGTGGGCGAGGAAATAAAAATCAAATTGTCTGGTGTGGTTTGAGAACAAAATTAGTCTCCTTTCGTTTGTGTTATAATGTGCTAGGGATGTATTGGATGTAAAAATTTAGATATCGGCGGATGCGGATGTGTATGTGGATGTCTTATTTCGGAGATGCGGATATGTAAAAAATTGTGCGGATGGTCCGCGGATGTAAGAAATTGTGCGGATATTCCGCAGGTGTTGATGCGGATGTAAGAAAATTGTGCAAATGTTTCGCGGATGCGGATGCATATGCGATTATCTGTTTACAGTAAAATGCGGTTGCGGATGTAAGACATTGTGTGGATGTTCCGCGGATGCGGATATCCGATACATCACTATGATGTGCATGCTCGACCATCAATGTCTTCATGGAAGCAACTTTTTTTGTTATAAATTATGGGGGGATATTTATTACTTTTGTACTTAACTGTATCTAAGATGGATGTCATCACTTCACTTCTAGTAGTTCCTAAACACCGTTAAAAATAATGATATTCTCATATAACCAAAAATATGCTTGATTTTAATAAAAAAATTTAATAAAAATTTTTAATAAAAATTTTAATAAAAATTTTAATAAAAATTTCGTAAAAGTGCTTATTAATCAAGTAAATCTCCACCCTGATTTAAAAATATTTTTCAACAGCTTTTTAAAAATCGGGTAAGAAGCTATGATTTCCTGTAAGGGGAACCGAGAAAACAAAGTTAATCTGGCTTTTGAAATTGCAATAATACGAGCGTAAACAACACGTAGAACTGACAGGGCAGGTTAGAGCACTGACTGGCTTATTCTAGCACTGGCTTGCCAGGGGTTAAAATTCCGTGAAGATTTGTGTCTGACTGATAACTTGTATATTTTTTTTTCTCTCGTTATCCATTTTTATAACCTTTTATTTAGTGCACAATGCTTTTTTGGCATATCTATTATACAAGGGTCAGGTAGGAGAATACGACACATATATAACATCTGAGTTTTGTATGCCGTTAATATAATTATACCAGAGCTATTAAGGCCCCAAAATAAACAGAAAATAACATAAAGTGATCCCAAACACAGAAAATATACTTAGTATATTCACAAAAATATGCTAAACCATTAGTGTTTCAAGTCAACTAGCAGAGAGAGACGCCTCTCTGTATATATGCTCTGTTATATTGATCATCTGAACTCTTAACTTATAAACTGTATTATATTCTGCCCTGAACTAATCAATTCATTTATTAATTTTAACACATGGGCCGTTTCCAACCTCTGCAAGGCGAACCAGAAGGAAAAAAAAACACATTTACCATTAATTTCGCTCTAGCTGTCTTTCAAAAAGGGCACGGACATCACGACTAATTGTCGGCTTCCTGAACCACATTATACCCACTTTGAATTGTGCTAGGTGCCACGTCAGTGATTGTTGTTCAGAACAATTGGTCATTATATAAGAGATAAAACTGAGGCCTGAATCAACGACTGGATCATCACTAGGAAGCAGGCTCGGGTCTTCCCCATGCGGAGATCCGGCAAAGTTGTATTGAGAAGAGTTACTCTGATCGGTCCTCGACCAAATCCTTTGCACACTTTACAGTAATGAAGTGGACTTGTGTTTTAAAATACCACAATTTGTGGATTTCACGTATTTGGAAAAGTGGGTAGCGTCTGTAGGTGAATGCAGACGTTTTCAGAGAGACTTTTAGCATATGCATATATATATATATATATATATATATACATATATACATATATATAAATATATATACATATATATACATATATACATATATGCAATAAGATCACATTAAACAGGTGATTTCAGAATATGCAAAATACTGTGAAAGACTAGAGAAAGAATAGAGAAATTCCAAGCGCTTTCGTGACTACTCACATTATCAAGGAACTATGAAAGTAAAGCATCCAAGGAAGGTATATAAGGGGTCTGGCCAACACCTCACTATCAGATCCCACAACAGTTAAACACCCGACGCGCGCCGGCCCAACTGGACAGGTCCTTCGCACAACCCACCAACAAACTATTCTACCCAAGAAAATTTAAAAAATTATTATTTGTCCAGTGTATTATTAAATTCTTCCCAAATTCTATTAATTATAAATGGATCTAATTTATATAAACCAAAGGAAATATTCATATTATTATCAAAACTGCTTTTTATGAAACAATATTCAATTATATTCCTGTCGACCATGGACTTGCTTGATACTACTTTCTCAACTTTTTGAAAATAAATTGGATGGTTAAAATCTCTTACATGAATAAATAGAGAATTGGAATCTTGTCCAGTTCTAATGCTATATTTATGTTGTTTTAATCTTAGTTCGAGATTTTTACCAGTTTGACCGTAATAAACTTTATCGCAAATTTTACAAGGAATCTTATAGACACATCCATCAGCATTTTGGGGGGAATTCTTTATCAAAAGTTTTTTTTACTGTATCAAGATTTTTGAATACAACTTTAATATTAAAAGTCTTAAGAAGAGAAGGCATATCAACCAAGTTTTCACAGTAAGGGAGAACCAACATATTTTTAGTTGAATAAGGCTGGTTGTCCCTTTTTGGATTGTAAAAAGTATTTCTAGCAACTTTAAAAGATTTATCAATTACATTTCTTGGGTATTTTAAATCATTACCTATTTCATAAATTTTGGATATTTCCTCATCTATGAACTCAGGACTACAGATTCGTAAAGCTCTCAAAAACATTGATGAGAAAACAGACAGTTTGACTCTATCTTGATGCGAAGAATAATAGTGGACATAGGAACAGTTATTTGTAGGTTTTCTGTAAATTTTAAATTTGAATTCATTATTACCCTTAATAATTAAAACATCTAGAAAAGGCAATGAGTTATTTTCTTCAAACTCAACAGTAAAGTTTATAGAATGGGCTAAGCTATTTAATTTTCCAAGGAAATGGTGTATATCTACATTTTTGGGCATAAGACACAAAATATCATCAACATATCTGAACCATTTAGCTCTATTAGGGAGGATTGTGTTAAGCAACCTTGTTTCAAAAAATTCCATGTATAGGTTACTAAGAACAGATGAAAGAGGATTCCCCATTGCCATACCAAATTTCTGAGTGTAAAACTTATCATTAAATACAAATTTTACATCAACAATGCAAAGTTTAATAAGTTTAATGATAGTAGGAACTGGCAATGGTAAATCATAGTTAACGAGTTCTTCAGATAAGAAACTTAATAAACCATCAACAGGAACTTTCGTAAACAAGGAAGTAACATCAAAACTAACCATGTTAAAATCATTTAAGTCAGTCAAGGAGCTTGATTTATCAACTAAGTCTATGTTGTTTTTAACATTAAAGTTAGAAATTTTGCCAACAATAGGGCTCAAAATATCAACAAGCCATTTGGATAATTTATATGAAACTGATCCTATGGAGCTAACAATTGGTCTGACTGGATTCCCTGGTTTGTGTTTTTATTAGTCCATACATGTAAGTTAAAGATGGATTAGTGGAAGTAAATTGTTTGACTAATTCATCTTTGCCTTTCAGTAAAAGTTTTATGGTTTTATTGTTTTTTATTATATATATATATATATATATATATATATATATATATATATATATATATATATATATATATATATATATATATATATATTACAACCACACATCTCTCTTATTCCAGCCAGGCCGAGATATTAGAAATATTCTCCCTCACCCCACTGTAACATCGACGCTCTATAAGTTTGAATAGAAAGTATTCAGTCTGCGCACACTTACTCAAAATCGGGAAGTTCCTGGGTTTGAAAAAGATAACACAAATATTACACGGCAAAATACAATAGAATGTTAGTATATAATTGTTAAATAAATGTAAAAAGTGTGTTAGTGGAAATTAGACTGTTAGACACGAGTGTGTGTTAAAATAGATGTATTTGGAAACTAATATGAGTGGAAACGAGTGTGTGGAAACGAGTAAAAATAGTGTGTATGTGTGAGTGAGAACACGTATGTTAGCAACGAAAGCGCTCACAGTGATTATGCAAAGATATAGAGCCACTTAATTAATATATATACAAGTGTAAAGGCTTGCTACTTAGAAGCTGATGCGAGTCTCATGAGACATTATTGGGGCGAGAACCGACCCAAAAGTCCCATCTATGTCTCTTAAAGATCATTCGCGTTAGAAATATAGTCTTTAAAAGACACTGATCGCGGAAAATGCCTCTCTGAATCTGTGTGTAAAGTCGTAACAAAACGATCTTGGTAGCAATAGAGAAAAAGATTAGATTTCAACTCGGGCTTTGACCAGCTGGTGATGTAGAAGGAGAGAGGAAAGGTAAGGAGAGGGAGGAGACAGAGGGAACGAGAAGGGTGAGAGGAGAGACAGAGGGAGGGAGGAAGGGGACAAAGAATGACACAGGGGATAGGAAGGGGAAGAAAGGTGGAGATGTGTGGAAAAGAGATGACAAAATTAAATGGCTGGTAACTGAGGAAAGCATAAACAAGTGGAGCTTTTGCTATTTTATTGGAAATAGTTGCTGGGATCATCGCCTCCTCCACCCGGTTTAGACTTGACTTTCTATCTAGTGGTTTAATCAGTCGCACTGCTGGGACTTACGACTCGAGTTCGACGCTAGAATCACAGTCAGATTGATCAGGAACAGAATACAGAAGCTGATCAGATTTTCTCATGAAGACAGGTGTCTGTTTATTATTCCTTTTATATGTGACTTATTCCTTGATGTGCCGTAGCTCGGTTGGTAACGCTACCAACTGTGCAAGTTGTATCATGTACTTGTAGCATTAAACATTATTATTAAATTACCATTTAATTTGCGGTTTGAGTTATTCTTTAAATGTACTTACTGAGGTATACCTCAGTGCATTTACTGAGTTATTCTTTATATATTTCTCCGTTGCTTTTTACTGACTGGATTTTGTTCTGTCTGACATGCTTCCTGCTGCTGCATGGAATTATTCAGTACAAGGATTTGTAACCAATTCCTCCAGTATTTTTCAGGTGTGTGGGAGCTGATGGTGGGTGAGAGGTGTAAACAGTTGGTTGGTTGTGTGGATAGGAATAGAGGGTGTGAGCAGCTGGTAGTGTGAGGAGAGAAGTGGGGGAGGGGGGTCAACACCTGATGTTGTGGGAATGGAGAATGGCTGGTGGTTTGTAGAGGGAGGAGGGGAGGAGTGAACAACTTGTGGTGAGTTGGAGAAAGGTGAACAGCTGGGTGATTGGGGAGAGGTAGAAAGTGGATGAACAGTTGATGTAAAGAGGGTGACCTGACCTGACTAGGTTGGGTGCATTGGCCGGTAGGAGACTTGGACCTGCCTCGCATGGGCCAGTAGGCCTTCTGCAGTGTTCCTTCGTTCTTATGTTCTTATGTTCTTATGAATAGCTGGTGGTGTAGTGGGGAGATCAGCTAGCTGTGTGTGGGGAAGGGGCGGGAGGAAGGGGAAGGTAGTTGGTTTGGGGCGAGGACCAGTATTGCCACACAACAGTACCACAGAGAACCTCACTCCAAGCTTACAATAATTCTTTTATAATTATTTCTCCCGAATACTAAATTGGCATTGACCTGTTATAATTTACTATTTTCTTCTTTGGTTCCCTTTTTCCTTCCCTCTAATTTTTATTATTTTTTCTAATTCTTCAAAATTCCTTTCCTTTATATTTGCTCGGCCCTTGTGGTTTAGTACTTCTTTTTATAATAATAATAATAATAATAATAATAATAATAATAATAATAATAATAATAATTTTCAGAAGTTCATGGCTATCCGTCTTGATCACAAAACCGATGCTCAGCCCACTTTAATATTGAGTTTTTGGTACCACACTTTCCAGAGAAGAAGTACTTTAATATCGGTGAGAAGCTTTTGAGCCAAGGGATTGGAGCTATCCTCTTTACCTTGGATTGAATCTGATTACTTTCTAATCCCAAGGAGCTGTATGATGGTCATGGGAAAATATAATTTAAAATTCTATTACTCTGTCCTGAAAAGTTTCATATTCTCCTTACACGCTTTGCTCTTTTCACTATATCGTGAATTTCTCACTTCTCTGATCTTCCGTGTCCTCTCTTTTGTCTTCTTTATATTTATCATCTGATTGTCTTTTTTTTCGTTTGTGTTTGTAATAATTTCAGCCTCACAAACATTCATTTTAAGAAAACACAGCACAGAAGACAAATTCCGTAAAAAAAAAAACACTTCGTATAATTCATTAAAACCTAGAGTAAAAAAAACACTACTCGTTTAGAAAACACTACTCGTAAGCAACACTAATCCCTAAAGCAATGTTAGTTAAAGGCACAAAGCACCAGATTACTTGTAAAAAAAAATAAAAAGATTACCCGTACGAAACACTACTAACAAAATTGCAAAGCCCATATTATGAACGCAAAAAAGGTTGGTAAAATAAATTCATAAAAGCCAAGCTAGTGAACACGTATAAAATACAACTCGTAAATCTCACAAAAAAGTAGTAAAAAGCTGATTCACTAAAGCACGTCTCTTCAAAATTCCCAAAAATTACTTTTTGGAAAAACTCTGCTCACAAATCACTGAAAAGTAATTTTTGGAATTAAAATCGTAAGAATCCATAAAATCGTAAAAAAATCACGAAATCATAACGAAAGCTTAGAAGTACTTTCTGCTCATTAAAAAAAATCGTAACTATGAGGCCTACTTTTTCTGACAAAAAGTTACCAACTGCCAGAATAAAAGTGTGTCTATGTAAACTGTTCATTTGTCCAGGGTGACATCACCTACTACTGCTTCACCTCACCTGTCCGCAGTATACAAGCTGCTACTACGCGAATATGTTGTAGGCTCGTGCCCCCGCCATTGGGCTGTAAACGGTACTCCACTCCACAAGAATGCTCATATGCTATATTCTTTTCAAGACTGATGGACTGTGATTATACCGACTCCTGGCTGAAGGAATGATTGCCTCACACGGATCCTGATCTTCACCATTCTTCTTGGCATAGGATTCCTGAAGTCACTGTGTGGCGAAACGTTTCCTCATTAAAGATACCCAAGTGTTGCACATATGTCTAATTTATCAACCTGTCGATTCTCTGAACCATTTATCTACATTGCGGTAGGTAGTGATCAGGTGCCGTAGGTAGAGTTCAGTTGCTGTAGGTAGAGATCAGGTGCCGCAGGGACAGGTCAGATTCTGCTAAAGGTGAAACCAAGTAATGCTGGGCAAAGGTGAGGTTGAAGGGTCAAGTCGTGGTATTACGCAAGCATTACAAGTATCATCCATTCTGCATTCATGTTTGTATTCTTCAAGTCTAGTGTCTAAGTCCGTTGTTGTTTCACCTACAAGAAAGTGATTACAACCACCATAAGAGTCTACAGAATACCTTGAGTTGATTGAGATAGCTTTCATGAAGATGAGACAGGAAAGAAATTACATACTAGACTGATAGAACACAAATATGCATGCCACACTAGTTATGCAATAGACTGTAGTTCACGTTCATCTTAGACTGGAACTAGCAAGTCATATTTACAAAGAAAACAGGACCAAACGCAAGTGTTTTGAGGCTGCCACCATCCGCCTCACGAACACTATCATAGGCTGGCAGTAATTTTGCTTTTGTTCCGTCAGAGAAATATACAACTCTTTCCTTTTTTTTCTATTCTTTCCTTTTCTCTAGTCTGCATCTTTCCAACAGACACTTAAGAGAAAATTTTTTTAGCTCCATCCTTTGTATTTTGCAACTTGAATATACTTGACTTCTTTCAGTTCGAACGACTACAATAGAATTTTTCATATTATATAACTGGTGTAGATTTATTTATTGCTAAATGACATTTGTGTCGGGCGCAGGGCGTAGTTGGAGCCATCTGTGAATCACAGTTTGCAATGCCTGAGTTGACCTGATTTTAAATACAAAATAATTTGCATACCATGACGCACACGCGAAATTCTTTGAAATATACCGATTCTGATTTTTGATACTCTGAAAACAAAAAAACAAAAATTTAGATGAAAATACATACTTCAAGCCACTGAGTTTTTTTTTAACGACAATTACTTTATAATTATGATTCTGTGATACAGCAATATATGTATCAAGTGAGTGGACGACATATATTGACGACCTTTACAAGATTATGAAGCTCGAAGAAGCAGAATAATGGTGATAATAATTACAATGTGTTAATCACGGCCAGTACCGAGTCTCCAGGAGTGATCATTACTGTCAGACGCCTTATATCGCAAGACCATCCATAATTACAGCGATTTCCCTAGATAGTGAAAATTGCTTAGGAAGCCGATGACCTTCTTGATAAGAAGTACTCGTGCTCTTACCTACACCCACATCACCCATTTTACTGACGAGGAGGGGAAAACAGTGGGCACACAAGGGCAGACAGGAGCAAAGAGAGAAACATAGAAAGACAGGAAAAAACAAAGACAAAGATAAACAAGGAGGAAACAGGAGGAAGAAGGTCAGGGAGAGACAAGGAAGGATAGTGAAAGATAAGGAAAGACGGAGATTGACAGGGTGATATCAGGAGACGGTGAAGCAAAACTTCGGAATGAATATATATATATATATATATATATATATATATATATATATATATATATATATATATATATATATATTCCGAAAGAAGACTTTAACAAAATCAAATAAATCACCGAGATGTTTTGAAATGTTCCCCGTCTTTCGTGGCTGAAGTTGAAGAGAGAGTGAGATGCTTTGTGTTCAGTTTTCTCCAGCGGGTTTCTTATGTGTTTCCAACACAACTCCGTCATCGTACCCTTCAGCCTTGCTGAGGTAAAGGAACTGACAAGACGAAATTTATCTCTATATTTCTCGCACATCCTGACATGAATTAAGGGTTACCCATGATATAAATGTTGTGCAAGCGTCCAGAATAAGTGAATAGAATGTTGTATGTTCGAGGAATTCAATTTCAGCTTTCGTTTGGGCAGCTGGGTATTTCAAATTTAAGTAAAATGCAAGAAAACAGTCACGTTTACGACCAGTACTTTTCCTCAAAATTCTTAACATGTACATGAAACAGTCATTAGAAAGCGCCACACCCATAAGGCTCATACATCGCCCGGGAAATGGTAGATGATCACATTTGATCCAGGGGAAGGGAAAGGTAGCTCGAGGTCCTTATGTCAAGAGCCCTTTACCAGCTTCAAGGCATTCTCTTTGAAGAACACATTTACTGGGTACCCAACGGGAATTACACAAGACAGAGATCACGAGGATGAGATCACATGAATAGGAAATTACTACTACCGTTGATACCTGTGTTACAAAGGCGACGGGTGAGAAAGTTGGGGGCGAAATTGGGTAGGTGGTGAACCAGGAATACATCGCATGTAATGTTTGCCCCGGTGTTTTAAGAGATGAATTAGAAAAAGAAAAGTCAGCATGAGAAAAGCGAAGGGTGGATTAAGAAATAAATATAAAAGAGAGAATGAACGCGAGAGTCAGACTGCTATGATTAAAACTGAAGAATTATATATAATACAAGATTATAAAATATTTTACTACAGCTGGGTGTTTTGAAGAATAAAAATTATGAAATACTTGAATACAACTTGGTGTTAAATAATAAAAAATTATATAAACAAATGGAAAGCCACGATGGAAGAAGTAAGAAACGTTGGATAAAGAAGACGGCAGAGACCAGCTGATGCCCATCTTGCGTGACATAGTTGTCTGCTCAAACTTGACCTTTTTTCATCAGTCAGGTTGCTTTCTCCTCTACTCAGTAACACTGTAGGAAAGTCTTCGTAAAATCCATAGCCCGACTATCATAATGTCTTCACTAATGATATAACCTAAAAGAAGAGAACATCCTGGATTTAATCCGGAATTGTAGTAAATCGACCCTTTGTAAACTTCCTGACGAAGACGTGCTCTTTAGCTCTCTGTGTAGTAATTATTTCAAAGTTCTGTTCAGTAACGTGCAATAACAAGTCTATAACTTCGGGTTAGCATTACCCAATAACTTTGCCTAGTGGATTAATAATAATCATCTTTGCGACGACTTCCCACAGGGGTCAAATTCCTCTGTTTGATACAGGCGATCCTCGTAAGAGAGGCCTTCGGGGAACGAGGTGGTGGCAGATCAGTCGTGTGTTGATGTTTGTAATGAAGAGCAGTAATAGTGACGAAGAGCACAAGAAAGATTATAATGCTCATAGCGATAACTCTTTCAGGCGTGGAGAGCGGAGCACTGCAGGGCACTATCATTGGTCCCGCGTTATGTTTTTGTGCTTCCTGGTGATCTGGACAACTTTCACTTAATAAGGACCTGAAGAACGGCAACATTTCGTGGGATTTAGGTACAGTGAAGCTGGGAAAACGCAT